>NC_082677.1:3600000-3924146 GCF_025265405.1 Mesoplodon densirostris
GGGGTTTCTAGTATCCAAACAGATGTTTAGGTCCAGCTGGGTTAGTCTGGAAAGAATGATGTGTTAGTGATGGATATGAAACATCAGTTAGTATGTTGTCTAGACCTTTAGCATTTCATCCTAAAGGGGTGAAAAGTGTGAGAATCTCAGACACCTTGGGCAAAGCAATGGAAGCCAATTATTTAAGCATCTTTTTTCTTTTCACGAGACTGCTTCTTCACCTTTCTAAACTATAGGTATGGTAAATAAAGCTATTTTAATCATCAGAGATTTAAAAACATATAGCTGCTACAAATTATATAAGAAAATAACTCTTTCTAAGAACACATAGGTTCTCCTATTTTAGTTTTATAGGAAAGACCTTTGCCTGAAAAAAATTAGTTCAAAAATCAACTAATTCTAGCACATCATAGAAATTATGATGAGTACTGGATGCAAGTCTAACATTCTCAGGATACTGAGGATGTGCAGAGGTTGAAATCTGATTGTTGCTTTGTTTCTTAATGTATTGGAACTTTCTCCCCCATGGTAATTAGCAGTTCATGAGCAGAGTACCCAGAATAGAACTGCCCCCCAAATAGATGAAATACACGTGCAAGCAACATTTTAGCTGGTAAGTTGAAACCCTTAGGGACGTTGAATTACTGACCTTCAACTAAAATGCAACCTTTACAAAATGAGGGCTCATTGTCATGGTATTTGTGGGGAGAGCGCTGGACCCCGAAATTTGGGAGAATTGTTGTCTGGGGGTGGATCTGCCCGTTAGTTGTGTGAGCTCTGAGAAGGCTCTGGCTGCTCTGTTCATGTCTGAGCCGGTTACCTGAGGGCAGGTGCCTGCCCCTCTCTCCTCCTTCCTCGTAGACTTTCCGGTGTGGATGTTTGTCGGTGGAGATCTCAGCAGCCTTCCTTCCAGGTCTTTCTAAGAGTCACATTCCTAAGGGTGCGTATGAGGTATGCGAGCTGAAGTGCCTGTGTGAAGTGCATTGTAGCATGTCAGCAGCAACCACGGGACTCAAGCAGACAGCGTGCAGGGACACGCGGGTTTCCTCCTAAGAAAGAATTAGGGCAAGTCAGGGGCTGAGGAGCCGCTGAGGCTCTGTACTTCGCAGAGCGTTTCCTGCCTCTTCTCACCAGCATTAGCGTCTCTCTGTTGGCATCGTTTATTTTATTATTTTATCTTATTTTATTGTTACTATTTATTTATTTATTTATTTATTTATTTTTTTTGCGGTATGCGGGCCTCTCACTGTTGTGGCCTCCCCCGTTGCGGAACACAGGCTCCGGACGCGCAGGCTCCGGACGCGCAGGCTCAGCGGCCATGGCTCACGGGCCCAGCCGCTCCGCGGCATATGGGATCCTCCCAGACCGGGGCACGAACCCGTATCCCCTGCACCGGCAGGCGGACTCTCAACCACTTGCGCCACCAGGGAGGCCCTATTGTTACTATTTAAAAAAAATTTTTATTGGAGTGTAGTTGACTTACAATGTTGTGTTCGTTTCAGGTGTGCGGCAAAGTGAATCAGCTGTACATATACATATATCCGTTCTTTTTAGGTTCTCTTCCCACATGGGCCATTATAGAGTATTGAGTAGGGTTCCCTGTGCTGTACAGCAGGTTCTTACTGGCATCGTTTATTTTAAATTATCAGAAGGGGGATCTGTAGTCGGCTGTGATTCCCACACATATTTGACTTATTTGACACTCCCCCTTTTTTTATTGGCAGCGAATCTTTTCGATCATTTACTCTGAGGAATGTGCCTTGGGAAGGGAAGTCATAACCAGGGATTTTACAGCAGGTAGAGGAAGCAGAGGTTTGGAAATGGCCTTGGGAGGTTTAGGAGAATGCGGCGGCTGCCTTTTCAGTCTGAAGGATGTGGAATGAGAGGCAGTGTGGTGGGGAGCGCCCAGATGGGGGGCACCCTTGTAGCACAGGCCTTCCAGGGGGACCCAGGTTCCAATTTGGCAGGTGGAAGATTTTCAAAGAGGTGAAAGATTTAGGGGTGTTAAGTGTTGAATCGTCTTGCAAAACTCTTATGTTGAAGTCCTAACCCACCCATTTCCTCAGAATGTGACCTTAATTGGAAATAGGGTCATTCTGATGTAATTAGTTCAATTAAGGTGAGACCATTAGGATGCGCCCTGATCCAGGATGACTTTATATAAAGGGGTAGTTTGGACACAGACAGGCACATGGGGAGAAGAGCGTGCGATGATGAACGCAGAAACTGGAGCAAGGCTTCTGCAAACCAAGGAAGGTCGAAGATCCCCAGCAAACCACCAGAAGCAAGGAGAGAGGCCTGGGACGGCCTCCCGCACAGCCTCAGAAGGAACCTGCCAACCCCTCCATCTAGCCTGTCGCCCTCTTGCACTCTGAGACAATACACTTCTGTTGTTGAAGCCGCCCAGTTTGTGGTACCTTCTTACGACAGCCCCAGCAAACTAACACAAGGGGAGATGGTATCATGAAGGAGAAGTTCTTGCAGAATTCTTGTAGAGGGGCGGATGGTCCCGTCCCGAGAAGGGAGCACAAAGGATCAGCTTGAGGATGTGGAGGAGATGCGCCCAGTGTGGGCGGTCACGGACTCTGGGAACACAGCTTCACTTTCACATGGGCATTTACCTGTCACATTTTCCATCTGTAATGGGAGATGTTGCATCAGCTTCTGGCATATGCTGGCTTGGAAAAGAAACATTAGACCAGCGTGTGTCTCGGGGTGTCAGGCAGCACACTGAAAGAGTTCTGCCCTGATTTGTTCTAAAGCTTTCAACAAGTTGATCAATTTCACCCACTTCACCTGTTGCTGAGTTTTTCTTAACCTTAGCAAGAATGCTAATTAGTTGTGAAAACCTATATTGATGAATGAGGTGAAGGCCCTTGAGCAACATGCTTACTATCAGTTAACAGTTGATTTATTCGTTGATGGAATGTCCTTGGAAAAAACATTTTGGGTTAGAAGGAAGGTATTTTGAAATGCTGTAGGCTGTAAGTTAATCCTGTGACTACATTTATTACTTAGGAAAGAAAAAGTATATACTGTCTTTGAGCACAGCAGCAACGTTTAAAGCCATTCATTACCTTCTGTTGTGGATCTGGTTTAGTAAGTTTTACAGACGAACATCTTCCAGTAAGCGCCTTGATCTTGTAACGGAGAAGAGACTGAAATCCCTTGACCCGAAGTATGAGTTTTCTTAGACTGTTGCCCAATCTTTCTAATTTCTCACCTTGTAAACCAATGTGAATGCAGTAGATTTTATTTAACCCTGAAACATTAGGTAGAATATTTTTCTTTTTCTCCTTCTCTTGCTTCCTCCTTCCCCCACCCTTGTTGCTCTTTCCTTCCTCCCCTGTGTGTGTGTGTGTGTGTGTGTGAGTGTGAGAGAGACCCTCTGTGAGGTTCATTCTACCCAAATATGCAAGGGTATGGGGTCAGACACTACAGGGAAATGAACACTCTATGTGGTTTCGCCCATTTCATTTAGAATGCACTTTCCTTGGCCCTTTCAAAAGGACTAAGATGGGCAAACTTAATTTGTATACATGTGGTTCCATATTTTGAGATTATGGGATCATTTCAGTTACATCTGTGGTAGTAATAATTAGGAAGTAATTGCAGACTGTTAATTAGGTTGAGAATCGAGATGGCGCTGTGGATCCTAGCTCAGCTGTGTCCTTATTATGCGACCTTGGTTAGAAATCTCAAAGCCACTGTGGTGAGAGTGACCCGCCTCAAATCATGTAACAATAAGCTCATTACAAGGCCTGCTGTGAAATTAATGTGCATCCGGCTGGAGAGAAATACTGGAGTTTTCTTAATCTTTTTTTTTTTTTTTTTTTTTTTTTTTTGCGGTACATGGGCCTTTCACTGCTGTGGCCTTTCCCGTTGCGGAGCACAGGCTCCGGACGCGCAGGCTCAGCGGCCATGGCTCACGGGCCCAGCCACTCTGTGGCATGTGAGATCCTCCCGGACCGGGGCACGAACCCACGTCCCCTGCAACGGCAGGCAGACTCTCAACCACTGCGCCACCAGGGAAGCCCTTAATCTTTGTTCATTAGACACAGGTTGCATTTCAGAGGAAAGGATCTTAGATATATTTTCTGAGGATACGGCCCCATGTCCTGCAGATAAGAGAAGGGAAATTGTAAGTCAGAGAAAGACAAATACCGTATGATATCACTTGTATATGGAGTCTGAAGAAGCTGAACTCATAGAAATGGGGCTGAGCAGAGTAGTTGTCAGGGGCTGGGGAGATGTTGGTCAGAGAATACAGACTTGCATTTGTAAGATGAATAAGTTCTGGGGACCTAATGCACAGCATAGTGATTATAGCTAATACTGCTGTTGGTACACTTGTAGGTTGCTGAGAGTAGATCTTAAGTGTTCTCTTCACAAAAAAGAAATGGTAATTATGTGATGTGATGCAGGTGTGAGCTAAGTGAATCATTTTTACAATATATCAGTGTACCAAATCAACATGTTTATATGCCTTAATGTTATATATCAATTACATCTCAATAAAGCTGGGGGGGAGGGAAATGAACACCTTTTTGAGAAAACCTGTAGTGACTTTATGGTTGTGCTCAGTGGTCGGAGGAAGAAGGGAGGAGGGTGCTAGGTCAGGGACCACCTGTTCTGCTTTGGCTTTGGAATTTTCAAGCTTAGATGGGAGTGTGGATGGTGTATAATTCACCTTGCTCCTTGTTTTCCTGAGGCTAATGACAAGCCCTGTGCATTATGCTGCAAGCCAATTGATGTCAACGGGAGTCGTGTGCCAGTGACAGGGGAGCCGGCCTAGAATTTAAAGTCAAGTCAATTACGCTATTAACTCACCTTTCTATAGAAAGGTATAGGCAGACTATAAAAGTGTGTCTTCTTCCCAATAACCTATATGAGGTGCTTGTATTTGATTTGGTATCATTTTCAGGACTATCTCATGAGGACTTAGACTGTTTCATTTCCATTGATGCTCTGGACTATATCCACTTGTGACTGAGTGTGGAGTTTTCCTAGTGACTGGGGTGTGCTGGAGAGTTTACACATAGAAGACTATGAATTCAGGCAGGATAGAGTTGATACTTCGATGGGGTAATAGGGTAATATTTAAAGAATGAAATGAATATTGCATGAATGAAATAAGTGCCAGTATCCATTTCTAATGCTAGTAGAGCTTTTATGGCTTATTCTTTTCAAAAATAAAATTGTTCTTAAGCAAACAAAAAACACCTGAGTTTCATCCTCTAGTTCAGTTTCCTAGGAATGCAATATTTTTTGGGTGCCTAAAATGGTACTTTAGTCAGAGAGAAATAGTGTTGTAGGGATAGGTCTCCCTGAATTGGACAGAATTGCTGAGCATGGGGCGAGAACCGCGTCCCCCCTGCCCACGTCTGTGCCCTCTGATGTTTTCACTGCACTCTGGGTACCTTTTGGGGCTGAGTTCTCATTCTTGTGCAGTGACATTGTAACAGTGTCATTCTGTACCCAAGAGACTGCTGCCGTTGAAATAATGCTTTTCAGGAAAGACTTTAAAATCCAGAGAATGTCATTCATATTCATCATGTTTGCAGCTGAAGTTGGTGTGCTCACTGACGTTCTTAATGAACTAATGATAAAACCAATTCAAGTCCGAAAACCTAGAAAGAAAGAAAACTCCAGGGGTAACAGGGAAGACTGATGCTCGCACACAGGCAGGTGAAGTTCCTTAGAGTAACGCTGCACAAGAATTTGAATTTGAACCTGGAAGGACTTTAAAACAGTCCTTTTTGGACACATAATGGTCTCTTTTTTTTAGGAAAATACTTAAGATGATTTTGTGTATTATAGGTGCTCAGATGTTTGTGAAATTACATTAGAGTTAGAAAGAAATGAACCCAGATTGAGTCTACTGTGTTCCCTGCTCATTCGTTGGAGATCTGAGGATCAGGTACCGAAAGGAAACTTGACCAGAACATTCTCTGCTCTAGACGGACACTCTTTATGCCTCAGCAACAGTAACAATAAACAGCAAAGCATTTCCTCAGTAACTAAAACCTGACCGTCCCAGCTCAGAATGTTTAGAGAGAATTGCATTTAAGTCTGAACTGTATAAACAGGTCAGAGTGAAAGCCGATGTTTACAACCGGAGCGAAAATCACTGTGGAATAACTCGTAGGTATTTCTTAATTTTATATTTTAAACGTTGTGGTGTCATCTCCAGCTCTTCCATCTGGGCTTTCAAAATACGCCTCCGACCGGAGCGTCTTAGATCAGAGGCATTTAGTTCATTTGGGGGAATCCCAGAGTCTGTTGGGGATCATGTTCACATTCCTCCACTTCCTCTGTAAAATGAGACCTTCTTCCTTGTGTTTCCTGATCTCACCCAAGAGTTTTTCAATTATTTTTTTTTAACAAAGGTTGAAAAGCTTTGGAAGAGCAATTTTTGGTTTTCTGTATATGTAGGAGAAATCAGAAATAGGAGTCAATAGAAACCCACGTCCATCTCATCTATAACCCATTTATTTTCTCCATCCATTAGTAGTAATAAAGGATTTGAGCCTGCTAGAACCAGCTTAAGCAGGAAAACATGCTTATGTGTCCATACTCCTTGGGCTCATATATCTTCACAAGAGGGACAGGATTGTGGGCAGGTCAGTAGAACAGTCAGTTTTCTGCATTCCCCAATTTCTGTGGTCTTTCCACATAAGGGTTTAAGGGATTCGATTTTAATTTTTTGGCACAAGTAGTAAAGGGCATCGTGATGTCTTTTACACACAAGGGAACCTCTGCAGAACAGACGCTGCCCTCAAGGCTGCTTGGGAAGGAGCCCTTAGGATACATGGGACCAGTGTGAAACCAGGGGTGAGGCTCCAGCAAGGAGGGGTGTTGGCCATGTGGGATGCATCCCTGGTAGAGGGACCGCTCTGCGGATGGTCTAGTGGGACCAGTGCAGAGTGTGCAGTGAGGCGTGTTCTGTGGTAGAGTTTAGAGATACATGCTCCGTGTACACTGCTGCAGTTCATCTTAAAATCCTACAAGGCGTGCCTCATCATCCTCATTTTATGGATTAGGAAAGAGTAGCAGTGAGTAGCTCCAAAGACACAGCAATAAATTTAAAACTAATATTGAATTATCTAAGACATGTTCCCCGGGGATATAAAATTAGCCAATTTTGACTTTCCGGTAAGCTGACATTTTTAGCTGGCTTTATCCAGATATTTTTCCACAAGTATATCAATGACTTTTGTTTCATTACAAAAGGTTCGTTGGGTTTTTAAAAAATTGATTCAGCTGATCATTGAGGAAATCCGAGGGTTCATGACTAACATGTTTGTAGTTCATCGTGATTTGGGAGTCAGTTTGGTTTAAATTCCAGTTTGTTGGTTCAAAGAAGAAAACATTAGGTAGAGATCCATGTGTACTCTATTTGTTATAGCTCTATGTTTTCAAGGCAGGACATGTAGCTAATATTGTACATTTGTAAGTGGGCTAAATGGTTTGAGAAACTTTCACTCATAGTAATACAGTTATTTTTGAGGAAAGGAGACAATGAGATTTCCCCCCATGCTGTTTCACGTTGAAGATTTTTCAGCAAACTGGACAGCCTCCTGCCAACCCGTTTTGAAGAATCTTTGAAACTGACCTCACTTTTCTCCACACTATACATCTGAATTTTCTTAAGCTTTTGGAACTTTTTCTCTGTTTTAAATGTTATATAAACTCTTTGGTTGGACCCTTGAGTGAACTGTTACGACATTTAAGGGGGAAAAAGTCCTATAAGCATTAATCAGTGTAAGCTATTTGTTGCTTTTTCATGCGACCCCATCCTGCTTTCATCCTGACACACACCAAGCTAGAGGCAGTGGCTGCTTGTTTAATTGTTTAGTAAAGAGCATGGTTTGATCTCTCTTGTGCTTTCAGTCCTGGTAAATTAATCAAAAGAAGTTACTGCTGTTCTGGGCATTAGCGTGGGTTTAGATGTTTCTGCTTCAGAGCCTGTTCATCAACTAAGATGCTTTTAAGCCCCCAAAGGAGAGTAAACAGTATGGCTGTGGCTGCTTTGAGGTGACCCATGACTTGTGACCCGCTTACATTTGGGAAGGAGCCTGTTTGTATTAGCAGTTATTTCTGGTTTGGGTTGTAGCATTTTCAAACTGTCTCTTCTCCTCTTTCTCTTTTAGCTTTTTTAGTATTTGTGAAGAACCAGCCCCAACATCATTCCCGAATGTACATACCATGGGCATTTCCTTAGACCTACTGTAGAACACAGGGAACTATATTCAGTATCTCGTAATAACCTATAATGGAAAAGAATCTGAAAAAGAACATGTATATATATGTATAAATGAATCACTTTGCTGTATACTTGAAACTAACACAACATTGTACACCATACTTCAATTGAAACATAAGACATGGAGGTCAAAATACAGGAACCCAGTTTGGTTCTATGCTGAGATTTTTTAGGAGGTTTGAAAGCTCACATAGGTAGAGTAATCAATGTTTGTCCTTAAAAGACAGTGAAGTTATAACACCATTTGAGAGAGAATTTACAGGGATAGTTTTTATTAACATCAAATTCTGGGTCTTAGGGGTTTTTTTCCTTCCAGTGGATAAAAGTTGACACTTTGATTATCATTGGCACATTTTGTGCCAAGTGTTGTACTAGGTGCTGAGGATACAAAAGCAAATCATCTTTGCCTGTAAGAACTAGACGACAGACACATAAATGGTCACTGCAGGGTGATGGGGTGAGGATTCTGATTGAGCCTGTTTACCAGGGGACAGCAGGAGGGTAGCAGAGGGCGGCTGGGCTAGGCCGGTGGGTAGACCGGAGATGGAGAAGCATTGGGGCAGACCTCCCCCAAGGAGGAGGTGACCTTGCATCTGGTCATCACAATGGATAGAAGTTAGCTGAGGGGAAACAGGAAACTGGTGAATTGGAGGAGGAGGTTTTGTCAGGAGAAGAAGCGGGCACAGGAATGTGGGTGGGCGGGTGGGTAGGGGGTGTGGGCAGCGTGTAGTTCTGGATGCTTATGTTCTCAGAGAAAGAGGCGGTGTCTGGAGGAAACAGCCTTATGCAGGGGATGGTCAGGAAACCTCGTGGGTTTTTTTTGTTTGTTTTAGAAAAGGGATTTACTGTAATTTAATACAGTGGTCCGAGTTCAGAGAAAGGAAGGGAAGATTGTGTTCAAAATATTAATTTGCAGCCCAAATGCAGAAGAGAGTCAAACAAAAGAGAGAATTAAATGAGGTATACACAGGAAAACACAATTAGAGGCATAAAACATGATGCTCTGTGCAGAGTCCATGACTGTTGCATATTTTTAACTTTTGTTGAGGTATAATTGATAGACAAAAGCTGTGCGTATGTAATGTGTACAATTTGATGAGCTCGAACACATGCAAATACCCGTGAAACCATCACCGCTATCAGGGTACCAGACACACAAATCACCTCTGAAGCTGATCAGGAAGCCTCTTGAATGGTGAGCTGCTGAGCTGGGGCTTGTTCCTGGGAGGGAGAGGTGTGGTGTTTAAGAAAAGGTGCACTGGGCAGACTGGCCTGGTGAGCAGGGCAAGGCTGCAGGGTAGACAGAACCCATGGTGTTTGTTCAGATTTTCTTTAAAAATGGGAAGGACATTAAAACAAGACGTTCTGGTCATTTTTGAGAAGAATGAATTACTTCAGATAACTGTCACAGTGTCTCCTTAGTTTCTGATCATTTATATCTAAGTTTACTTTAAAAAATAATTAGTTGCATGTAAAGAGCTCCTACTTGTGTCTATAAAATTTCTATTTTGAAAGAGTTCCTTGGGGAGAAAAAAAAAAAAAAGAAATCCCTTGGGGAATTGTGTTGATAGATCAGGAAAGCGATACAGTAACAACGTATCCATTTTTCAAGCCTGAGAATGTGTCCTTCTGTTGGTCCAGAGTCTAAAAGTGAAGTGAGTTTTCTGACTGCATCCCAGTGGATTAGAAAACCGACGGAGACTCTGGGGCACTGACTACAGGGTGCTTGTGAGCTCGGCCAGCACCGCTGTCTGCAGGGGACAGATGCACATCTTCCTGGTGAAGTTGAGCTCTCGGCCTGAATCTGATTTATTTGGTTGGGTTCCTGATTCCCCTGCAACCTTCTCTGTGGTTATTTGAAGGTAACTAAGTCAACGTCCTACACCCGTGGTTTATTTTGAAGTCAGTTTCATCCACCGATGTTTAGCAAGCCTGAGACTATGGGTAAGAAATCGTGCCCATCATGAAAGGGATGGAGGTACAGTGCAAAGAAACGTCCGCATCTTGTTCTCTTGTTCCTGTGCTTTGTATTTGGAAGGTTCGGATGCATCTCTGATAAATACCCTGTAGGGTAATAAAACTCAAATGGCCATGGTCTGGGCCAGAGGTGGTCATTAAGGGAGTGTGGAATTAAGTGAGACCTTAAAAGATTGTTCATCGGCTTTTGTTTTTAAGAAAAACACGGGCGCCGTACTTGCGAGCAGTGCTCTCGGGGCTGTGCTGATACTGTGACCTGCCTACTATCCGTTTGCTTTCTTAGCAAAAGTTCCTGGAGTTGAGTTGCCTGTTGTGTTCAGAAGTTCTATCCGGTTACATCAGCCTTGTTGGTAGTATATTAGGGTGCTGCTCGTGTACCCACACATCGTCATGTGCTTTTAGTCTGTTTAGTTTTTGCCCAATTCTGTCCACAATGCTCCCTGCACTTGAAGACTTCTTGGAGGTTTGGCCACTGTCTCTGCCCATCCTTTCACGACGAGCTCGGAGAAGAGCTCCTGAGATTGTTTTCTAACTGTCCTCCACTCACCACCCTCTGCTGGGTCCTTGGCTGAGCTGTGATGTCCTGGCCATCTTCACTGTCCCCCCGGCTGGGGTGACATATAAACAGCTCTTACCCCGAGCTCCTGAGATTGTTTTCTAACTGTCCTCCACTCACCACCCTCTGCTGGGTCCTTGGCTGAGCTGTGATGTCCTGGCCATCTTCACTGTCCCCCCGGCTGGGGTGACATATAAACAGCTCTTATCTGTCGTACTGGAGTGTGGCGTCTGGGGGACAGGGATGGGGTCTGGCTCACCGTGGGGGCTTTGGACCCTCCCGTGGAACTCTTCTCCAAGCTGGGCCTGAAGCTCATTTGCCAAGAGAAGGGACAGACCAGGTTTGTGCGGCAGTGCACTGGGCACCACTGGGCACCACTGGGCACCACTGGGCAGAGACGTGCTGGCAGCACGGGTCACAGCACGAGTCAGGACGCTGGGTGAGCAAAGCACGCAGGCGAAGCTGGGAGGTGACGTTACAGACGGCCCGGGGGTTGCTCATGGGAGCCTAAGAGCCGGTCGACTCTCCCGGGCGTGGTCCTGTAGCTGCCCCACCCACACCTGACCCCCACACACGTGTGAAACCATCTCCAGGTCCTTCAGCACCAGCTCAGAGCTGAATCACGTGAATGCTGGCCAGACACTCTGGTGGGGAGAGTGGTGTGTGTGTGTGTGTGTGTGTGTGGTTTGTTGTGTCCCCTTCCCTTAATGAACACAATACTCTGCCTTTCTCGCAGACCAGCGCGATATGCAGCTGTGGGCCTTGGAGCCTCTCATTCTAGTGCAGTAGGTCCATCCACAAATATCGTGAGTGTGGACCACATGCCAGGAAGTGTGGTGAACAAGGGCGTTATGTTGGGAAACAGCGACCCTGGTGCTGCCTTCAAGGGGGGGATTGCAGAGCGAGAGTTGGCCTCCCCGTGTCTGTGATGCCGTTTCCCAGTTTGTCTCTTAGGGACGTGATGTCTGAGAACTCGTGGCCCCATCAGGGGCCCGGGATGATGCTCTGAAGTGAAAGATCTTCCTGCCCGTGAAGGGTCTCCTTTTCCCCTGAGCTTGGTGAGCAGGTGTGCACGAAGAGGTACCGCACCTGCGTCAAAATGTACCCCCCCAGAATTCAGGAAGAGTCTATTTCCTTGGTTAACGTGCATCTGGAAGAAATAGAAAATGGCTATTTCCCAATTATCATGAAGCTGTATTAAGCCAACATGCGTGTATATTTTTCTCTCCTTCATTCACTCAAGGGCTTGGAAGGAAATCGCTCCCCTTGCATTTAGCACCGTGTCTGTGTGGCTTCTTCCAAGAGCCATTGGGTGCCCTGCAGATACATTTGACTCAGTGGGGATTGATGGCTCCGCCTTACCTCTGCAGGACCTAGGCAGCGGGGCGGCTATCTCTACACGTCCAACTTGATTGCCCCATGCATTTATATTGGTTGACCAGTTGGCTGGATTGTTGCATATATATTTTTCTTTGTTCTATTAATGACCTGAACTTCGTAACATGCTGATTAAAAAGTCCCAAAATGTAGAAAGAAAACCAACAAAGCCTGTCTGTGTCTCATTAAACTAACTGGCCCAGGCATCTGCTCAGGACATCCGTGAACAACTCAGACAGAGCAGACTTATCCCCGTGCTGACGGCTCAGACCCATCAGACCATCATCTTTCCAGGAAGCAGTGGTCTCTGTTTGCTTCTTAGGAAAACTCCAGCTTTTAAACATTTCAAACGGAAGAATGTGATTGGTTTTTTTTTTTGAGGGGGTGGTGCTTTTGCTAATATGACTTAGTAGGCTGCAGCTAGCTTCTTGGAAACCAAACCATCTTTTCAATAAGGCTGAAAAATCGTTTCCTTTGACTGAAAATGAATGCCTTCAATTTTAAAAGAACTCTACGTAGAGGTTTGTAGCTCAGACGAGCCCCACATGAGTAAAAGGTCACCCTGGAGACTTGTCTGATGTGACAGAGGCAAGAGGCCTTAGCCCTTAAAATTGTTTGGATCAAATATAAAGACCAAATTCAAATTTTAATTTAATCTCTTTCTGTCATTTTAATCATCTCAGAGATGAAGTGCTTTTCAGATTCTATTATTTTTTACTCTAATCGCAGATTCTCTCTGATATAAGAGAATAATTGCACATTTTATTAGGTTTGTAGGTTGACTGAGAACCGTCATCTGCAGGAGAGGGTAGTTCTCTTATTGACTTGTTCATTGGTGGTGGTTGACATAGTTGGGCGTGTCTGACGTTTTTCCTCTATCAGTTTCTATCCATTTTCTTTAGAAAGCGTAGGCTTCCACTTGCCTTCCTTGCATCGCAGCGGAGTCAGGCTTTGCTACTCTGTCCTGCTGCCGGAGCTGAGAGCAAGAGGAAGAACGCTTTGGGGTCGGGGTGTGCGTGAAGAGAATCACGCTTCTGTGTGAGACATCACTTGAGGAGGAGGTGGTGTTTGTGGTGGCTGCACGTTGTCGTGTCTGTAGCTTATTCTGGCGAACAGTTGGCATTGTTTTAGGGCGTGAGGATGGAGTGGGCTGACTGCCCAGTTCTCATCATTCAAGAAACCCTGGTGTTATTATAGCTCCATCTTCAGACTCAGGCCTCCCCCGCTTAGCTCCCCACGTCCCCAGGGACAGAGCTGCTGAGCGAGGGGTGCTGGCAGTGACAAGGTGGTTCGCTCCTCACTTGCTCTCTGCTGCGTGCCTACCCTCCCCCAAGCACACACCAGAGCCGCTTCCGTTGCTTCTGCTGCCCGAGTCCTGTGGGTAAATGAGCTGCAGCCCTTGTGGGCCGCACACTTGGTTGGATGTGTGGACAATTTAAAAAGGGAAGGCCTCATCTTCACCCTGCAAGAACTGGAAATCTTTTTTTTTTTAAATAACTTAACTAAATAAATAAAATTTAGTTAATTAATGAATGGCTGCATTGAGTCTTCGCTGCTGCACGCGGGCTATCTCTAGTTGCGGCGAGTGGGGGCTACTCTTCGTTGCGGCGCGCGGGCTTCTCATTGCGGTGGCTTCTCTTGTTGCAGAGCGCGGGCTCAGTCGTTGTGGCTCGCGGGCTCAGTCGTTGTGGCTCACGGGCTCTAGAGCACAGGCTCAGTAGCTGTGGCGCACGGGCTTAGTTGCTCTGCGGCATGTGGGATCTTCCCGGACCAGGGCTTGAACCCGGGTCCCCTGCGTTGGCAGGTGGATTCTTAACTACCGCACCACCAGGGAAGTCCAAGAACTAGAAATCTTGTTAATGTCCACTTACATTCATATTCAGTAGGTATGAAAATTAGCATAAATTATTATACCATTTAATGGGTTGGTACAGAAAGAAACCCTCTACTAAATTATACACGGAAACAATCCAACACAGGACTTTAAGGGAAGGGCTGATAAATTCAAACAAGGACACATCAGCCAAAATTTTCTTCTGACTCTCATCCCATCTCCATCCTGAAGACCCCGCGAGGCGCTGAGGCCAGGAGCTCACAGAGGATGTTCCCAGCCAGGCCTAGCACCGAGCTTGCGGGGGCATCCTCAGTGGAGAGGGGGGTTGCTGGTGCTTGGTGGTGAGTCCAAGAGTCAGGTAGACACTACGATACGGGCTTTTGCTCCCACCTTTCAGAATGCTGGTCCAAGTTAGCATTTATTCGGACTTCATGGCTGTCTTGTGAGGCCGATGTCAGTGGCGACAGGCCCAAACTATAGGCAGGACACTGAGAACCAGGGGACACAGTAACACTGTTGGGTCCTCAAGGTTGGGGGTGGAGACCCGAGCCCGGCCGGATGGCTCAGCAGAACAAAGTGAGAATTCCAGGTGTGTGTGTCCAAGTAGCCAAGAGCGGGGCACGGTGGTGAGTGGGCAGGCCCTGGAGGTAGACAGCTGTGTCCAGTCCTGTCTCAGCCACTCGTTCGCTGTGTGACCCTGCACACATGTTGATCTTCCTGAGCCTGGCCTCGTCACCCCCGAGGTGGTCAGGATACGGGTGCCAGTTTCTCAGCGTTGCGGTGAGGGTGACATGAGTCATCGGTGTAGGGAAGGTTACTGATGAGTAAACAGTACCTCCTAAAGCAGCACTTGCTGCTCCTATACGGTTGTTATTCTTTCTGTGGTCATTAGAGTCTCATATGTTTGCTTTCAACTTAAAAGTATGGATTTTAGAGCGTAAGGAGCAATAGAAATCTTCACTGTTTCCCACGGAGGAAGAGAAACAGAGCCAGGGAGGTTGTTGTCCATCTGGGTGAACAGAGGCCAGGACCCCATTTTGGCCATGTCATTTGATGCCTCTCACGTGACGAGTTCCCCACGGAATGCAGCTTGTTCATTCATGCACACGTGGTCATCGCTGGAGCTCCCTTCCCCACGGCTCTAGTCATGGGGACCCTAAAAACTTATAGGGAAGAGAACAGACTCCAGGGCATGGGCAGGTGCCTGTCCAAGGAAGGGTGGAATTTTCTTAGCAACCACAGGACCACAGAGGCTTCTGTTGGTAAAAATAATCAATGAACAATCAATGATAAGAATAGAAAAGAGTTTTTGTTGATCCAAACTGAGGACTATAGCCCAGAAGCCAGCTTCCCAGATTTCTCTGAGAAGCTTCTCCGGAGAAGCAGGGCTTTCAGCACAGTTTTACGTCTTGTCAGAACAAAGGACGTTCAACAAGTCAGGGAGACCTTTCTTCAAGGTTTCAAAAAACAGACCAGCATGTACACAGCGAGTCAGCATGGCCTTGGCACCAGGGAAGGGAGGCTCATCATCAAAGGAGGCCCAGCGCTGGCATCCCAGGAAGAGGGGCCTTTAATCTTTATCTTGAACATGGACATTCTTTACTTTTGGTCAGTGTGTGCTTTTCTTTAATTATTAAAGCAGATGTACAATGTATGTTTGATAGACCACAAACAGGCTGTTTTAGTCAGCATCAAATTCAGGTTACCTCGTGTAAGCCAGAATGACTTCCCCAGACCTCAATATGTGAGAATTTCTTTTTTTTTATTTTAAAGAAACAGCGTTATTGAAGATATAATTTCATATGCCATACAGTTCACCTCCTTAAAGTGTATAATTAATGGTTTTTAGTATATTCACAGATATGCAACCATCACCACAGTCAATGTTAGAACATTTTCATCACCTCAAAAAGAAACCCCATACCCTTTGTCTATCACCCCACTAACCCAACAAAGTACAAGCAGGAAACTGAGAACCAGAGGACAAAGTAACATTGATGGGGTTTTGTTACATTGCTTGAAAAAAAAAATTACGACACAGAAGGTATCGCTGCTTTAGATTCTATCTGTAGTATATACCGATTCAGTTTAATGAGACACTCTGTGTGTGTGTGTGTGTGTGAGAGAGAGAGAGAGAGAGAGAGAGAGAAAATGAAGGGGAGAGAGCAGGTGTTTGCTGTGACTTTGCTCACTGTGACACTGCTCTAGCCGCCCCCTCTGTCACATTCCCTTGATTGGGGGCCCAGTTTGGTCAATGAGTCCCATTTTGGGGCTGCGAGTTGGGTGGAATCATAAGGTTCCTTCCCTGTTGTGGGCCGAGTACTCAGAGCCATCTGCGTAGAGCTGGGAGCCCCTCTCTAGAAGCACCGCCCTCTACATCTCAGGTTTCTCATCTGGAACTTACTTCACTCTAACCCCCCCACCCCCATCTGGTACCGGCCCTAACCCCTCGGTCAGGTATCTGGTGACCTCTGCCTTGGTCCCCTTTCCAAGCTCAGCATCAGGCGCTCTGCCCTGAAGGCGGCGTTGTCCCACCAGACGAGGTGGATGTAGCAGGTGCTGGTGGCATCGACCCCACTTACCAGCCCGTAAACAGCAGCCTTGATATTTAGGCAGTGGTACAAGAGGTTACAAAACGTGGTAACCCCATACACGTGGCTGTTCCTGAATTCATTTCCTCTGAAACATACCAGGTGGAATCAAAGGTTATGATTTGGGCTTCTCTGAACAGGCAAATGAATACTCTTAGTCTGCACTTTCTTTAACCAAACTGCAAGGTGATCATTATTCACTTAGTGTGATAAGTGTGTCCTTGAACATGAAATGAAAACTGTTCATTATAATTAAGAAGGAGGAGAAAGAGACCTGTTTTTTAAAAATTTTATTTGTTTGTTTGTTTGTTTATTTATTTATTTTTGGCTGTGTTGGGTCTTCGTTACTGCACGCGGGCTTCTCACTGTGGTGGCTTCTCTTGTGGCGGAGCACGGGCTCTCAGCACACAGACTTCAGTAGTTGTGGCACGCGGGCTCAGTAGTTGTGGTGCACGGGCTTATTTGCTCTGTGGCATGTGGGATCTTCCCAGACCAGGGATTGAATTTGTGTCCCCTGCATTGGCAGGTGGATTCCTAACCACTGCACCACCAGGGAAGTCCTGGGACCTATGTTTGAAGTCCCAAAAGAATCATTTAAGAAATGGATAATTCGGGCCTCCCTGGTGGCGCAAGTGGTTGAGAGTCCGCCTGCCGATGCAGGGGATACGGGTTCGTGCCCCGGTCTGGGAGGATCCCATATGCCGCGGAGCGGCTGGGCCCGTGAGCCATGGCCGCTGAGCCTGCGCGTCCGGAGCCTGTGCTCCGCAACGGGAGAGGCCACAACAGTGAGAGGCCCGCGTACCGCAAAAAAAAAAAAAAAAAAAAAAAAAAAAGAAATGGATAATTCAACAAACATTTGTTTGTTACCTCTTATGTTTGGTGCAACGGGATTTGAAGTTGAGTAAAGCAAGTCCCTAACACCGGGTAGCTCAGAGCCCAGTCATGGAGACAGAGGTGCACAGCTGACTGCGTTTCAGACCAGACTTTATCCAAAGAAACACTATTACAACGGCCTTGATCAGTTAGAAGACCAAGTTGCAGATTAAGCCTGTGGTAGACTCAGCAGGCTGCTGTTACAGTTCATTTCTTCTGGGGGTGCACAGTGTATTGGGGTTCGTGTCCTCTCTTTACACAGACCCACATGTGGGTGGTCACTATGCCGGTGTGCCCGCCAGCCCAGGACCTGCCGCCCCGGGTGCCTGATGGCTGGCCATCTCTCTCTGCCACTGTCCAGGACTTTAGCACATGTCCAGAACCGTCACGAGTGATTTTCATGTTCGGCCTGGGGAGTGGTAGAATGCTGCTGTTTCTTTCCTTTTTTTCCCCAGTCGCTTTATGCTTTAGAACAGTTTCAGGTTCAAAGCAAAACTGAAGGAAAGGGACAGAGATTCCCCTATGCCCCTGCCCCACACATGCATGGCTTCCCCCACTATCAACATCCATCCCCCGCCAGAGCGGTACCTTTGTCACAACCAGTGACTCTACATGGACGCGTCATAACCACTCAGAAGCCATCGTTGATGGTAGGGTGCACTCTTGGTGTACGTTCTGTGGGTTGGGACAAATGTACCTCTTGATTTTAACAGTCTTACGTGGGTGGTCATGAAAAAGAAAAGCATTATCCTTTCCTGCTATTGACACCAAGAATTAGTGGCTTTTATGTCATATAGGCTTTAGCTTTGGGAAGGGTCTATGCTATTTGGAAGAAAGGTCTTTGTTTAATTTACCTCCATTCCCACCCAACAAATCCCACTTCAAAATAAAAAAAAAAAAAATAAAGGAATGGAAAAGAGAGAGGCATTCATCTGTGCACTAACTCCCCGGATGTCAGAACCTAGACTGGCTACCGCCATCCCCGGGGCTCTCAGGGCTCCTGGCTGTTTGGATTAGGACTGGGGTGAAGGTCGTTAGTGGACAGGCTGCCCCCTTTTTCAGAGTGCACGTAGTTACGGCTCGGCCTGCTTGTTGGATTGGTAGCCAGGTGGCCTTTGTTCCAGGCACCAGTGACAGGTGAAAGGCAGGTGTAATTAAGATCCTTCTCTTAAGCACCTTGCTCGTCATTCATTTTCAGCGTTGCATCAGTTCGTGCTGCCCGGTCCTGATGGAGCCACAGGTTTGCTCCAGAACATCAAAACTGAAGCCCTTCTCGGCTTTCCTCTGGGCTCTGGTACCCACCTGCCCCACCTGTTTCCGGTACCCACCTGCCCCGCAGCAGAGGCCAGGCATGCTGTTTTGAAACAGTAGTGAAATTTACAGTGGGGAAACAATCAATGTATGTTAACTTCAAGGAAGGCAGACACTCCTGAGAGGGTCTTGGGGGCCTTAATAAAGCATTTCAAGGAAGCGGAGTATCGAATTCATGCTTTTTGTGCTAAAAACATTAAGGTATTTAAATGTGTTATTCTGATCCCTGTTGCAGCCTGGGAACAGGAGGATCCAATATCTTTTATTTAAAATCCCAGCCTTCCTCGACTGCGCCGTTCTTTTGAGCCTAGTACAGGAAGAAACAGAGTCTATAACCAGTCGACGTCAGTGAATATAAAACTGTGTGTAATTCACAACATACAACCTAGTAAAGTTTTTATAAAATGCGGTTGCCCAGATCTTAATCGATTCGACACCATTTAATGGAGATGTTAGGTTTTCAGAAGCCAGCCTCCTGTCTGAGCGCCCCTTGAATTGCTCTGTTTCCCGGACACATGATAAAATTGTCACGGACGCAAGTACGGATGATAAATTGTGAACCCCCCAAGCAGGGTATCCTGATTTCAAAGGGGGCTCTTTCTCAATTGCAGAGTAAGCTGATCTTCAGCAGACGGGGTGTCCTCCCTTTACCGAGAGCCCTCTGAAAGCCTGAGCTGCCCCGGCAGCATTTACGGCCGTGGCGCAGGATCAGGTTATAAGGGGTTTTGTTCACTTAATAAGGAGGATCAGGTTCCCTCTCGACTCGCAGCGTTAGATGGTTGGTCTGCACCCCTGAGGCTGGGGAGGACGGGGGGGGGGGGGGGGGCGTCACCAGGCAGGTAGTGGTCGAGGTCAGTGATAAATAGATTGCTTCATCTCAGTTGGTAGCATCCTTCCCTTTTAAATTCCTGTTTGTGGAGGAAATTTTTAGAGTTTGGAATCAAGATGTAGAGGCTGTATTAGGATGACTTCAGATGACTAGACGATCTGATCTTAAAATTCTTCATCCTTAAATGCCGGGTGATTCATCCCGGTGAAAGTGCACGAGCGAGTTTGTTTTTCAAGGTCCAAACGTAGGAGAATCAGGACTGTATTTTGTGCAGTGCATGTGTGTGTACAGCCCTGAGAGATCAGGGACCCCTTCAAACTTTATGTGATTCTTAAATATTAAACATTGAATGAGGTAAATGAACCTTTTAAACAACGAGGATATTATTAGTAGTAAAGGTTAATATATTGTTACAGTGGCAGATTTATATAAATGGTATTTTTTAAAAGCCTCTCAAGGTCTCTTTTGCTTCCACCCTTCTTCTCCCCCCCTCCCCTTCCTCCTTCCTCTCCTCCCCCCTCCCCTTCCTCTCCTCCCCCTCCCCTTCCTCTCCTCCCCCCTCCCCTTCCTCTCCTCCCCCCTCCCCTTCCTCTCCTCCCCCCTCCCCTTCCTCTCCTCCCCCCTCCCCTTCCTCTCCTCCCCCCTCCCCTTCCTCTCCTCCCCCCTCCCCTTCCTCCTTCCTCTCCTCCCCCCTCCCCTTCCTCTTTCCTCTCCTCCGCCCCTCCCCTTCCTCCTTCCTCTCCTCCGCCCCTCCCCTTCCTCCTTCCTCTCCTCCCCCCACCTTTTTTTTTTTTTGCGGTACGAGGGCCTCTCACTGTTGTGGCCTCTCCCGTTGCGGAGCACAGGCTCCGGACGCGCAGGCTCAGCGGCCATGGCTCACGGGCCCAGCCGCTCCGCGGCATGTGGGATCTTCCCGGACCGGGGCACGAACCCGTGTCCCCTGCATCGGCAGGCGGACTCTCAACCACTGTGCCACCAGGGAAGCCCTCGTCCCCCTTTTTGATAGAGCTTGAAGATGAACTCAACTGCTGCTTTTGAAAGTTGAGTTATACCTAAAGACTCTTTTCTGGAGTGTGGAATCATTTACCCTTAATATTTTTGAAAAATGAATACTTAGACCATGTTGAAAATCATCTTTGCAGTTATAGGACGCCATGGAAATTTTAAGCTTTCTGCAGCTTGAATTTAATATATGCCCACATATATGTATTAAGTTCTGTATTAAGTTCCTAAAATGACCACAGAATTGCTCCACCAGGATATAAGGCAAGATGGCAGGGCATCTGCCTGCCCCGCTCGGTGCAGTCAGAATCGTCATATTGCGCCCGTAGTATGCACTCAACCTTCAGTGTGATCAAAGGGAGGCTGCCCTATGGCTGAAACTGGCAAAATACTGGAAATGTTATCAGAACTTGTACATTTCAGCCATACCAAAATAAGTAATGCCATTGGTATATCTGGGCCCTTAGATTCATTTCTCAGCAGATCCAGTGGCATGTTGGCCTGTATTTCATAGGGTTGGCTGAACCACATCAGGGTTCACAGTTATTTCATGCAGATATTTATCACCAATAATGAGATACAGGCCATCATCTTATTCAATCAGCAAGTTCAGTGCTTACTCTACTAACTACTGAGCTGAATAGTTATTAATAGGGCAAAGGTACTGAGGTATTCGAGATTGCGATAGAGTGTGATTTCAGACTTAAATCCTTGTGCGAAGAGCAAATACACGGTGAGGTGCTTAGATAGAAAGACTTTGGAGGATTTGTGCCACCGGCATCCCCGAGACCATCTGTAAAGACTGGGTAAGCCCGTGTCTGCTACGTCTTCAAAGTGCTTATGCAAGATGATACTCAGGGACTCACTGTTGGCTTATAATAGTCAAAGCATCGTGATTGAGAGAGGCCGGGGAAAGAGAGCAGGCTTACGTGCTGGCCTTTCCCAGGAGAGCCCAATGCCAGAGAGCATTGCCAGACATATGTCATTAAGAGCTGTCACAAAAAGCCTGTAATAAGCCTGTAATGTTTCCAAGGATATTAGTAGAAAACAGAATCAAGACCATTTGCTTGTTTGGTCAGGAAGTTTGCAAACAGTGTCCGTTCCTAGACCACAGGAAAAGTGGGGTGTTTTTATCTGCTTCCGAGGGTGGTAAGTTTAGATCTTATAGAGGCATCTGGTCATTTTGGGAATGCTTTCATTCACCATGTTTCTAGGCCTGTTACTTACATGGAAGTTAACTTTTTTTTTTTTTTTTTGCGGTACGCAGTCCTCTCACTGCTGTGGCCTCTCCCGTTGTGGAGCACAGGCTCCAGACGCGCAGGCTTAGAGGCCATGGCTCACGGGCCCAGCTGCTCCGCGGCATGTGGGATCCTCCTGGACCGGGGCACGAACCCGTGTCCCCTGCATCGGCAGGCGGACTCTCAACCACTGCACCACCAGGGAAGCCCCGGAAGTTAACATATTTTTGTGTGAAATTGACATATTTTTTCCTCTTGTTCATAGTTACGGTTAGAGATGTGATTAGTCTTAGAATCATGATTGTGGTAGTTAGTTCCCATTGATTGAAAGCCCACTGTATGAATCGTGGGTTGGCAGTGAGGCTGGGGTGAGGGGCGGGCAGGATGCGAAGGAAGGAAAGGTAAATCTAAGAGACGAACAAACACACCCCACAGAATGGATGTGGCCAATTATACTGAAAATAGAGTTCATAGAAATAAATACACCTGTTAGAAAATTTGGGGATCAGTCCTTAAAACATTGGTGGCGCCCCCATGTGGTCTGTCATCCTTTCTGCTCTTTTATGAGGCAGCCAATGAGGTTAGAGAAGGAATAGTAACTTTAGTCCTATGGCATTTTGTAGGAAACCCCACCTTTTATATTACCAATCAGATGTGGTTTTGAAATTTGTTTTTAACTTTTATATTGGAGTATAGTTGATTTACAATGTTCTGTTAGTTTCAGGTGTACAGCAAAGTGATTCACATACATATATCTATTCTTTTTCAGATTCTTTTCCCATTTAGGTTATTACAGAGTATTGAGCAGAGTTCCCTGTGCTATACAGTATGTCCTTGTTGATTATATTAGTGTGTATATGTTAATACCAAACTCCTGATTTATCCCTCCCCCCTACCTTCCCCCTTTGGTAACCATAAGTTTGTTTTCTAAGCGTGTGAGTCTGTTTCTGTTTTGCACATAAGTTCATTTGTATCATTTTTTTAAGATTCCACATATAAGTGATGTCATATGACATTTGTCTTTCTCTGTCTGATTTCCTTCACTTAACATGACTATCTCTAGGTGTATCCAGGTTGCTGCAAATGGCATTATTTCACTCGATTTCAGATGTGGTCTTGAAATTTTTAAGGATTGAGAGAAACGCCAAATGATGGGAGGGTCTCCATAGCACCTTAATCTTCAGAGGAAATGCTGGGGTGGTAGGACAGAACCCTTCACTGCTGAAGCTGCCACAGCTAGAAACTCTCATCCCTGAAAGACCCCTCGGGTGGGGTGCCACTTTCTCAAAGCCTTCAGCTCGTGGACGGCATTTTTCTCTTCAAGTTTTCATCCTGCTTTTTAGAGTGTGTCCTGCACTAGCCCCCATTTGTGAGGCTGCCTCTTGGTCAGGCACTGTGTTCTTTGGAAAAAAACCTGGACTGCTTGTTGAGCTCTTGCATCTCTCCGAGGCACCATCTCTCATGGCTTCCTCATGGATTGGGTTGGTCAAAAAGTTCGTTCAGGTTTTTCCGTAAGATGTTAACCCAACCCAATAGAATACAGCCCCTCTCTACTTGTAAGTGTTTACGTTGAGGGAGCACTTCAGTCTCCTCTAGAGCCATTGAGTGATTGAGTTTAAACTTCACTTCTTTGTACCCACAAATAAGCCAGACCACAGGGTCCCATTGGGTCCCACTAGACACGCCCCCATCCTCCTGCTACCCGTCTCCCCTGAGTCCCACCTTTGCTGCTGGGCTCCGGGGCCCATCCCAAGCTGCGTTTTGGAGCTTCCGGCTATGGTGAAATGCACTGCAAACTGGGACATGTGGTTAAGTGTGACAGCCTTACACATTTTGAGTCAGAGCACAGATGTAGGACATTCCAGAAGAGGGTAACTGTCCAAGAAGCCTGGACCACTGGCCCTATGTAAGTGCACCAAATATATCTAGAGAAAGAACACAGGGGTCAGAGGGATGTTAGTAAGGCAGCCATGGAAACATTTATTAAGCAGGTATATGATCGTTCAGTTATTTTTAGATTTTAGACTCATATGTTAGGTGTTTGTATATTACAAACTCTATATGATCTTAAATTTTTTTAAACTATATGAAATTTTTGAGGTGCTACAACTTTTAAAACATTCAGGATAACTGACTGCTTATAAGAAATTAGGTGTAATGCTTTTTTCAGTGGTTTTTTAATCAAAGAAAATCTCTTTCATGGAATAGTATCTTTAATGGAAAAATAGAAACTTTCACAAATGAGATCATATATGTTGGCTTCTGCATCATTAAAAAAAGAAACCTAGGAAGTCTTGTATACCTTATTTTGGTTGGTATTTTTCCCTCTTACCCACATATGGGAGGCACTCGGACAGGAAGCTATTTTAAAGGAAATTCCAACCCAAATTTGTTCTTATTCGTTGGGGTTTAAAAGCAAAGAACCACCTACAAATGTCAAGCTTGGAAAAAAAGAGGATGAAATTCACTGTTTCGAATTAATTTTGTTATTCTATGAAAATTTTACATGACTCTTGTGCTATGGAAATATAAACTTAGCTAATTAAAACGCTGAGCGAGAGAGAACTTGTTATCCTGTCCAGAACGGCGCTGGCTGCTTCAGTGTGGTCTACGGACAGCAGCATCCGGTCACCAGGAACTTGTCAAAGTGCACATTCCTGGATCCCACCCCAGACTTCCCGAATCAGAATGTGTACTTTTACAAGCTTTCTAGGTGGTTCTGATGGTCGCTTAAATATTGAGACTCAGTGATCTCGGGCAGTGGTCTTCAGACGTCCATTTCAGTCATGAGACTGTCCACATGGGATAAAGAAGTTTGGAAGTCGAGTTAGTGGACGTGTGTAGTGCGTCTGGTTGATTGGTAAGTGTTGCGGCCCTGGTCGAAGTTCTCTTGGGTGCCCCTGGGTGGAGAGCCTTGTAACACCCCTGGTTCATCTGAGCTCAGTTTACAAATCAGTCACGGAGATCCAGCCCCTTTTTGACAAATGGGGCAGCTGAGCTCTGAGAAGGGAAGGGATTTGGTTAAGCTTGATTTTGCAAATATCAAAATTTAGAAACTCTGGTGATACTGCAAATCCGAATTTGAAAACTCACTCTGAGACCAGGGCTTTTGTAGATCAAATAAATGAGTGCATGGACACTGATCTTATAAAAGTAGTTACCAAAGGTTTTACTTAACGGTTCTATTTGAAATGACTTTTAAAAGTGAGTTTTAAAATTTCAGGAACATGTATCTCATAAAATGAGGGACTCCAGGATACTGAATATTTTTAAATCAAAAGGCAAATTTGTTTTGTGTGTTAAAATCTGTTGTGTTAGCCAAAAAAAGTGGGTAGAAAACCTCTCCAGTTGATTGAAGATCTTTGAGTTGATATTTTTATTCATAATGCACCAAAATAGGTTATACAAGTGACCCAGCACCTAGCTTGGCTCAGATATGGTCTGGAATTCTTATTATATGGGTTGAATGTGTTATACGCTGGGACTACTTACTTCAGTGTGGCTTGTGATTCCAGGTCACAAATGAAGATTTAAAGAGTGCTGTTAATGCTTCCTGGTAACTTGGTCTACTAAAATACTACATGTGGCTTCAGCATAGTGAAGCCTATTCAGTTCTGTAAAAATTAGCTGTTTGACATCTGTTTTGAAGGCCTCGTGTGTGTTAGAATTATGTTTTCTCAAGGCATTACAGCTGAGGGCGTAATAAATCGTGGATGAGAAGTTCACGCTTCCAAAACACTGGGATATGACTTGGTTTATATACCCCAGTCAGGGTTTCTCTTTACTTTTTGCTTTTTGGGAAGAGGCGGCTTTTGGACTTGCATAGATTTTACTTTAAGCCCTCAGAATTAGGACTTCACTGGACCTACCTGAGATGCGGATCTCAGACAGGCAGGCGCAGTGAGCCTGTTGGACTTGCTCCTGTCTCACGTTGGTTGGCTTAACTGCTAAACCCCCAAAAAGAAAAGCAACAGCTGCAACCTCGGATGTTCTCAGCACCTTCCCTGGTCCACCACCTCGGCCCTTCCACCTCCCAAAACCCCGTATTCGCTTGGCTGGGCGTGTGCCCCTGGGCTCCCTTCTCTCCAGATCACACCTGGTCACCTTGCTTGGTCACCTGGGTGGCACACAGAATCTCAAGGAGCTACAGCCTCAGTCCGGTCCAGTGCTGTTGAAGAGTCTGTTCACGCTCCCTTGTGATGTCTTTCTGGAAGCAGAAGAAGAGGTCAAGACGAAATGATGACACTGTTAGGTGAAGTTCTGTTAATGAATACGTTGTTCAGTAAAGTTGGTGAAAGTGAAAAATGTCTTTCATTTTTACTTAAAACTGAATGAATTTTTGGCCAACCCAATACTTCAAGGAGTGAATAGTTGTCCTTGAAGAGTGATTGATGTCATCACGGAGAGGCATGATGAACGCAGAGATCCCCGGAGTCCCTGCGTTCGCGGTACCCTAGTGTCTTCCTCGTTGCTTTGTAAAGTCCCTAGGCCAGAAGAAAACGGAATAGTTTCTAACTGTTGGGTAGGTAAAGTCAAACAGTTGAAGAAGGATTCTGTCCTAACCACTGAGCAGACGTTTGAAACAAGCGTGCACCTAAATGCAAAGAGATCATACTTAGTTTCTTTCATCCTTAAGGGACCATAACCATTTCCGATGGTAAAGGTGGGGGGCACCTGTAGGGCACTGTTTGGCTTCTCAAACCTTGACCTAAGAGTGGATGCCGCCCCCCTCACTTCCTGTTCCACAGTGACCTTTCCTGGGGCATTTGCTTTGTATCCCGGCAGCCATGAGCATTCAGCTTCGCAAAGATAGATCACAAAGAGGGATGTAGTGTGAACTAATGCTGAAACTGTGAGCTCTTTCCAGCTGGTGTTTTGTACCGCCTGACAGATGCTGTGCTTCCCTTGGACGTTGGTAATTACCCCTTCGGTACCCCAGGGACGCACACACATGGTCTGGGAATCATGGGTCAGATGGCGTGCACTTCTCAGGTGTGTCCATTTATTGTTTCCAATAATTGAGATTTTGGGGTGAGGTAGGAGACAACATTTGTTTCACACCTGCTAGGTAACATATGGCTTCACATAAATACATCACAACCATCTCATGAGGCGGGTGGTTATCATTTTCCCCATTTCATTGATGAAAGACGAGGACTCGTAGAATTATTTCCCTGTTTAAACCATTAGTAGGAGGCCCAGGAAAAGGTCATGCTCAGCCACTTAAATTTGAATTCTCCGCTGTTTTTTCTGTATCACATTTGGTCTCTGCTTCTATGGAGTTCAACAATGGGACGAGAAATCACATTGTGTAGCAAATGAGAATTACCGGCTGCATCTGCCAATAAGAAATTTAACGAGAAAGAGGAATGTAAAGATCAGCCCTTGGATCCAGGTAGCAGTTACATGCCCTTGGAGGGGACAGACAGAGCTTACACCCCTGTATATCTGTATATTAAAATTGTTTAATTGCTTTCACGTAGTCGACTAGAAGCTCAGGGATAAACAATGAAAGCTTCCAGTAATTTCCTTCCAGGCTACATTAAAGTAGGTCTGTCATCTGCTACCAGAGAGATGGTGGTCTGTTCTGTTCTGCTCTCAGCTGTCTAGAAGACCCTCCATGGAAGCTCTTTTTAAGTTCTGCAGCTTGCCTGTTACCTGACGGATGGAGGACCCGACTGAACCAACGGAAACCGGGCTTTAGGAGGAAGGAGGTGATGGGTGTCGTCCTACTTCAGCCTTGTTAGTATCTGGAAGAAGAGTTACATTTGTTCTGCCCTAACCCGAAGGACACGATTAGGACTTTGAACTATGCTTATCAACAACAAAAGAGCAGTAATAATTTTCAGTGGTTGCAACTTCCCCAAGGAGGCAGTACATTCCAACCCATCACTGAAACTACCCGTGAAGATGATATGAGAGAGCGTAGGTCACACGACACGGCTCCTCCAGCCCTTTCGACCCTTAGATTCTGCTTGTCCAGCTTGCGCGTCCTCGTTCCTTTGGAACGAGCAAAGGCTTCCAGGATACCTGTTGGCGGGTTCAGCTTGCTGTCTCACCAAGCACATTTCCGTCCAGGGCTGGTAAAATGGAAGTGTTCTGTTGGAAAGCGGTATTCCTGTGGGTTGGAGGCCATATGAAAGATGCTACTGAGAGAATCTTTGAGGGTCCCTTCTAGCTTGTAAGTGCAGTCCACACGTAGGTGCGGAGGGCTATCTCCGGGAAGCCCAGAATGGTCTTTTGCTCTGTGTGTGTGTGTGTGTGTGTGAGAGTGATTTAGGGATTTACCTGTACATTTCACAGGTCCAATACCAGCTTACCAGTCTAAAATGTAGAACAGGTCAGTCCTGATATACTAGTGGTTTTATCATGTCGTTTTATTATCTGGTCTTAGAGTCCGAACAAACACTTCCTCATAAGTAACGTTGCCGTGCTTTGGACCCTGTAGATTTAGATTGGCTCTTCTTCCCAGGGGGCTTATGGAACATAGCCCACCTTTGTTGATTCTCTGTGGACACAACCCCTCTTAGGTACTGGCTACCTTACCTTCTCCGTTGGGGCCATGCCTGTGCGCAGTTCAGTTCTTACAGACCTGCTGCCCTGGGCTCCTCTTCGTCAGCCCTCTGCCTTGACGGCCCTTCAAACGCTGCCTCTGTCTCTGGGGTGGGCATGGAGGACTCTTCCTTCTTTGCTCTCACACCAGTCCTCTTTGTGCCCTTCTCAAGCCCTGCCAATTTTCGTTCCCTTCTCTGAAAGCAGGTTTTATAGAAAATTCCCTTGCCAGCCCTGGGTTATGTATGACGGAGGCAAAGCCAAACTGGGGTCTGTGCTAGTTTCCTGAGTTATCGGGAAGACGTATCCTAAGACCTCTGTAACCAGCTTCGCTGCCTTGATCATTCGGGAGGGCACACGTGCCCAGGAGGAGTTTGCGCATACGGATCCCGCTGAGCGGCGCGATTACCAACGGGCTGTGCTTTAAGTTAGTCTGAGTTGTGTATTTCATCTGTGAAGTTGGCAACTACTTGAAAGCCACAAGCTACTGTTTTCTAAAAGCTTCTTTGCACATGAGCCTAAAACGTCTGTATTGAATTTGGAAATTGTCCAATAACTGCCCTTTTAATGCAGTGAAATGTAGATTACAGCTGTTTCCTCTGGAAAGACTCAGAGAGTCATAACGCCTCTCTCTTCTCCTCCAGAGTGTCCCCTCTGCAGAAGTCGGAGATAGTGGATGTGGTGAAGAAGCGGGTGAAGGCCATCACCCTGGCCATCGGGGACGGTGCCAATGACGTCGGGATGATCCAGACAGCCCACGTGGGTGTGGGCATCAGTGGCAACGAGGGCATGCAGGCCACCAACAACTCGGATTATGCCATCGCACAGGTCAGTGGTGTGGTCGACCCGCCGTCCCATCTTGTCGACAGGGTTCGCTGGGCATGAGGGCCTGGCTGGTGCTTGACCTTCAGTCCAGCCCTAGACCTCTGCCACCCCTTTGGAAGCCGCATGGAGGAGAAACCACCAGTATATTTGGGTTTCTCTGTTGCCTCGATCTTGTGCAGTTACGAGGCCCTGTCCTGCGGTTTGGGGTTCCTTTCCAGCTGTGGGGCAGGCTGGGCTTTCTGTCGTCCAGGTGAGATGTCATTCCTGAAAGATGGGTCTCAGTGATTTTATAATAATAATCTCTTCCCCTCAACTCTGCATCTGCTGCAGAGTTTTCTAATGCCATCCCGTGCCCAAGGATGGCTGTGTTCGTAGCATCCGTTCTCTGCAATTCCTATCCTGATCTCCCCTCTTCAGAAGGTGCTGGAACCCTCTCTCATCAGCTCTTTAAGGTCAGGGGGAATCGGGGATTCACAGCCGCTGCCCTCTGGGGCTGTGTCCAGGGCTGTCCAGGGACACTGCTGTCAGGTGAAGTGCCTGGAGTGTGAGCCCTGGGTTTGGGCGGCAGTTCCCCTGCAGTCAGAGCACATAGCCTCTGGCAGGTCGGCCACATCCAGCCCATTCCTCTCTGGACCATACGTTTCAGCAGCGGCTCCTGACCTCCTTAGTAGTTCCTGTCCCTGCAGCCTGAGGCTGAAAGAAATGTCCACTCCACAATGACAGCCCAGAAGTGAAGGAAAATAGCCAACCTCCTGATCCCTGAGGTGCATATCTAGACCGTTGATGCTGCTTGACCGTCAGGAAAATCTAGACATCGTGGAGAGCACAGACTGTTTCCTCCTGTCTCTGGGTCACAGTGTGCTGAGATTAAATGCCTGCTCATTGGCTGTAGTTCCCCCGTATGTCTCCACTGTTCAGTCTTTTGAAGAATGTGTTAACCTAATCACGTGAACACAGTAATAATGGCTTTTTCCTCCTTCAAGCTGAAATATGGGGCTGCATCTTAAACGTGGAGGAGCTTGCTGCAGGCTGGTCCTCTGCGGCTTTGGGGACTCCACCTCCTGGAGCGGGGCTGTGCCTTAGATCCCATCTCCAATTCCCTACCAGCTGGTGGTTGTGCAAACACAGGGAAGAACTGCAGGATCCTCATGGCTCTGAAAAGTGCATGAAATCAGCCTTGTTCCTTTGTTGATTTCAAATAAATCCTTGAGATGATTGCTGACCTCAGTAGGAAGAATAAATTCCGATTTTACAAACTAGGGCTCCTTCACAATAGGTGACCTGCCACGGGTCTCAGGCCCCAGGGTCAGAGAACAGCGGACCTGCACGTGACCTTGGGGGACCAGCCCCGCACACCTGCCCAGTTACTTTCCCGAGTCAACTACTCCAAGGCCTCTGGGACTCACGCTTCCTGCAGTCTGTCAGCAGCTGTAGATGTTATACACCCCAGCATTATTAAATACTTGAGTTATAGCATCATCTGGCTGGCAGGGATCTTTAGAGATTTCCTAGGAGCTCCAGGCAAATATTTGTCTGTCTTTTTCTTTCAAATGTCTAGGGAAGGGAGATTCCATGATTTGCTTTATTGAAACTGTACTAATAGGATGTGGGATCTGGAGCAGTTGGTCTTTTCAAATTATGAAAGGCCAGTCAAAATTAAAAGCCAATCAAAATCAAGGGAGGGCCGAGAGGGGAGCAGGACTTTGTGAGTCTAGTTAGGGGTTTTCTTGCCCATCCAGCGCAAGCCAGCAGAGGGGAGCTGATGGGTGGCCCCACGTGGCCGCCACCCCTCCCGCCCGCCGTCCTGTTCACGCTTAGGCAGAGATCCCGTTATTTGGGGGCTGCGTTCTCCTTGTCCTACACCCTCTCCACCCGACAGTATGCTTCCTCTGCCTTAATTACTAGGTAGGAAATGCCACAATCTGCTGAATTCCTTTAGCTGAAGTTAATCAAATAATCAGTGTCTTTGGTTGAAGTGACGCCTTGCCCTTGATCTGTTTATTTTCATGTGGACGAATACATTTTTGATTGGGTTTTCGAGCACGTGCCCTGGAGAGTCGTTCCAGAAGGGAAGAAGTCAGCTCAAAGACTTGTCCTTGGGAAAATGATGAGGTCGGCAAAGCTCTGGTTCTGTTTCTTCCCCACCGGCCCCTGCTTCTATCCGCAGGAGCGGCCCTGGGACTGACGGCCGGCCCCCGTCTTGCTGCTTTGCTGTGCGTGGGCCGCCCGGGTAGTGCTGAGTCTCCAGCCCTCGGCTGCCTGGTCTCCTCGGGAGAGAGTCATTTGGGCCCCCTGCCTTCTTAATGTTTTTTGAGAGACCTCATGAAAATAGCATTTCGACTTAGGATCTGTTTTTTTTCTTTTTTCTGCAAAGAAGTCACTGTAGCGCCAAGCCAGCGCCTTCTGGATGATTCCAGCAGATGTTCTCTGTACCCATTGAAGGCTGAACTCCAGGGGGTCTAGGTCAAATGCAAACTTCCTTTTTATTTGTTTCGCTAGTTATTTTATGATTCCCCGTTCCCCTCTGGAATCCTTGATGAGCCTTTATGGAGAGTTTTATTTTTCCATATGTACCTACTCCTCCCATTTTGGGGTCTCATTCAGCTTTTCGAGCAGCACATAGATGAGACATCTGCCTTTCCCGATCTGCAGGAACTCACTGAGATGCGATTCACGTGGGATTGAGCCCCTGGTCTTAGTGCTAATGCAAACTATTGCATGCCTTCCTCTTGAAAAAGTATTTTTTAAAAAAGATACTGTATTTTCAGGCAGCCTTTCTTTTCTACACATAGTTCAATATAATCTCAAAAGTCATCTGGAACGAATACGAAGTTTACAACAGCAACAGGATTTCTAGTATCTGTGGACGTTCTCACTCCGACCTGGTTCTCTCTCCTGGGAAAGGAAACAGAGTTTGAGTTGGTGCACTTCCCTGCGACTCAGAACAGGAGTTAAGGTTTTAGTTCAAGGCAACCCAGGAGGGATTCAGCACCCGGCGAGGCCAGTTGAATATACTGTGAATTTAAGCAGGGCTGCACCCACAGACGGCGCATACACGCCAAAGTACGCCCAGGCTGCAACCCAGAAAAACAACCCATTTCCCCCCCTCCGGCTCCTTGTTCACACTTTTGGAGACCTTTGTGAAAGAGGACAGGAAGCGCAAAGCCAGGCTGAGGGGAGGGGAGGCTGAGGAGATACGATGGGAGTGGTGACCCCCTGCCACAAGGAGGATTCAAGTATTTTATTGGAATATTGCTGAATATTTCAGGCTGTGAGAACTAAGCTGTTACATCGCTCTCAGCTTAGGAGCAGCTGCCTGGGGGTGTGTTGTTTGGATGGATGACTGCATCGCACTCCAGCAAGAGGGTCTGTGTACTTGTCAGAGGCCACAAAAAGGGGGAGGACGTGGGTAGAGAAGTGGAGGGCAGAGTGTGTGTCTGCGTCTGTGAGTCTCACTGTCCTTAACCTGCAGGCTAACCGCGGAAACAGGTAGCGCACGTATGTGCATCCCTTCTTTTTACAAGGATACTGGGGCGCTAGTGTCCCTGTCCCTTGTTCCTGTTGTCGTCATAAAACCTGTGATTCAGTAGAAGCATCTGATTCCCACTGCTCTTTTCTTCCAGTTCTGATGGGTCACCTTTTTTTTTTTTTTTTTTTTTTTTTTGCGGTACACGGGCCTCTCACTGCTGTGGCCTCTCCCGTTGTGGAGCACAGGTTCCGGACGCGCAGGCTCAGCGGCCATGGCTCACGGGCCCAGCCGCTCCGTGGCATGTGGGATCTTCCCGGACCGGGGCACGAACCCGTGTCCCCTGCATCGGCAGGCGGACTCTCAACTACTGCGCCACCAGGGAAGCCCCGGGTCACCTTCTTTTAATAATTAAGATCCTGAAAAAGAAGTTGCATAAATAGATTTCCACAAGAATAGCCATTCGAAGTCCAGCTGTGTGTTTGGGGAAAAGAAAAATTCTGTAGATTTAAGAGGAGATTTGAGTCATTCTCACCTGGCCTGAAAGCTCTGCCTTTAGAGGGAATGATGTTCTTGGGTTACCTGCAGAATCTGGTTTCCTCCACTCTCTGTCAGTCTTCTCCTCCAGAGGACATTCTGTGGTTCTCCTTCCCAAGTGGTGGCCTCTCCTGGACCCTTTTTCTTTCCTTTTTCAGTTTTCCTACTTGGAGAAGCTCCTGCTGGTTCACGGCGCCTGGAGTTACAACCGGGTGACCAAGTGTATCCTGTACTGTTTCTACAAGAACGTGGTCCTCTACATCATTGAGGTGAGCAAGGCTGCTTCTTCCTTGAAGAGGACAGCCTTTAGGTAATTAGGTCATTTCAGGGAAGGATTTTGTTCAGGGATAAGTAAAAAGATACTCCCCTGATGTATCGAGACCTGTGACACACACACAGCCTCTTTGAAACCGGGGACACCTTCCAGGTCCAGGTTCTCTGGATCAAAAGCCAGGAGTCCCGGGATGCCTTCTCCACACCGCACGCCCTCCTCCCTCTGCCCAGCAGACAGACGGACAGGGGAAGGTCCTCCTCTGCGTGCCCCTCCTGCTGTCACTCACACCCTCCTCCCCCAGGTGGCTAGAGCCTGGGCAGCAGTCGGTGGCTCCTTTCTTGGTGGGCACGGAGACATTCCTAGGCAACCCATCTGTTTTTATCTTGACTCGAATGAAAGGGTTTCTGGCTGGATGTCTCATGGAATCTGCAGGTTTCCTGAGCTTTCATTTATTGCTTCTGGGATATTTGGACGCTGCCACTTCAGCAGGGAGGACGTGGGATTGAGTGGGAGGAAGCCAGGAATGTAATGAAAAATCTCTCAATGAACTCATTGGGTTGTCAGCCTGTTTTTCAAGATGCTGATTCTGTTGTAAGTGAAATAAATGTGCTGTCTGGGACTAGCAGGGCGGATGGGGTGGGCTGAGGGACAAGTGGAAAAGGCACTTCATGTTTGGTCCCGGGGGGACCACCAGCCACCTCGTTCCTCCTTTTGAAGAATAGCTTTGCTATAATGGCGTGGCCGTCATGACTAAGAGATTTCCAGACGTGTTTCCGAAAGAGGAAGCAGGCAGTCACTCTATGGGAAAATAGAAGAGCAATGGTCATTGTGTGTGGCACTCATATCTCCTTCTGTTGTGGGTTATTTTGTGTCTGATTTCTCAACTCTTGGCAGAAATAATAACCAAGGCATATGTCCACTTTTTCTGATGTGGTCCCTTAAAATCCTCACCTCAGATCATTGAACAAGTGGTTTGCTCATGGAACTGTGATTAACCATTTCTTTACCAAATTGTCTGTTCCTTCCAGTTGAATATGCAGGTCAGACTTAGAGGTTCACATCACTCACTCTCTAACTGAACTCCTACCAAGTAATTTTCCCAAGTTGCGCAGGTTGTGCACTGCACAAGGCTGCCCAGCCAAAGCGGTCAATAGGGCTGAAACATAGGAACACCTAGAAAAAGAGATGCATTTTTCTAATCTGCACAAAGGGCAGCCCGCTTGCCTTGTCTGCTCGTCTTGTGCTGCCAAGGTCACCTCAACCCGCTCTGAGTAAGAACTTTGCGATGTTACACGTATTTGACTCTGTGGTTTCTGTCTTCTTCCTGTCCACATTTTTGCAATTCCCTTTAGGCGCTTAAAGATGTTTGCCGCCACCCCCCACGGCATTTTTTGCGTCTGTGATAGGAGTCACTCCTGAATGTCACTTGGGGTCGTAGATAATTAGTGCTGTGGACTGAAGTGACGAGCATTGGAGTCCTCATCCCACATAACAGCCCAACTTTCACGGGCATTTTCATCTCCTGGAGGTGCTGGCTTCAGAAGATTTCTAAATAATCTGGTTTTCCTCACAATCAGCACATTACAGATAGTCTAGACTTCTTATCAAAACATTCTCCATGAAGCCCCAATGCTTGAGTTTTCCAGAGCTTCCTTGGGGGCCCTTCTTAGTCATTTACACCTACTATCTTGCCTTTTTCCTTTTTTTTTTTTTTTTCTTTTTGCGGTATGCGGGCCTCTCACTGCTGTGGCCTCTCCCGTTGCGGAGCACAGGCTCCGGACGCGCAGGCCCAGCGGCCATGGCTCACGGGCCCAGCCGCTCCGCGGCATATGGGATCCTCCCAGACCGGGGCACGAACCCGTATCCCCTGCATCGGCAGGCGGACTCTCAACCACTGCGCCACCAGGGAGGCCCCCTTTTTCCTTTTTTTAAAAGAAAACTTCAAGTGGGCTGAAGCTGCGATGAGTACAATTTCAGTCTGTCTGAAAAATGCTGTTTGGAACATTTTCAATTCTGAAAGTGCTGGGCGAGTTCCTTACATTAATATTTCAATTGTAGCCAAGCAACAGGGATTAAATGGTCTTTTCTAAACCACCTTTAAACATTCTTTACAAGATGAAAAATGAATGAATGAATGAATGAATGAATAAATAAATAAATAAATAAAATGTCTCCACTGATCCATGCCCAATTTTCTCCTTAGTATTTCTGGGTGATCTTAATTTTATTTATTATTTATTTATTTGTTAGTTTATATTTTTTCGGGGGTGTTTCAATTTTTTTTAACATCTTTATTGGAGTATAATTGCTTTACAGTGGTGTGTTAGTTTCTGCTTTATAACAAATGAATCAGCTGTATGTATACATATGTCCCCATATCTCCTTCCTCTTGTGTCTCCCTCCCACCCTCCCTATCCCACCCCTCTAGGGGGTCACAAAGCATGGAGCTGATCTCCCTGTGCTATGCAACTGCTTCCCACTAGCTATCTACCTTACGTTTGGTAGTGTATATATGTCCATGCCACTCTCTCACTTCGTCCCAGCTTACCCTTCCCCCTCCCTGTGTCCTCAAGTTGTTCTCTACATCTGTGTCTTTATTCCTGTCCTGCCCCTAGGTTCTTCATAACCCCCCCTTTTTTTTTTTGATTCCATATACATGCATTAGCATACGGTATTTGTTTTTCTCTTTCAAACTTACTTCACGATGTATGACAGACTCTGGGTCCATCCACCTCACTACAAATAACAGCATTTCGTTTTTTCTTTATGGCTAATATTCCATTGTATATATGTGCCACATCTTCTTTATCCATTCATCTGTCGATGGACACTTAGGTTGCTTCCATGTCCTGGCTATTGTAAATAGAGCTGCAGTGAACAGTGTGGTACATGACTCTTTTTGAATTATGGTTTTCTCAGGGTATATGCCCAGTAGTGGGATTGCTGGGTCATATGGTAGTTCTAATTTTAGTTTTTTAAGGAACCTCCATACTGTTCTCCATAGTGGCTGTATCAGTTTACATTCCCACCAGCAGTGCAAGAGGGTACCCTTTCCTCCACACCCTCTCCAGCACTTATTGTTTGTAGATTTTTTGATGATGGCCATTCTGACTGGTGTGAGGTGATACCTCATTGTGCTTTTGATTTTCATTTCTCTAATGATTAATGATGTTGACCGTTCTTTCATATGTTTGTTGGCAATCTGTATATCTTCTGTGGAGAAATGTCTATTTAGGTCTTCTGCCCATTTTTGGATTGGGTCGTTTGTTTTTTTGATATTGAGCTGCATGAGCTGCTTGTAAATTTTGGAGATTAATCCTTTGTCAGTTGCTTTATTTGCAAATATTTTCTCCCATTCTGAGGGTTGTCTTTTGGTCTTGTTTATGGTTTCCTTTGCTGTGCAAAAGCTTTGAAGTTTCATTAGGTCCCATTTGTTTATTTTTGTCTTTATTTCCATTTCTCTAGGAGGTGGGTCAAAAAGGATCTTCCTGTGATTTATGTCATAGAGTGTTCTGCCTATGTTTTCCTCTAAGAGTTTTACAGTGTCTGGCCTTACATTTAGATCTTTAATCCATTTTGAGGTTTTTTTGTATATGGTGAGGGAGTGTTCTGATTTCATTCTTTAACATGTAGCTGTCCAGTTTTCCCAGCACCACTTATCGAAGAGGCTGTCTTTTCTCCATTGTATATTCTTGCCTCCTTTATCAAAAATAAGGTGACCATATGTGCGTGGGATTATCTCTGGGCTTTCTATCCTGTTCCATTGATCTATATCTCTGTTTTTGTGCCAGTACCATACTGTCTTGATTACTGTAGCTTTGTAGTATAGTCTGAAGTCAGGGAACCTGATTCCTTCAGCTCCATTTTTCTTTCTCAAGATTGCTTTGGCTATTCGGGGTCTTTTGTGTTTCCATACAAATTGTGGAATTTTTTGTTGTAGTTCTATGAAAAATACCATTGGTAGTTTGATAGGGTAGTTTGATAGATTGAATCTGTAGATTGCTTTGGGTAGTATAGTCATTTTTACCATGTTGATTCTTCCAATCCAAATACATGGTATATCTCTCCATCTGTTTGTATCATCTTTAATTTCTTTCATCAGTTTCTTATAGTTTTCTGCATACAGGATTTTTGTCTCCTTAGGTAGTTTTGTTCCTAGGTATTTTATTCTTTTTGTTGCAGTGGTAAATGGGAGTGTTTCCTTAATTTCTCTTTCAGATTTTTCATCATTAGTGTATAGGATTGAAGGAGATTTCTGTGCATTAATTTTGTATCCTACTACTTAAGCAAATTCATTGATTAGCTCTAGTAGTTTTCTGGTAGCATCTTTAGGATTCTCTATGTATAGTATCATGTCCTCTGCAAACAGTGACAGCTTTACTTCTTTTCCAGTTTGGATTCCTTTTATTTCCTTTTCTTCTCTGATTGCTGTGGCTAAATCTTCCAAAACTATGTTGAATAATAGTGGTGAGAGTGGGCAACCTTGCCTTGTTCCTGATCTTGGTGGGCATGTTTTTGGTTTTTCAACATTGAGAATGATGTTGGCTGTGGGTTTGTCATATATCGCCTTTATTATGTAGAGGTAAGTTCCCTCTTTGCCTACTTTCTGGAGGGTTTATATCATAAATGGTGTTGAATTTGTTGAAAACTTTTTCTGCATCTATTGAGATGATCATATGGTTTTTCTCCTTCAGTTTGTTAATATGGTATATCACATGGATTGATTTGCATATATTGAAGAATCCTTGCATTCCTGGGATAAACCCCACTTGATCATGGTGTATGATCCTTTTAATGTGCTGTTGGATTCTGTTTGCTAGTATTTTGTTGAGGATTTTTGCATCTGTGTTCATCAGTGATACTGGCCTGTAGTTTTCTTTCTTTGTGACATCTTTCTGTGGTTTTGGTATCAGGGTGATGGTGGCCTCATAGAATGAGTTTGGGAGTGTTCCTCCCTCTGCTATATTTTGGAAGAGTTTGAGAAGGCTAGGTGTTAGCTCTTCTCTAAATGTTTGATAGAATTCGCCTGTGAAGCCATCTGGTCCTGGGCTTTTGTTTGTTGGAAGATTTTTTTATCACAGTTTCAATTCAGTGCTTGTGATTGGTCTGTTCATATTTTCTATTTCTTCCTGATTCAGTCTTGGCAGGTTGTGCATTTCTAAGAATTTGTCCATTTCTTCCAGGTTGTCCATTTTATTGGCATAGAGTTGCTTATAGTAATCTCTCATGATCTTTTGTATTTCTGCAGTGTCAGTTGTTACCGCTCCTTTTCCATTTCTAAGTCTATTGATTTGAGTCTTCTCCCTTTTTTTCTTGTTGAGTCTGGCTAATCGTTTATCAATTTTGTTTATCTTCTCAAAGAACCAGCTTTTAGTTTTATTGATCTTTGCTATCGTTTCCTTCATTCCTTTTTCATTGATTTCTGATCTGATCTTTATGATTTCTTACCTTATGCTAACTTTGGGGTTTTTTTTGTTCTTCTTTCTCTAATTGCTTTAGGTGTAAGGTTAGGTTGTTTATTTGAGATGTTTCTTGTTTCTTGAGGTAGGATTGTATTGCTATAAACTTCCCTCTTAGAACTGCTTTTGCTGCATCCCGTAGGCTTTGGGTCATTGTGTTTTCATTGTCATTTGTTTCTGGGTATTTTTTTTGTTTCATCTTTGATTTCTTCAGTGATCTCTTGGTTATTAAGTAGTGTATTGTTTAGCTACCGTGTGTTTGTATTTTTTACAGATAATTTTCTGTAATTGATATCTAGTCTCATAGAATTGTGGTTGGAAAAGATACTTGATAAGATTTCAATTTTCTTAGATTTTCCAAGGCTTGCTTTGTGACCCAAGATATGATCTATCCTGGAGAATGTTCCAGGAGCACTTGAGAAGAAGGTGTATTCTGTTGTTTTTAGATGGAGTGTCTTATAAATATCAGTTAAGTCCATCTTGTTTAATGTATCATTTAAAGCTTGTGTTTCCTTATTTATTTTCTGTTTTAATGATCTGTCTATTCGTGAAAATGAGGTGTTAAAGTCCTGTACTATGATTGTGTTACTGTCAATCTCCCTTTTTATGGCTATTAACATTTGCCTTCTGTATTGAGGTGCTCCTATATTGGGTGCATAAATATTTACAATTGTTATATCTTCTTGGATTGATCCCTTGATCATTATGTAGTGTACTTCTCTGTCTCTTGTAATAGTCTTTGTTTTAAAGTCTATTTTGTCTGATATGAGAATTGCTACTTCAGCTTTCTTTTGATTTACATTTGCATGCAATATCTTTTTCCATCCCCTCACTTTCAGTCTGTATGTGTCCCTAGGTCTTAAGTGGGTCTCTTGTACACAGCATATGTACGGGTCTTGTTTTTGTATCCATTCAGCTAGTCTGTGTCTTTTCATTAGAGCATTTAATCCATTTACATTCAAGGTTATTATCAATATATATGTTCCTATTACCATTTTCTTAATTGTTTGAGGTTTGTTATTGTACGTCTTTTTCTTTTCTTGTGTTTCCTGCCTAGAAAAGTTCCTTTAGCATTTGTTGTAAAGCTGGTTTTGTGGTGCTGCATTCTGTTACCTTTGCTTGTCTGTAAAGGTTTTAATTTCTCTGTGGAATCTGAATGAGATCCTTGCTGGGTAGAGTGATCTTGATTGTAGTATATTCCCTTTCATCACTTTAAATATATCCTGCCAGTCCCTTCTGGCTTGCAGGGTTTCTGCTGAAAGATCAGCTGTTAACCTTATGGGGGTTCCCTTGTATGTTATTTGTTGTTTTTCCCTTGCTGCTTTTAATATTTTTTCTTTGTATTTAATTTTTGATAGTTTGATTAATGTGTTTTGGTGTGTTTCTCCTTGGATTTATCCTGTATGGGACTCTCTGTGCTTCCTGGAATTGATTAACTATTTCCTTTCCCATATTTGGGAAGTTTTCAACTATAGTCTGTTCAAATATTTTCACAGTCCCTTTCTTTTTCTCTTCTTCTTCTGGGACCCCTATAATTCGAATGTTGGTGCATTTAATGTTGTCCCAGAGGTCTCTGAGACTGTCCTCAATTCTTTTCCTTCTTTTTTCTTTATTCTGCTCTGCGGTAGTTATTTCCACTATTTTATCTTCCAGGTCACTTATCTGTTCTTCTGCCTCAGTTATTCTCCTATTGATTCTTTCTAGAGAATTTTTAATTTCATTTGTTCTGTTGTTCATCATAGTTTGTTTGCTCTTTAGTTCTTCTAGCTTTTTGTTAAATGTTTCTTGTATTTTCTCCATTCTATTTCCAAGATTTTGGATCATTTTTCCTATCATTACTCTGAATTCTTTTTCAGGTAGACTGCCTATTTCCCCTTCATTTGTTAGGTCTGGTGGGTTTTTACCTTGCTCCTTCATCTGCTGTGTGTTTCTCTGTCTTCTCATTTTGTTTAACTTACTGTGTTTGGGGTCTCCTTTTTGCAGGCTGCAGGTTCGTAGTTCCCATTGTTTTTGGTGTCTGTCCCCAGTGGCTAAGGTTGGTTTAGTGGGTTGTGTATGCTTCCTGGTGGAGGGGACGGGTGCCTGTGTTCTGGTGGATGAAGCTGGATCTTGTCTTTCTGGTGGACAGTACTGTGTCCTGTGGTGTTTTGGGTTTTTTTTTTTGCGGTACGCGGGCCTCTCACTGTTGTGACCTCTCCCATTGCGGAGCACAGGCTCCAGACGCACAGGCTCAGCAGCCATGGCTCACGGGCCCAGCCGCTCCGCGGCATGTGGGATCTTCCTGGACCGGGGAACGAACCCGTGTCCCTTGCATCAGCAGGCGGACTCTCAACCACTGCGCCACCAGGGAAGCCCCGGTGGTGTGTTTTGAGGTGTCTGTGAACTTAGTATGATTTTAGGCAGCCTCTCTGCCAACAGAGGACTGATACCTGTGTTCTGGTGGATGAGGCTGGATCTTGTCTTTCTGGTGGGCAGGTCCACGTCTGGTGGTGTGTTTTGGGGTGTCTGTGGCCTTGTTATGATTTTAGGCAGCCTCTCTGCTAATGGGTGGGGTTGTGTTCCTGTCTTGCTAGTAGTTTGGCATAAGGTGTCCAGCACTGTAGCTTGGTGGTTGTTGAGTGGAGTTGGGTCTTAGTGTTGAGACGGAGATCTCTGGGAGAGCTTTCCCATTTGATATTGTATGGATCTGGGAGGTCTCTGGTGGACCAATATCCTAAATTCCGCTCTCCCACCTCAGAGGCTCAGGCCTGACACCCGGCTGGAGAACCAAGACCCTGTCAGCCACATGGCCAATGTCACATGGATTGTGGAGGGTCTGGCCCTGTGATCCAGTTGTTTATATTCTCACTCCAGCTGCTTATCCAGCAGAGCCTTCTCCCTGCTTGGCACTTTTGTGGTCGCACTGCCTTTCTGAGGCTCAGCTGGTATCACGTGCAGATTCCCCAGGTCGTGTACATCTCTGATATTAACCTAAGCTTTACTGCGAAGTCTCCAGAAAGCTCCGAAAATAACTAGCTTTTTTACGACAGCCGTTACCTCCAAGCTTCTTCTCTTCTCTCTTTGGTGGAGGCTTCCTGATCTTAATTTTAAAACCAAGAAACAGAATCCTTGGCTGAGCACAGACAGTTCGAGCATTCTCTCAGACAGCCTCTGCCTTTGCCGAATAACCTCTGTGGCATCAGCGTGTGCACTTCAAGTAGAATTCCAACATGCGAAAGTACTACTTGTACGCTGTTTTAGTGTGTTTTGAGCTGGAAGATCAAAGATTGTTGTAATTTGATTTGATCATTTGCAATGAATAGTGTTGCGTTCTAAGGGTTGTCTTGTAGTTAATTACTTATGTGAGAATAAATTAAGTATATTATGTATTTTTCTGAACTGGTTTTCTTGTAACTCAAGGAGAAACCCTTTGTGATAGCCAGGACGTTCTCATCTCAAACGCCCTCTGATATTCTTAACTAGCAGTCATTTAAGAATACAAACTTAAAATAATATGCCAGCTAAAAAAGGTATCACGTGTGCATACATACACGTATATAGTCTTAGCCATTATTATGATGCTCAGTATATGATTTGAATTAGCAATAAAGATAGTACGGAGAAACTAGAGCCTATGTTGTAATACTGTCCACTCACTTGGTGTACTAACCTGTAGAACCGGATTTCTCTAGAGAGGGAATGCATGGTGATACTCTCACTGCAATACAAGTCTCAGTCTGAAAGTCCCTCCACCCCCAAGTCCCTTACGTGTATTCTTTTCTGACTTTTCTCTCTGTGTTTATAGAAATGTTTACATATACAGACAAGTCAGTGTTTTACACACACGTCATCCTGTTTTGTAGTACGTCCTGCAGCTCTTGTTCTACTTACAGTGCATTTTGGAATCATTTCCCATCACTACATAGAGATCCATCGCCTGGTGTTTCACACCGTGGTGTCCTACAACCTGTTCAGCCCTTCCTGTGTTGATAAACATTCAAGTCATCTCCAGCTCCACCCACAAAAAGCCTTGTGGAATTACAGCTTTCCCTCTAACCAGGCCATAAATACTCCACCAAGATGTTGATCTAATTAGACCATTTTCACTGCAGTGCCTTGAACATAATACATGCTCAATTTATGTATTATTATCTGTACCACACGTTCTTTGTTGCTGACAGCTCTTACTTAATGCTTGTGTGGTGTACCATGTAAAATTTATTCAGGCCAAAGTAACCATTGGTTCAAGTGATTAAAAAATAGGAACAAAATGGTGGAATCAGTGATTTCATAGGGGCCCTATTAATGGTAAAACTAAAAATATATTCCATCTTTGTTTTCCATACTCTCTGCTACTACCTTAATTTAGTACTTTTTACCTGGACGATAGCAGAGACCACTAGCTTTGCCCATTCACACATCTATAATGAAGCCAGGATGAGCTTTCTGAAACATACATCTGACCAGCTCCAGTGCCTGGCCCAGTGTCTGGAGCATGGGTGCCCCAAAATGTCGGCAGTGAGTGAGCGAATGAATTCCACTACTCTTCAAACTCCTCAAGGGTTCCTGTGTCTTTTGATAAAATCCCATCTCTCCCTCGAGAGATGGTGGTCTAGACCCTGATGGTCCACACTATACATCTCTCCTATTTTGTTTTTAATCAGTGTTATTGAAGTATAATGAATATACAGTAAGATACACCATTAAGTGTACAGTTCCGTGAATTAAAACTGGGTTTTTATCACTAGAAACTACCTGGCAATTTTCTGTCTGCCTTCCCGCAGACGATGACAAACAAGAATGTTGCAGAGTTCTGTGGATGGACGGTGGTGAAGGTGCACAAGAGTGTGAACGTACTTAATGCCACTGAATTCCACACTTAGAAATGGTTAAGATGGGAAACTCTATGTGTATTTCGCCACCATTTTTAAAAAATGCTAAAATGTTAAAAAAGAACGTCACAAGCGCTTGGCTGTTTTGTTCACCTTGAGGGAAACAAAAAATGCGCATCAGCTCATTGAAGGCTTGAAAGACAAACTTTGCATGTCGTTTTGCTTTGTATTACAACCAATTAAATGCTAAGTTTAGTGGCTGTGACCAGATGGACAGTATTTCTCAGAAGGTGAAACCTTGCTGTGAGGCTGGACTAGGTGGGGCTTTGCAAGCTGGCCAGGCAGGTGGGACTCCTGTCAGCCAGCTGGAGGGGAGCATGCCTTGTGTGTGTGTGTTCGGGCCAGGAAAAAGAATGAAATTAGCAAAGGCAAGGAGGTAGGGGTACTGGAGTGGCCAGAGGAGGGGCCTGAAAACCAGACAGGAGCTTTGTTGCTTTTGGAGACTGGGATCCCTTTTTCATTCTGGAATAAGCAAGTTCCATAGTAAAAGCGATTTCAGCAAATGTGTCTTTCAATACGTCGGGCACGTGGTAAGCAGAGACCTTTATGTAATTTTGTAGTTTTAACCTGGGGCATAAATCATGGCCATTATGATCGTGAGAAGTTGGTGGTTCCTAATACAGGGAATAACCATGACACATAGATATTGATGTGAAAAAAAATGGGAATTTTATACCATTTAGAGGGTCTACTTATTTTTGGCAACATATATGAGAAATTTTAATGTTTTCCTGGGGTCGTTAAACTGGTATGGGATACAAGCCAGGAGATGGGATGCATATTAGCCTAGAGGTCTGGAAATATTATCACTGAAATAGAGACTTAAAGCATTGCGATTTGGGGTCGTGGGATCCAGATGAACAAGACGGAGCTCTGGCTCTTGGAGGGGACACAGGTGAGAACTCTCACCACTCAGTACCACGCTGGGCACTGGCTTCCAGGAAGATGCTTGAGGTGAGATCGAGCAGAAGGGGTGGGTAGGGGCCTCGGGTTTCCAGAATGAAATGAGTTAAGACCTGAAGGATGAGCTAGAAGGGAGGGTTAGGCCTGTGTACCGAGGAGAGCCCGCACCTGCCTTTACCATCCCACCCGCTGGGTTGATTCCAGCTCTGTGAGGGGTGTCAGGAGTCATCGGCAGGGTAAACAACAGGGAAAACATGCACTTTGCTGGGGTTTTACGTTTCAGCGGGAAAGCTGCTGCAGAACTAGTTAGATGTGGGCTTAGGACCGGGCTCTCAAAGCCTAGCTGGTCCTTAGAGCTGGGAGTTTGTTAGCAAAAGGCGAGGGGGAGGGGTGATGGGGAGGAACCGCCACAAAGCCGGAGAAGGCTTAGGTCTGGAGGGATTCCCCTACCAGATACCGAGCACTTTGAACTTTATAAAAAGAGACGCTTACTGCTTTTCACAGGTGACAATATATGCTTTCTTAATGATGTTTTCGCAGCTGCTTTACCTAAGAGGATCGTTATAAAGATCCAGTGTTCTGAAAAAAAGTATTTATGCATGGATGTTTTAAAAATTGAGTCTCTAACTCCATAAACGGTTTAAGCCTCCCTGGAGTTAAAAAAAGAAGTGCAAGTCCAGAAACAAAAGTGATGCAATGGACTCATGGGGCCCACGTGAACTCTGAGAGCTCTGCTGGGTGCGTTGTTCCAGGTGCCCGCTCTTCCCGTCCACCTGCTGCTGTGGCAGAAATAAACGACTCAGACCCAGCAAGGGGTCCAGCGCATCACATCTGTGCTAAAGCTCACAGATTCCAACTTGCTCCCCTGGCTAAAGGCCCTCCTGCTTTCAGAGATGGCACTGCACAGGGTAGTACCGGGTGCTTGTCTGTTCACCAGCTCAGTGGCCCAGGCAGGACTAATGACACAGCACTCAATAAACAGCTAATCGATTGAGCAGGTCTTCAGTAGAGGCCAGCCTCTAGGAATCGATTGGGCTTTTAGGTTTCATGGGTTTTTAAATTAATTTATTTATTTTTTGGCTGCATTGGGTCTTCGTTGCAGTGCGCGGGCTTCTCGTTGCAGTGGCTTCTCTTGTCGCAGAGCACGGGCTCCAGGTGCGCCGGCTCAGCAGTCGTGGCTCGCGGGCTCTAGAGCGCAGGCTCAGTAGTTGTGGCGCATGGGCTTAGTTGCTCCATGGCATGTGGGATCTTCCCGGACCAGGGCTTGAACCCGTGTCCCCTGCCTTGGCAGGCGGATTCTTAACCACTGCGCCACCAGGGAAGTCCCTGCACGTTGTTTTGATAATCTTTTGTGGGTCACTCGTCGATTTGAGAATTGCTTTTTCATAACACTAGCTGTTAACTGGAAGCTTTACCTCCTCATTAGCCTCAGCTAATTGGTTTCCCTTATTCCTTTGAAGGTATTTATTAGTAAGGTATGCCGCTGTCCTATTTTACAAGGTATAATTCACATGCACAGAACTAATGCTTTTTAGTGTACAGTTCTGTGAGTCCTAACAAATGCATCACCACACTCGGATACGGAGCAGCACCATCAGTCCCCATACCTCCCCCAGCCCCCTTTGTATCAGCTGCTACCCTCACACTCAGTCCCTAGAAATGACTGCTCTGGTTTCCGATGCCATAGTTTTGCCTTTCTTAGAATGTTGTAGGCACGGAACTGGACGGTGTGTGGTCTTCTTGCGCTGGCTTCTCCTCTCAGCGTAATGCATTTGAGAGTTGTTGAGAGTATCAGTAGTTTATTCTTTATTGCCGAGTAGTATTCCTTTATACGAATAGGGTTTCCCATGGTTGGGGAGTTCTGGAAATCCAATCCCAGTGGGTTGAGAACCAGGGAACAGGAAGTCGGTGAACTCCAGGTAATATAGTTTAAGGAAGGGCTGGAGTAAAGTTTGACTAGCATGACACTGGCCATAATAAAGCAAGATGGTGGTGGACAAGTGCGTCAGCCTGGTGAACGCCTTCTGCTTAAGCCCTCCTGGGGAAGAGAAAGGCCAGCAGCCCACAGACTTGTCTTCCTGGAGCCACGCTTCCCACCGCTGTCTGGCTGGTGTCCATTAGCCGAGGGCAGCATCATCACGGCCACGGCTGGGGGCTCCCCCTGGGGGCTTTGCCTCCAGCTCAGGCCATGCAGATTTGGGCCAGCCTCCGGACCACTCACAGCCTCAGTGTCCTTCTCTGTAAAATGACAATAAGAAGGTACAGACATCCAAAAGTTGGTGAGGATGAAGTGAAATCCCATTGGAAAGCCTTTAGCATCCCTTTAAGGTATTTCCTATTTGACAGCCTTATGGCTATGCTGTGGTGATGGGCTGAGGCTCTTCTCGTCCCTGCCCCCTCCCAGAACAGGAAGCTAGTTTTCTAGTCCACCCTTTGCCGGAAGCCTTCCCTGGAGGAGGTGAATCTTCCCTCACTGCATCTTCAGACGCTTGGCCCTAAACGTAGCTCTTATTATGTAATCGTCAACTCTGCAGCTATGTATGATCACTGTAGAGCAGAACAACCATGATTAAATCTGTCAGATTAACGGGAAGTTTGCTTGCTTCCTGTCTGTGCATTGCTTCTAATTGACGTGCTAATAAATTAACTGTTTTCCAGTCATGTGGGCCCTTGTCCATAACTGAGACATAATTCTTCTAACATCATCTGTGATCTAATCTTCTCCCCTGACCTAGAGAGGCATTTTCAGATTTCATAAAGTAGCCTAGACCGCTCGGTGTTCACACACTCTGCTCGAGTTACATCAGGAGCGTTTAAATGAAACATTCAGACTCATCCCTTAAAACTTCAGCCTCTCAGCAGTCCACTCTGCTGGAATTTGCTGGAAGGAATCCACTGGAGAGTGGAGATTTGCCGGTTTCTTTCAAATCCAAGCCCTCTCGTGGTGACTGAAGATTGCTCTCCAGGCTCTAATGGATCCAGATGCCTGTCTGCCTGCCTGCTTTAGAGGCCAGACTACCACTGCCTCTAGTGCCTACTGGTTGCCTGAAATCACACCTTCCTTTCTCCTCGTGTATGAACCGGGCGGGAGCTGTGATGTCAGCAGAGATCCTGTTAATGCTTTCAGGTGGGTAAAGTGCCGCCTTGATCTTGGGTGGTTTCCAACTGTAACCTTGAAGTATCCAGCAGTTCTGTCAGTTACACCTGCCTTCAGGGTGCTTTGAAATTCACCTGCTTTGGGACACTCCATCATGAGAGCAAGCCACAATGAGATACAGCCTGGCCACCAGTATGTGTGGGTATGAAAATGGAAAATAAGTTTTCTTGGGTTCTTACTGCTGTTCTTGCTGCTGAGCATACTTTAAATCTATAAAACTTGGGTGTGTTTTGTATATCCTGACATTTTTGGTGGGGGAGGAGACTTGCCAGAGAAATTTAACCCAAAAGGCGGTGCTGTAAAACATTCCTGTGCTATTTGATAGGTCATAGTGAAGGCCGCTGGGGTCCGTTCATAGTGTCATTAGCTGACGTACGTCGTGCATTTGACTTAGTAATTGTTTCTGGAAATGTTAAAAGCTCATGTTGAGTATTTGCAGGATCTTGTTACTTTATCCCCAAATGTATCTGAAAAGACTGTTGGAGAGTCACCGTAGGGAAGTCATACAGCAGCTTTGGGTTTTCCTTCCCACCGGAATCACACCAAGCAGATGGCCCGTGTTTCAACACAGGTCTCCCGGCCCGTCTTTCTAGCAGTTCCTCCTGGGATGAGCACTGCCATAGGCCCACAAGAGCCATGTACCTACACATGCCCTTGGGGGGCTGTTTTTCCTTCCTTTTGCTGTTTGTGTGGTCTGATAGAAATCTGTCTGTGATGGAAATGCCCTGGGATTCCTCCCCCAGGAACCCTCACCAGGTACCTCTTCCTGCATCTCTCCTCCTTGTCGGCGACTTCCTGTAACCATAGCCAGCGCCATGGTTACCCTGCCTCTAGCCCTAGTCTACAGAGATAGGAGTCATGACTGAGGATTCTGATGCTTCTCCTTTTTTTCCTGTTTCTATAGCATCTGTTACAATGTTACAATATCCCACAAGGGATATCTGCCCATATCAAAAAATGCTTATCAGTGGTTTCTACACAATGAACATAAACGGAAAAGAAGAACCCTAAATTCTGCTTAAAACAGCTAAGTCTTTGTTGTTGCCGATTAAGTTGGTAGAAGGAATTCTAAAGAATAAAATTAAAATGATATTGAAAATCAAGTTTTTCTGTCTCCGATGAGTTATGAAAATATTTTTCTTAAACATTAATAAAAAAGATATAATATTTTAAATGAACTGAAATATACTAGAGCTATAAAGTCAGTGTGAATAAAAAGGAAGATGTTCCCCACTCTTGGATAGGAAGAAATATGTATACACACACACACAGAGACATACACATATGTACATACATACATATCACACACATACATATGCATACACATATATCTATGTATATCACAAAGTGTCAGAGCTCTTCTGCACCCACTTTTGTGACATAACAGTATATCCCAGGAATCTCCCCACATAATGCTAGAGGGCCTCCTCAGTCTTTTTCAATAGCAGAGTGTTCAGTTAGGTTTAAAAAAAAAAAAAAAAGCAGAGTGTTCAGTTAGGTAAGTAGTTTACTTAACCAGTCCCCTATTGATGGACACTTGGGTTTTTTCCAACTTCAACATTTTGCTTCAACAAATTATGCTGCAGTGCTGGATAAGTTCCCAGAAGTGGGACTTCCATGTCAAAGGGCAGATGCATTAATAATTTTGATAAATACTGGCATTTTCCCTTTCAAAAAAAATTTCTAGCAGTTCTTTATATTCTGGGGAGATTACCCCGTTGTCAGTGGCATGAGTTGCGATCATTTTATTTTTCATTGTAGTAAAAGATTGGAATCATCTTAAACCGTTCACTGCAGGTAGGGATCCCTGGGAAGGAGACTCTGAAATGGAGTTAGCTTGGGGGGTGTTCGTTGAGATCAGCGTCTATCGATGGGAGGGATGGAAGCACGAGGAAACTGACTCAGGTAAACGCGTGAAACCCTAGGTCAGACGACTGGCCGGGGCAAAGCCAGGAGGGAGACCACGGACCCCTGCTCTTGGTAGAGCCGCAGCTGTGCGGGCTGCTTCTTCCAAGGACGGCATCTTAGAGGAGACCACGGCCCAGGAGAAGTCATTCCTAAATAAATGAGCTGGGAGTAAGCCAAGTAAAGCAGAGAAGGATGCCTTCCCTAGGGAGAGGGTATGCACGTGAGTCTGGAAAATTGCAAGTACCTCTGAATGGTTGAAAGTAGGGAATGAAAGAAACGTCCTAAAAGGCAGTGGGGGAGAAAACGGGGGTGATGTCAGGTAAGGCTCGGACGCCTGTGGTTCAGGGTATTTTAAACACAGTACCGGTGATGGGATGAGCTCTGCACTTCTGAAAGATTGTTGTGGTAGCTTTTCACCTTGGTGGCTCCTAACAGAGCCACAGATCGTATTCTCCAAAGAGGGCTCCACCGACGGGTCTTACGTCCCATGATCTTCATACAGAGATCTTCTGTCACTTCGGTACTGAGCAGTGGCAGCTTTGTTTCCTTCCCCTGATTCGGGGTGGACCCTTGTAACACCCTGAAGCCGTAGATGTTTTTGAGTCCACGCTCGTACTGCTTGCTGCACAACAGGCTAATCAATCGAGAGATGAGTCGCTGGGGCAAGGCATAGCGACTTTATTCCCAAAGCCAGCAGACTGAGAATTTGGTGGCCTGGTGTCCCAAAGAACCATCTTACTTGAGTTGGAATTCAGGCTGCTTTTATACTAAAAGGGGAGGGGTGTGGTTAGTTGTTGCCAACTTCTTGGCCGGCGGAATCCTTTCTTCTTGCAGCTGTCTGTATAGGTCAGGTCATGATGTTCCTGTAAACCTCCCACAAGACAAAGGTTATTCTCTGTTCTGCAACTTTTTATCTCTATATGAATGGGGAAGTATGATACCTTCAAAGGTCAGAGTCTTGAGAATGGACTCTCCTGTATATTTCAGGCTACAGGCAACATTCTTAACTTGTAGCCAAAGCAATAGAATACAAAGGTTAAAGTAAAAGAAACAGATCCAATATGGAGTCAGACTTCTTCTTCCCTATGACGTGGACACTAGGTGACTTCCAAGGATAGGGCATAAAAGGGACACCATCCTTGGAACCCAACTGTCCTATTGTAGGAAGACCAGGGCACACGGAGAAGAAACAGAGCTTTCTGGTCAACAGTTCTCTGAGGCCTCGGCTGCCAGCCACACACCATTCACATCATTCTTGTTTTGAGCCACCAAGTTTTGGGAGTAACTTGTTTATTTACCGCAATCACTGGAACAAAATAGCTGTGCTGATTTTGGTTTTAATTAACGTCCCATCAGGCCAACAAGTTTCTTTATCCCTTGGTTCATGTTCCCTTGAGCCAGTCACTTTGAGGAGCCCTGTGTTATATACAAATGATCAGTTCATTGAAAAGAAGCCTAGTTACAAGGACCTTGTCACCATGAGGTTGTAATGATCAAGCACCGGGCAAGCTGCCCAGTGCCCTGGCTACCCTGGTGTCCTTTTCGACTGGACCTGCCGTGACACTAGAACCATCAGTGCCCCGATGACAGAAAAGTACCATGTTTTTCCTCTTGCCACACAAGTCTATGCAGTTGTCAAAACTCATAGGACCGTACGTGGAAAAGGACCAATTTTACTGTATGTAAATTATATCTAAAAATAAATTAAAATAAGGGGAGAAAGATTCTACTAATTCCTTCTTGATATTTGAATCAGGCCAAGTGCCATGTTTATCAGAAAGGTCTTTCATTTATATTGGACTTCTCCCCTCCCCTCTCTACACACACACACACACACACACACACACACACACACACACACACACACACACACACACACACACACACACACACACACACACACACACACACACACACACACACACACACACACACACATTTCTCTCTCTCAATCCCACACACTTTCTTATAATCATTTTTGATGGGTAGGCCTGCTAAGGCTGATCCATGCATCCATGCCTGCATTTTAATGCAACAGATAGAGCTGTGATCAGAATGTTGGTTCTATACCTTATAAACCTGGGAAACATTTGACCAAACTAAACCTGGTCTCCTTCATGACAGCCAAATCCTGGGAAAGCAGTGCACGCCCTTCATATGTGCATATGTGAAGAGCACCAGGGCATTTTCTTCCATTCTGTTTTCTCATCCCTGCAAGGTTACATGATTCAAAGGTGTTGGGGCTGCAGTTTGCTTATGTACCATTGGGCTGTCAAAGCTTTGTATTCCTCATTATTTTTGAGTTGTAAGAAAACAGTTAAAATGCTCATATTTCTGTACATTTCCTTAACCTTCAAATATGAATATTATAGTAAATCATAAACCTCAACTCAAACAATGCAAACACCTTCTGTGCCCACATTTAGCATATTTAGTCAATTTCTTTTCCCTCCCCACTCAATGACAGCTGAAGGAATTTCTTTAGGATGACAGATTGTCAGCACATTGACACAGATTGTTTTAGATGTATATTTTTAGGGGGAATGAATGATTTTTCAGTGAGCTTTTCTCAGAAATATAATAATAGGGAGAAGGATTGTTATTCCATGTGTCAAACTTACAGAATTATTTTTCCTTTTTGGGGGTTATGGTCAATCCAATTGGTAATTATTAACAAGTATTTTAGGAAAGAAAAAGGAAATATGGAGTTTGCTGAAAGACATTCTCACGTCTACAAAAATAGACCTGTGGATAAATAGTAAAGAAGTCATCTCAATCTTATTGGCTCAAGACAGAGAAAAAAATTTTTAATACTTTAGAATTGTTTCTGGTCCTTTATTGTATCTTGTTACTTGGATAATGTGTGGGGAAAGGAACTGATGAAAACTTGGTAGATAGAGAGGGCACGTCTTTACATTTATTTGTGAAATTGAACTAAACTCTGGAGTTGGTGGGACAGTATTTCCCTAATGTATCTGTGTTAAGAACTGTGATCACTTCGTGAGATCCTGTGTAGTTTACTAGGATAAGGGGCTAAGTTGTGTGGTTATGTGTGACGCAGTTACTCCCTGGAGGTTGTGGAAGTTGTTCGGGAAGCAGGTGTGTGTTGTTTTTTGCCCCTGCATGTTTGGGACCATCTCGTTGGAAATGGCCATCTTGTTGTTCTGTACTGCACAAACACGTCACCTGCCTGATTCCTTTTAAACTGCTAAGATTTTACAGGAGAGATCTTTGAGGACACGGCCCAGGGAGGTGAAAACACCATAAAATGGATGAAGAGGGTAAATTTTGTGTAGAGGAGAAAGCAGTTTTAGTTTTTCTCTGGAAAATAGTTAACAGCTGCCGGGCACCACGAGTCCTTCAACAGCTGCCTACCAGCAGTGTAGGTTCCTCGGTGGGGTCATTAGTGGAGCTTTTTCAGGTGAATCGAGGAACGTCCTGTGGGAATGTGGATCTTGCCCCATAGAACTCTAGCTCTGGATGCCTGATCTACACCCATGAGATCTCAGGTCTCCGTCACCTGCCCTGCACCACCCTGACCCTGTCCTGGCTGTCTGAGCAGGAGACTTTGTCCTACCCCTTAATGGAAAGGGAGGCCCCGGGGCTCTATTAGCTCATTGGTTGCAGGAATGAGAGAGGCCTAGAGTGGTAATTTAAAATAATGATGATAATAAATCGAAGAAGAATATGAAAACAAAACTACTAAAACATACTTGGAGATAACAAGTGCCATTCACAGCTTTGCTTCTGACCCCAAAACTGTACCCCTTGGCTGAGTTGTGCCCTTGGTCTTAGCCTGGGTCGAATTCTTCTTTTTAGGGTAATGTGGGTGGGAAACCTTTTGACACTTTATTTGCAGTTACTGCCCCACTATAAACCTATATTTAAAAATATGATGACTGAGCATTTGTAATGACCACGAGAAAGTTTTGTTAAGGCAATTTTTTATACCATATAAGCTCAGCTATGCAAATACATGTGCATATAAAAAAGACTAGAAGGGTAAATATTAATATATTCCCATATTCATATTTGAGTAAATGTATGGATGGTTTTTCTATGGGTTTTACAGACATTTTTAATTGTTCTAAAATAGTATGTTGATTTTATACACAGAAAAATGTCATTTTAATTTGTACATGTGTGAATAGACGCTCTACTGAAGAGGGTTAGGAGAAGGACAACCAGAAGTTATAGCTGACATGCATATTAAAAACAAAATCACCCCCAAAATCCATAGAAACTAAAGTAGGCCATGGTGGCAAAAATTAGGCTGTTACAGGGAAAGTATCACTTAGAGCATCTTATATTGTTACAGTACCTTTTGCTGTCAGTAGTACATATTTATTTACTAACAGTTTTCCCCGAAAGATAAATGCTATGAAGTAGTTTTTCAAAATGGCCCTTGCCTTGGCTGGGTTTCATGAACTCTCTTCAAAGGTCTCTAGCATGAGTTGAGTTCTAAATGCACCCAAATATAATAATAAAAACTTGCCATAGTGAGGGGTAAACAAAACAGCTGTGTTGTAAAACCTATTTCAGTCATTAATTTTATCTTGCTTTTTGAGTGTCAGGTACAGTGCTCATCAGATGTGGACATTGTACCAAAGGACTGTTTCGTTCCCATTTCAGTCAGCTGTGTTGCCTTCTGTTGAGTTCTTCTCTGTTAATTTGCTCCTTTTTGGTTTTAAAATGTGCTTGTGTATTTAAAAGTTTCTATTGATACTTAGTGGTAATTGGTTATAATAATCAGTGGTGAGCTTTAATCCAAATAAATTGAAGGGAACTGTTTCATCTTCAACTCTATAGACTATTAATCAAGCACATATGCATATTTGATGGGGAAATTTGATGTATAGGTCATCTTACTATAGCTTTTATTCAAGATCTATTTTCTACTATGTCTTTTAAGTGTTGGAGGGCCCAAACTAGTGTTATTTGATGGCTTGAGTGTTTGAGAGTAGAATATCAAAGGACGTATTAGCTGTTTCAGTGCCACTCATAATAGCACATTTTTGAAGTGCTAAGGTTTAACATCCCATGCTGAATTCATAAAAAAAAAAAAAGTAATGGTCTTGATATTTAATTATAATCAAAAGAGAAGCAGTGTAGCATTCACAGATTGATTCTGTTAAAGCGTGAATGGTCATCCATGGGAAGGGAGTCTTGGTAAATCCGACCTATTTAGAGATACATGAGTCCTAGATGCTTACATAATTTACGCAGATCAGGTCTGTATCCAATAATAACAAATCCCTTTTTGCGTTCCACAGTTAATTTTATTTCAAAAATTCTTTACCACATGTTATTTTCCCTGTTTTGCTGAGGCTGCGATGCCCTCAGCTCAAGGTTCTTTCTTGAGAATCTCCAATTGATGGACATTACAAATGGCCACAACGTGTTGTATAATAAGCCTCCAGATTAATATAAAACTATGTTTGTTTCATTTGTACTGCAAGAAATAGTAGTTATTCTACTGGGAAGACACTTATCATAAAACGATGGGTGATTCACATATCTCTGAAGCTCCCTCAGGAAAGCATCTGTTATTTGCGGAAATGTCCTCAAATATGTGTTTGGGGGTCAAGCACGGGAACACAGGGGGAGGTATCCGCCCTGGTGACTTAGTGCATGTGACCGTCAAGCAGTTGTGTACTTTGATGTAACTCTTTGTCCACCTGGTCTATTGAAGCTAAACGTTTCTCCTTTTATAGATGAATTTAAAAAAAAATAATTGTCCAATCCTCAATGGAGAAAGACTCTTTCAAACAATTTTAAATGCTTAGTAAGAAAATGTTATCAACTGCTGTGCGTTAGAGCAGTACTTGAAGGGAAGTGGTATCAGAGGCTGATCAGAAGGAAGAGGCTGGAGACTGGCTTTGGACTCGAGCTCCTGTTGGGTAATCTTTCTGCATTTCGGTGTCCTAATTATAAAACAGGATTTCAGTGCCCTATTTGGTAGTTGCCGCAGTTAAGTGGTATTGACGTATGGGCACCTGCCGCAGTCTAAACTACTAAGTGCGTTCCCATCCAAAATACGGAATCATTCTGGCAGATGGTTAGATGGGGCATGACACAAGTTCATCACTTGAAGATCATTTTAAACAGGTCTGCCTCCGTGGAGGGCAGACGGGGGCTGAACAGGAGCCTGGAGAGAGGAGTCCAGGTGAGACTTGCTCCTGACTGCAGCTGTGTTCAGATGAACACGGAGCTTTTTCTCTGTATTTTTAAGGACTCCTCCCTAAGCAGCTCTCATGGTCAAGGATTTCAGCTGCTCTTACCGATGGCGGGTGAAGCCATTTTAGGGCACGGCAGCAGCGTTCATAACAAAGGACCACTCTGCGCCTAGGAGAGCGGAACAGTCACCCTTGTTCATGAAAAGAAAATTCGGACCTTCCCAAGAGAGCATCCAGATCTTCAGGAGAATGTGACACATTTTCTGAAGGAAGTAAAAAAGGTGAAATATTTTCCAGTGACTCAATATATTCTACGATAACTACAGTCACAAGAGCAGCGAATATCTGCTGGGCTTCTTTGGGCGCCATCCACTGTTTTCAGTGCTTTACACATATTCACTTATTTAATACCCTCCACCCCCTATTAGATGTTCCCTACCATGATCCCCATTTTACATGAGGAAACCAAGACGCACACAGGTTATAAGTAACTTGTTCTCAGTCAAATGGTGGCCGAGCCAACATTTTAAACCAGACATACTGGTTGTAGAGAATTAATGCACATACAGCATCTGTACCAAACATCTCTGAAAACAGTGAGGATGAGGACCAGGCATCTGCACTAATCTGGGCAGAGGATAATAAACGCAATTAATAAACCCTGGAACATGATTATAAAATCTCAAATTGGGGGCTTCCCTGGAGGCGCAGTGGTTGAGGGTCCGCCTGCCGATGCAGGGGACGCGGGTTCGTGCCCCGGTCTGGGAAGATCCCACATGCCGTGGAGCGGCTGGGCCCGTGAGCCATGGCTGCTGAGCCTGCGCGTCTGGAGCCTGTGTTCCACAACAGGAGAGGCCACAACAGTGAGAGGCCCACGTACCACAAAAAAAAAAAAAAAAAAAAAAAAAGTCTCAAATCGGATGACAGGTCAGTCCTAAGAAGCCAAGAAAAAGATACACCAGAAATTATGATGCAACAGCTTGAATCTGGTCCAGATGTCTGATAGAACCCTTTTCCCAGTGATTTTCAGAAATCTTGCATATGACTTCAGGTGCAGCTACTCATTTTGACCTTGAAGGAGTTGTGTGGCAGCTCCCAAACCCCTGAAGGCACTATATGGCTTGTTTTCTTAAAGACTGTCCCTAGGGAGGAAGTGGCTGAGCTGAGAAACGAGCTCTCATAAAGGACGCGTGTGTCTCAGGGCTGGGAAGCAGGACTCGAGCCGTTAGAGTCGCGCTGAGCTTTTCTGTCTCCAGTCCTGCTTCAGCCCGCCTCCTCCTCTCGTCCACACTTGGAAAACGTAACCTTTGCGATTCTCAGTAAACAACAGTGAAAAGAACTGCAGCGTGTTGTTAGGATACAGTTTCAGCAGCCAAAAGGGGCTGGAGATTCTAAGATCTCCCTTACTAAAAGCTGTCAGTTGCCAACTCTGTACCGAGCCCAGGCAGAAGCAGCAGAATGCATCTTTGCGGGTCGAGAATTACTGAGATCTTGACCCTCAGCAAAAGTCCGCTTCCATTCAGCCCCAGAACCTGAACTCTGAGCCCTAACCTTGCTCGGTTTTCTGAGGTCTGTCTGGAGGAACACATTGGACAATTGTCGAAATAAGATACATCCAGTTACAACCAGGAAAGGATCTGCCTGTGAAAGAGGATTAAAATGTGCTGGGCGGGCACTCCACTTTCGTGCCTTTCTCCTCTTCAGGCTCCCGTGGAATCTGCACTCCCTCTCCTGGGACGGCTGTGGAGCCCAGAGTATCTCTCTCCTTAAGGCGTTTTCCATGCCTGGTAGGCTGTCCAGACACACTCATCTGGAGTGGTTTAGCATTCTGACCTGAATAAAACTCCCCTTGTCTCTCAGCTTCAAGCCATGTTCTCTAAGGCTTCGGGATTGCTACGTCCCTCCAACCAGCGGCCCAGCGCATCCCTCTTTTGGAAGCTCACGTGGGTAAACTTTACCCAGTGCTGCTCTTAAAAATCTGCCTACCGTGTCCCTGTCTGTGGGGGGTACTCTCACGAAGGTGGCCAGTAGTTTCAGGATGATCAGGGGAGGAATTCCTTCTGAATCTTCTTCCTCCCTCTTCCTGGAGGACTTGGGCTTGCTCTTGGGTGATTTTAAAATACACTTTGAAACTTGAAGATCATTAAGTAATTGGATGTGAACGGATGTTACTTGACTATTAAAATGTTAAAAATGTGATCTGTGTGTTAACCTCCATTAATGAGAGATTCGTCATTCAGATAATAGAACATAGAAAAATTTTGTCTTGTGTTAAGAGACGCCTCCCATGATTGTTAAAAATAGGCGTATATCCTTTTAGAACTTGTCTTTACAAATACACACAATGAATAATTGCAGTGGAACAAGTAATCAGGATTCAGTCAGGGAGGCTCAGTTTCTGTAGGACGGCTTCACGGAGACCTTGAAGGCCAACAGTTCTGTTCCCTTTCCTGATCCCCTGGGAGCAGCCAAGGGCGGTGAGAGATGGGATGATGACTGCCCCGTCAGTGCTTGCCAACTTGTGAAAAATAAACAAATTGAATGAAATAATGCCATTTGCAGCAACAGGGAGGGACCTAGAGATTATCATACTAAGTGAAGTCAGACAGAGAAGGACAGATACCATATGATATCACTTATGTATGGGCTCTAAAACATATGACATAAATGAACTTATATTACAAAACAGAAACAGACTCACAGACATAGAAAACAAACTTCTGATTACCAAAGAGGAAAGGGGTGAGAGAGGGATAAATTAGGAATTTGGGATCAGCAGATACAAATTACTATACATAAAATAGATCACAAACAAGGCCCTATCTATAGCACAAGGAAATATATTCAGTATCTTGTAATAAGCAATAATGGAAAAGAATCTGAAAAAGATAAAAAATATATATGTATATCTGAATCGCTTTGCTATACACCTGAAACTAACACAGTACTGTTAGTTTCATTATATTTCAATTTTTAAAATAAGTAAAAAATTAATTGACAAATTAATTTTAGATTTAGGAGATATGAACTGCATGTTTTTATTGAGAAAAAAACAATAACCCCAAGTAACCTTCATTTCCTACACAAAATATAGGGAGGTGGTAAATTTTCATTGTCTTTTTCTCAAGTTGAGTTGAAAATGGCAGATTGAGAAGCAACAGAAAATGTAACCACTGGGGTTCTGGTATTGTGCACTCCAGGTCTGATTTTACTTGTAAAGTAGAAGGCTTAGACGCTAGATATTAATTTAGCAGGAGAGAAATCTGAAAATCAACTTAGTTTCATCATAAAAGTAAACCTCCAGCCTTCCACATGGAGACTTTGTCTCCTCTGGCTGAGAGGAAGAAAAATGAAGTTCTGTTTCCCTTTCATTCCATGCATCCCTTTCAGTGGTTACCGCCTTGCTAGGAGTGCAAGTTATCATAACCGTATAGTATAAACTTAACGTGAAGTGATGAAATATACGTGCAGAAGAGGGAGTTGTGTTGTTCTAATGAGAACTAATTTGTATGCTTTGGAAAGACTCAAAGGTGAGATTTCCTTTAAAAGCTAATTAGATAGGAGTAAAACAACAGAAAACTGGTGGATTTAAAAAGAATCATGAAGGATGTACACTCAGATTGCCTTGCACATTTTCTCTTTACCTTAAAAAAAAAGTGAAACGGAGCATTTTGTAACTTACTAGTATTGACATGTGGTATCTATGTGTGATAGAGAAAAGGGAGCTTCAACCAGGAGAGCAGTTCCTGACTGTAGAATCACATTTTGGTGAACAAATTTACATTTATGTATTCCAAGTTAAATACATTATTTATGTATCAGATTTGATTCATTTTTCAATTAACTGACTTATGCAGATCTCAACAAAATCTGATGACAGGAGTGTAACAGATTGCTAAAATGAGTTTCATAGTATAATCGAAACTGAATATCAACATTATAATTCAGTATTTGGCGAACAGTTAAACCTATAACAGGGTAATTTAATAGAGGTTCCTGGGGCTTCCCTGGTGGCGCAGTGGTTAAGAATCCGCCTGTCAATGCAGGGGACACGGGGTTGAGCCCTGGTCTCAGAAGGTCCCACACGCCGCGGAGCAATTAAGCCCTTGCGACACAACTGCTGGAGCCTGCTCTCTGGAGCCCGCGAGCCACAACTACTGAAGCCCGCGCACCTGGAGCCTGTGCTCCGCAGCAAGAGAAGCCACTGCAATGAGAAGCCCGCGCACCGCAACGAAGAGTAGCCCCCGCTCATGGCAACTAGAGAAAGCCCGCACGCAGCAACGAAGACCCAACGCAGCCAAAAATAAGTAAATAAATAAATTTTTTAAAAATAGAGGTTCTTGATGTCAATTTAAGGGCTATCCCATAATATATAAATATATTTGTGTATTCTTAAATAGTATATTTATAAAGACTTGGCCCAGGTATATATTTGATTTAGCTACAGTCATTTAATAAATATCACGCAGATTATATATGCTGCCTTGCTCTCATGCTTTTGTCTAAATCAACATCTGAACCCAAATGTCACTTGCCAGTTCTGCGTATTTTAGTACTGAAATTCTACACATCCTTTGAAAACCAGCTCCCATGTTACCTTTACCTGAAGGTTTTCCTAGGTTCTCCATGTGAAACTACAGTGGACTCATGAAACTTGTTTGTTGCTAGTACATTGGATTGTTACCTACTATTTGCCTTGGTTAGAATTGATCCCAGTACTGTGATTTGGGGGCTATATTACAGACAATGCATCTGAGAATGTACTTGCACTTGGTTGTATGTTTGTCTGTGGGCAGCAGCAAATCTCCAGTTTTTCTGAAACACCGTCTTTAGCACTTTTACTTAACCTGCATTTAAGAGAGCTTGCACAGAAATACTGCAAAGAGCAACAAGAACTTAGGTATTGGAAGAGACAGCAAATGATCATCCAGAGCAAGCAGGATCAGATCCATCTTCCGAGAAAAAAGCACATTAGGGCCTCCCTGGTGGCGCAAGTGGTTGAGAGTCCGCCTGCCGATGCAGGGGATACGGGTTCGTGCCCCGGTCTGGGAGGATCCCATATGCCGCGGAGCGGCTGGGCCCGTGAGCCATAGCCGCTGAGCCTGCGCGTCCGGAGCCTGTGCTCCGCAACGGGGGAGGCCACAACAGTGAGAGGCCCGCATACCGCAAAAAAAAAAAAAAAAAAAAGCAGCACATTAATAATAACATGCTGTTGAAGTGATGCCCTGCACGTATAGTGCACTATGTACTTTGACAAAATGTTTTGCTTAAATTTCAAGAGCTTTTTAGTTTTTGCCAGGATGTTTTTAAATGTCTGTATTAATTTATCATCATTTTCTTGGGGGCGGGGGCTGTGAAGAAGGGTCACTTTGATGATATTAACATAGGATTCTGGGTTGGGAAGCAGTGTTATTAGTAAATATTACCATTTTTATTAAAAGTGCGAAGATAGAAATAAGTGGTGCCTACTTGAAAAGCTATAAAATTTAGAACCTACAAGGGATGAGGCAGCTAATTTTAACTCTGAAATATCATCTCCGTGTGTTTTGGAGTTTAATTTTCTGTGATATTAGCCAATTTCATATAATGAGTTTTGTAGCTTTATAATTGTATTGATCTGACAATTCAGTAGAGGAAATGTTTGTGTCTGCTTTTATAGGGCTAGTAGATGGGGCTGGTTTCTCTAGTATTATTGTGGCCCCAAAACTGTCAAAAGCTTTCTGTAAACACATTCTAAATCTAAAAATGTCTTTAAAAGTGAACTTTTTCCCTTTTTCTTTTAAGACAGGGTTTCAGTTGGGCTGGCCTTTTGCTATAAAGGGGCTGCTTAGGGAGAGAGAGTCTGAACCTGGTGTGGCCTGAATGCCCAGCTGTCATAGTCTAGATTTGGTGACCCTTCTTTACTTAGTGTGTAGAAAAATGAATTCTGTGAACTTAAAATCACAGCCCAGGGAGACTTCTAGGATAAAACGCAGAGGCTAGCTAAGGTTTAAGAAGCTTGTTTAGGAGAAAAATGAGGTGTTAGACAGACACAGCCACCAAATTCTTAGCATCGATTAATAGTTCTGAATCATTCAGGTCTTGGGTCCAGAATGTAACCCTTTCCAACTCATTGTCATCCAACATTCAGTTGCCAGCTTCTGTTTTCTGGATTGTTACTTTTCAGCGCGTGTTTTAGGTGCTTGGCTAAGGATTTTGTTAAAATACCTTTTCTTGTTTGAATTCTCATATCCTGCAAATTCTGACTTTGCTTTAGAGATACTTAGAGTTTGCTTACTTTTTCTTATTTACCCTTATTTAAGAGTAGGGAGGTGATATATCTTTGATCATAAACATCTGTAATATGTATAATTTATTCAAAAGCAAAATTTGCTTTTTAAATTTCCACATGCTTGGGATCTAAAGCTGTGCATATAGGTAGAGTTTCTACTCGTATACCACACTGAAAACCATACTGGCATTTCAGAAATTAAGTACAAATTGTGCTTACAAAATGGCATGTGGCGTCTAATTTTGAAAATGTGGAAATATTTAAGTTACTGTCTTGATGAAGCCTACAACTATTACAACGTTAAGTGCTTACAATGATCTGAAGACATTCATAGATGCTAAGTGATTGCTAATATAGCTAGCTATATTATTTTGGGGGCTGTTTAATTCACTGCAGGTATGTCTCAATACTTAAGAGAAAGTGAAAAAAATTGCAAATACTTTAACCTCAAAAACAGTGCCAATCTGCACTTCCTCTAATATGGCATTTGCTACTTTGGAGGGCAGATCATGATCAAGCTCTGGGGATGCCGTGGGAGGCCGTCACTCATTCGTTTGAAGACTGAGTCTATTTCGGACCCTGGAGATAAGTCGTTCTACAAACACGTAGGGCAACTTCCCTGCTTAAACTGAATCTCATAATTTACAGTAGAACAGATCATCAGAGAAAAGGGAAGGGAGGGGAAACCAGAGACACTGCAAAGAGCATGAATGAAGAGGGAGTAAGAGAGAAGGAGGAAAGAAATATTGAACTCCAGATCTTAAGCGTTCCCTTGGGGACATGCAGAGAGAAATCAGGTTGGCTAAAAAGTGACAAGCTGATTTTAGAGGTGTTAAAATTGCAGTGATGGGTTGGGAATTGGGAAGGGATGAGTAGGTGGGGCGCAGGGGATTTTTAGGGCAGTGAAAGTATTATGGCTAATACCGGCATGATGGATACATGACATCTTGCATTTGTCAAAACCCATAGAACTGTGGAGTAAAAGGGTGTACCCTAGTGTAAACTGTGTACTTAGCTAATAAAAATGTATCAGTATTAGCTCTTCAATTGTATCCACACTGATACAAGATGTTAGTGGGAGGGAAAACTGTTTGGGTTTGTGCCGGTTGTGTGAGAATTTTGTTCTTTCTGCTCACTTGTTCTGTAAGCCTAGAACTCCTCTATAAATACTATTAATTATTCTTTTCAATTGCAGAGTGTAGCTGGTGGTTGGTGAAGGGTGAATGTTAGAAACACAGTTTGAAAGTCCTCTTATGTAAAGAGGCTTTTGGGGCTTCGGGAGTAGTTGAGCTTCAAGTAGGGGGTGATGAAAGGATGACAGGAAGGCCCAGCACCACCCCCCCCCATATTCCCACAAAGGGGTCTGGGTCCTGACAAGGAAAAGGCGAGGACCAGAGAGGAGTGACACTAAAAATTGGGGGAGTATCAGTGTCACATCCCATCACAGCAGCCAAAGAGGAGGTGAGTTTGCAGGGTTAGTACTGATGCTCCAAAGAGAATAGGGGATTTAAATGGCCATTAAATCTGATGATTAGGTGGGGAGAAATCTCAGAGTGGTTTCGGTACCATCCTAGTTGGAGTTGGTTTGTAGAGCTTAAGCCTCAGTTGCTCTGGATATGGAAGCTGGAAGTACAGACTTCTTTTAAGAATCTATAGGGATTCTAAAAGGTTTCCTTGCAGGGAGTTGAGGAATGGTTTTTATTTCTTATTTTATTTTAACTGTGGAAGACAATCTGTTTACAGGAAGAGGCAAAAGAGCTGAAATTCTGGTAGAGGCTTGACATTTGGGAGAAATGGTAGAAAAAGATGGAAATGGAGAAAATTTTCTGATTAAGAAGTAACCCTGAAAGCGGAAGGAGTTGGAAGATGGAGGAACAGGGAAATCTATAAGGTGGTTTAGTGTGCCTGTCATCAGAGATTGGGAGTTGCAAAGAAATTGATAGGAAGATTAAAGTTGTATCCTCTCTATATCTTTAATGCAGTAAGAGTTTAACCTGTCTGGTAATTATTTGGTGTTTGAGATGTTGGTCCAGCTGAAGCATGGCTGCAAGTGAAGTTCTGAGGCATTTTCGTTTCAAGTCCCCGCACGGTGAAGTGCTCTGAATATACTGCATATAGACAGACATCATATTTAATTCAAAAGATCCCTTAGAAATTATGCTCAACCCATTCTTCCTACAAAGAAGGAGAAAGGCATAAAGAAGACTTATGTAGATTGCCTGAAGTCACATGGCTGTTTGGGGCAGAATCAGGACTAGAATGGAATTCGTCTCTCAGGCAATCTTCTGTATTTCTTCTGTGACATCACTGCAGGTACGAGCATCTGAGCTGATCCAATGAGATGCCTGGTAGGCAGCTGTAGACAGATAGCTGATATTGGAATGAGAGGTGAGAGCTAAAAGCAGAGTTTTGGGTTTTTTTTTATTGAAGTGTAATTTACATACCATAAAATTTGCCCTTTAAAGTATACAGTTGAAGGGGTTTAGTCTATTTACCTGTGCAGCTATCACCACTTTATAATTGCAGAACACCTCTATCAGCTGCAAAAAGAAACCCCATGCCCTTACCGGTCGTCCCACATCACACCCACTGCCCCACCACCAAAACCTCTGGTGCCCTCTAATCTCTTTTCTGTCTCTATGGATTTGCCTGTTCTGGACATTTTATATATGTGGAATAATTTAGTATGTGATGTTTTGTGTCTGGCTTCTTTCACTTAGCATGAGGCTTTCAAGGGTTCATCCATGTTGTAGCATGTGTCAGTACTTCATTTCTTTCTATGACAAAATAATACTCCATTGTATGGATAAGACCACATTTTGTTTATCCATCTGACAGTTGATAGATATTTGAAATGTTTTCACCTTTTGTCTATTATGAATAATACTGCCATGAACATTCATATACAAGTTTTTATATAGACAGATGTTTTCAATTCTCTTGGTGTGTACTAGGAATAGAATTGTTGAATTGTGTATATATTGAGAGAGAGAGAGAGATAGTAACTCTATGTTTAACTTCTTGAGGAACTGCCAAATTGTTTTCCAAATTAGGTGCACCAGTTTATATTCCCACCAACAACGTCCAAGGGTTCCAGTGTCTCCATACCCTCACCAACACTTGTTACTATCCTCCTTTTTGGTTATGGCCATCCTAGTGGGTGTGAAGTATATCACTGTGGTTTTGATTTACGTTTCCCTGATGACGTCAAGCACCTTTTTATGTGCTTATTGGTCATTTGTATATCTTCTGTGGAGCAATGTCTATTCAGATCCTTTGCCCATTTTTGCCTCTGCCAATCAGGTTGTCTTTTTATTATTGAGCTATAAGGGTTCTTTATATATTCTGAATACAATTCCCTTATCAGGCGTATGATTTGTAAATATTTCCTCCCATTCTGTGAGTTGTCTTTTCACCTTCTTGATGGTATCCTTTGAAGCATAAAAGTTTCTAATTTTCACGAAGTCTAATTTATCCTTTTCTTTTTTGTCCATTGTTTGTAGTGTCATATATCATAAACCATTGCCTAATCCAAGGTCACAAAAATGGACTCCTATGTTTTCTTCTAGATATTCTACAGGTTTAGCTCTTAGGTTTAGGATTATTGTCCACTTTGAGTTAATTTTTGTATATAGTGTAAGGTAGGTGTCCAATTTCATTCTTTAGCATGTGAATATCTACTGGTACCAGCACTGTTTATTGAAAAGACTATTCTTTCCCTCATTGAATTGTCTTGGGACCCTTGTTGAAAATCAGTTGACCACAAATGAGAGGGGGTCAGTTTCTGAATTCTCAGTTCTATTTTATTGATCTGTATGTCTAACCTCAAAATTCTTTAAATAAAAACCAATAGTGAGACAATTACCTTAGTCACATTACTTATTCCGTGTGAAAAAGAGAGGATGGAAAAATATCTGTAATCCTGTCACTGTGAATGTTTTGCCATATTTCCCTTGAGTGAGACTTGGACCATTTAATTCCTTTATGGTTGTTATTCTTACCTGTTTTTTCTTTTTAAAAAAAAACTCACCCTGCTTGCATTGCTCATTTGTTTTCCTGCACACTGCAGAAGACGGAACGCACAAATCAGCAGGACCCCTAGGATCACTTTATACACACATACACACAGGAAGGGGAAAAGGGTTGTTAAATTTCCTTTTAATATTCTGTACTTTGTTGTTCCCTGATCCACTGAGTGCAGTACAGGGGCCCTGCACCAGCTGTGCACTTAAGTCTGTCTCTTAAGACACTTTAAGAAATATTTTCATGAGAGCTTTGAATCACAAGTTCCCTTAATTTTAGGGCAAGAAATAAGAGCATTCTGAACAACACATAAACCTTTTTTGAACCTAAGTTCAAACTGGTTTCTTGGCCCCCAAAGATTTTTTTATACCTAAAATACCTACTTAAAGCATATTTATGCTTGAAATTTTTTTTAAAAATCCTTCAGATACCTATACTTTACTACACATGATTTAACTTTTAGGTACCTCTGTGACCTTACAAACAAAGAGATCTCTGGAGAACCAAACTGGGAATCTGTATTTTCAGAGAGCTGAGAGCTTTTCAAAAAGTTGAAAGAGATCTAAGAAATTCACATCTCTGGAGGAAGGATTGTGTCCTTAAGAGCTAAACGTGAAAAACACATGTAATATTTTAAAATTTATTGTTCCAGTGAACATTCACATGCCATAATTTAAATGATCCATTTTTGCCAATGACCTGGCTTGTAAATGAAATACTAGCTTAAAATGATTAGACAGGTTAAGACTGCTATTTCAAATTAAAACCTGCATTCTTTTGTCCTCTCAAACTTAATCTGTCCAAGAGAGCTGTTGATTCTTTCTTCTCAAAACCCACTCTTGGGACTTCCCTGGTGGTCCAGTGGTTAAAATTTTGCCTTCCAATGTAGGGGGTGTGGGTTTGATCCCTGGTCAGGGAGCTAGGATACTACGTGCCTCGTGGCTGAAAAACCAAAACATAAAACAGAAGCAATATTGTGACAAATTCAGTAAAGACTGTAAAAAATGGTCCACATCAAAAAAAAAGGTATTTTTAAAAAAACTCAGGGCTTCTCTGGTGGCGCAGTGGTTAAGAATCCGCCTGCCGATGCAGGGGACACGGGTTTGAGCCCTGTTCCGGGAAGATCCCACATGCCGCAGAGCAACTAAACCCGTGCCCCACAACTACTGAGCCTGTGCTCTAGAGAGCCCATGAGCTGCAACTGCTGAGCCCACGTGCCACAACTACTGAAGCCTGCACGCCTAGAGCCCGTGCTCTGCAACGAGAAGCCACTGAAATGAGAACCCAGTGCACCGCAACAAAGAGTAGCCCCTGCTCGCCGCAACCAGAGAAAGCCCGTGCGCAGTAACAAAGACCCAACGCAGCCAGAAATAAACAAAATAAAACAAAACAAAACCAAAACCTCCCCTTCCCCTCCCCCTCCCCTCGTGGTCCACCCTTGTCAATCCCTCAGCCTCTTAATACCACTCTCCCAACTACTTCTTTTTAAAAATTTTTAAAATTAATTTTGGCTGCATTGGGTCTTCATTGCTACATGCGGGCTTTTCTCTAGTTCAGGTGAGTGGGAGCTACTCTTCATTGTGGTGCATGGGCTTCTCATTGCAGTGGCTTCTCTTGTTGTGGAGCACAAGCTCTAGGCACGTGGGCTTCAATAGTTGTGGCTCACAGGCTCTAGAAAGCAGGCTCAGTAATTGTGGCACGCGGGCTTAGTTGCTCTGCGGCATGTGGGATCTTCCCGGACCAGGGCTCGAACCCGTGTTCCCTGCACTGGCAGGCGGATTCTTAACCACTGCACCACCAGGGAAGTCTCCCCAATTACTTACTAAGCTCCAGTGGAATTGCCCTCTGTTCTGTTATATGAACAGACTAAACTCCCCTTCCTCTTTAACTGGGCTGATCCATCTCCCTTTGAAAGGCTGATGGTTCTCACCTCCAGCTCACAGCACCCTGTTTATTTTCTTCACAGCCCTGATGCTCTGATTTGTATGTTTACTTCCCTATTTCCTGTGTCTCCCACTGGTCCAAAATCACCTTGGAGATAAGGATCTTTCTTTTCCCCTAAATCTCCAGCACCTGGAGGAGAGCCCAGTACATGGTTGGAGCTCCGTAAATATGTGTCCAACACATGATCAAACAGTAAGTAGTGAGTTATAACCAAAAGTCAAACTCCTGGAGAGTCTGCAAGAATGAGTCTCTGTGTAGAGCCATAATTAATGTATTGCCACAGAGCGGACTGTCTACACCGCCTGCTTCCTGGGGAGCCCACTTAGCCTCCACCTTTCGAAGGCAATAAAGTTGTTTCAGTTCTGTCCAGTTTTGTTTTTCCTTTTGGGCTTTGAACCCCCAAAATTCATTGTCATCGCAGCCTTCCTTCAACTCTGTTGGTCTGTGACCTTCATTCCGTACTGACTTCTAGGAAAAGCAGTTTGTCTGAATGAGGCTTTTGTGTTGTTTCTGAATTTAGCCGTGCTTCTGATCTCAGTGCTGATGAACTGATACAAGATTCTAGTTCTTTGGACAGCAAGTTAGAAATTACAGAGTAAATGAGAGCCCTGACCCTGCCGGTCCATCCTCGTAGGAGCTGCCACCTGTCTCTCATGCTGCAGCTGAAGTGGAATCCTTGTTTTGGGTCCTTGGCAACCTTGACTGTCCTTAATAGCATTTGTCACATTCATGGTGACAAAATTAATTGTCCAGGCTGTAGTTGTCCTATCCCAGCCTAAAAAACTCCTTGAGGCCGGAGAACACGTCTTTTTTTTTTTTTTTTTCAGTCACTCATTCTCTAGTAAACATTCCTTTCCAGCTTTAAAATGCTGACATCTGTGATTCATGGATCCGTCTTCCAGCAGCAGTAATATGTGACTTTGCTGTGATATTAAATAAATATCCAGAAAACTCAAATACAGGGACACAAATGGCTCAATGAGAGGACTCAGGTATTAAGAAAGAGGTGGGCTGCAGGGAGAGTGAGAGAAGGCCGGAGAAGCCAGATTGAACCTTCAGTTGCAGAACTGCAGGCAGGTCGCTTGTTTCCTGGGTTAGCCCCTTGAATTTTTAAACAGTTATTGATGCGATTATGGTATATTAGTTTATACCCTCAAATCTTTCATGATCTTTTCCGATTTCTTGGAAATATTAAAGAATAGAATTATCACCATCTTTACATTTTATTTCATCCTTCTGTTTTCAGTTTGCCCTGTTAAGTCTTGTTAGAGTTAAGGATCTTAAGGGATGAACTTAGTAGTTATACAGAATGTTTGCCTTTTGCCTCACCTAAGAGAAAACAATACCCATAACTGTATTGAAAGACCCTCTCATCTTAATTAAGAGGCAGCTGTTTTCCTGTTTTTTTCCCTCTTAATTATATAAACTATGCTGAGTGGGATGTAATAACATGACTTTAAGTAGATAATTAGTGTGTGGAAGGCACTTGGCAATGAAATATACAGCAACATCAGTGGTATAACCTTGGCAGTAGAAAAATATAATCCAAATGTCAATACAGAAATAAAACCAACATCAGGTAGTCAATAATTTGGGAAATAATGTTTCTGGGAAATACAGTCAATTATACTACATTTTCTAATCAAAATAAAACATGTAGTTTACTTAAAACTTAAAAGTCATAGTACCAGGAGGCATAGGATATGTGTGTGTATGTATATACATGTATACATTGGGAGTTTGTATATATTTACATTCCATTAAAAATGATAATCCTTACCCCTACGTTTATTTCTCCTCTGATCATAATTCCAAAAGAAAAGCCCTTTTGGATGTTTCTCCTGGAAATTATCTTTCTATCTCTAGTGAACATGCTTGTGCTCTGTGTTGGCTTGTCTATTTCACACCTTACCTTTGACCTCCTGTTTTGGTAGGTGAGGAATTCCCTCCCATCCAGCCCTGCCCGACCTCCCCTCTTCCCAGGGTAGTTACATCTATCATTTTATTAATGCACCGATCCATGTTAACCGCTTTAAAGGGATGTAAATAATGTCTGCTCTAGAGCGAAGAAGTATGTTAGGGTTATTTTTCCTTTCTTGCTTAGGTTTCAGTTTTGCCTGTAGTTTGTAAAAGCCGTTCTTTTCGTCTCTTGCCCTCACTGAAGTCTACGTACTTGTAATACTCTGCAGAATACTCTCCAGGTGCACTGTCCTATCACGGGTTTCCTCGCATCTCCGGCCCACCCTCCTCTCCCTTCTGAAGCCCTGTCCTCCAGGCTCCATCCAGATCTCTTGTTCTCAGGACCTTCCTTCTGCTACTGAAATTTGTTTCCTGGACCCCTTGTCATCTTTATTCTCAACTTCTTCACTCGTGTTCCTGATGCACAAATGTCAGTAGATTCTTAAGAAGTATTACATAGGTAGTGTATTTCTGAGACATTGGATAACCAGAAATATCTTTATTCTGTGATTGTGTTTGGTTGGTAGATTGGCTGGATATAAAATCCTAGGCTGAAATTCTTTTCCTCTCAGAATTCTATGTGTTTTTTAACTTTCTTCTGGTTGGCTGGAGAGAAACTCAATGCAATTCTGATTCCCAGTCCATTGTATTTAGACTCCAGAATATTTTTCTGTCTTCTTTGTATGTTTAATGTTCTGAAATTTGCAAAACCTGGGGAATGGGAGGGATCATCTTTCCTTCATGTGCCTTTTCAACCTAGAGACTGGTTTTCTTTAGTCTGGGAAATTTTCCTGTATTATTATTTTTTTGTAATATCATCCTCCATTTTCTGCATTTTGTCTTTCTATAGCTTAGTCATATATTGAACCTTCTGGATTTATCTCCCAAGCTGCTTATATTTTCTTTAATTTTACTCTGTCTTATTCTTTGCTCTTTTAGAGATTCCTTGTCTTATCTGCTAGCCCCATTATTGAGTTTTTTTTAATATTAATCTTTTTATTTCTTTTTAATTTGCAAGTGCTTTATTTCTTTCTCCCCCTACTTTATTTTTAAATAAATTTATTTATTTATGGCTGCGTTGGGTCTTTGTTGCTGCACACAGGCTTTTCTCTAGTTGCAGCGAGCAGGGGCTACTCTTCCTTGTGGTGCACAGGTTTCTCATTGCGGTGGCTTCTCTTGTTGCGGAGCACGGGCTCTAGGCGCGCGGGCTTCAGTAGTTGTGGCTTGCTGGCTCTAGAGCACAGGCTCAGTAGTTGTGGTACATGGGCCTAGTTGCTTCGTGGCATGTGGGATCTTCCCGGACCACGGCTCGAACCCGTGTCCCCTGCATTGGCAGGCGGATTCTTAACCACTGAGCCACCAGGAAACCCCTCTCCCCCTACTTTTAGAGTAACATTCCAATCTTAGTTTATAGGTGTAATATCTTTTCATATCTCTTTGAGGATGTGAAATAAAATTTATTTGAAGTTTTCTTTTGTTCCTGTATTTTTCTCTCTTTTGTCTAGTTTTTTTTTTTCTGTTTTTTGAAAGTTCTTCGTAGGAGTTCCAATATGTGGTTTTAGACGTTCTTTAATTAGCTCTTTTATTTCTTATTCACATATTGTAATGTTCATCAAATACTGTAAACATTGAAACACTGAATAAATTAATACATTTCAGATGATCATAAAATTAATGTACGCTCGTAGTAATTTGGCCCTGCAGTGAAAGATGACAGCATTTTCCATTGTTTATCACATTTATTTTCCTCTCCTGAAAGAATTTCCAAAAAAAGTTATGAAAATAACTGAGAACAGACTTCTTAGCAAATCTAGACAATGACAAGCACTATGCCTGTTCCTTCATATCCTATTGTGAAAAGGGGTTTTCTATTGTGCAAATATAAAGAATGCATCATTATTACTATGTATGTGCATACATCCTTGGATAGCAATCAAGAGGGCTTTCTCTGGAATGAATTCTTGAATTTTTCCCAGCTGTTAATAATTAACTGTGTTATATATAAGATTCAAGTTAAATTGTATATTAGCTTATTTAGTGGAAGTCTAAGATTGACAAGTATCCATAGCAAGAAAGGCTATTTTGAGAATTTAACTCCCCATAAAATACATACCAGGCTGTAACTAGTGCCTTCAGCACTTGCTGATACTCTGTCTACATTAATGTTCTAGGCCTTTTAGCAAGACTGAAAAATATTTCTGCTGGTTGCTAAACTGTTATTCTGAAATCATAAATACATACACTTAAACTAGACAAGTTGCTGTATCAATGCCTCAAAATTATTTTAAATTATGCTCTAAATGTTAATAATGCCATAATTAAACAAAAGGCAATAAAATGCCATCAGAGGGCTTCCCTGGTGGCGCAGTGGTTGAGAGTCCGCCTGCCGGATGCAGGGGACACGGGTTTGTGCCCCGGTCCGGGTAGATCCCACATGCCGCGGAGCGGCTGGGCCCGTGAGCCATGGCCGCTGAGCCTGCGTGTCCGGAGCCTGTGCTCTGCAACGGGAGAGGCCACAACAGTGAGAGGCCCACATACGGAAAAAAAAAAAAAAAAAATGCCATCAGAGTAGTTTGATTGCTTTGAATTTATTGAGGAAATATTCCTTCTGAAAATAAAAGCTGAGAAGAGGGGTAAGAAAAAGGAAAACGTGTTCAAGAAGGCTTTGCATGTGCAGCTGTAAGTCTCATTCACCAACGTCACCCTTCCCTATACTGACCACTTTGTAAGGCCTGGGGCAGATGTGTGGTGTTGACTGAGAGAGGTGATGCTTCTGATGATATTTCCCGTTCTAATTCATTCAGAGATCCTGAGATTAAACCTACTGCAGCAGCTCTCAATTGGGGCATTTGAGGAAGCTGCCACTTGTCTGGGCCCCAAACTGATAGTTAGGAACTTTGAACATCACAGCTGGGACAAAGGGGCGAGTGCTTTTACAAAGTGTGGCATGATTTCAGCTTTTGTCTCATGTGGTGTTTGCTATGATTGTACAGACAGGGTTGTTGGACTAACTTGATCTCCTCTGTGACCTTTTTCCCCATAGCTCCCTGCCACAACCCCCCGAGCGATGGTTCTGGACCAGGCTTTGTGCCTTGTTCTGGCCAGTCATGTATAAGTGAAAGCCTCTGGGTAGACTTCCAGAAGTGCCTGGCCCGTGAATAAATATTTACTTAGGGTTGAAATAAATGAGCTATAAACTTTAGGTACCATTTATAACATTTAACGCACAGTGCCTTTGCTTTGCTTCTGTCTTTGGCCCTTGATCTGTAAATGTTGCTGTGTCACCCAGAGGCCCGTCCATGGATTTCCTCTTTCTTCCTGACACAGTGTCCCTCACTGGGTGACTTCTTCTCCCGTTGATGTGATGACTATCTATTTACTAATATTACAGACATTTTCCTTATATAGCTTCTCCCCTGAGCATCAGCCTTGCACTGTGAATTTCTCCCTGGAGAGCCCCCAGGTACTGCACATTTCACACGCCCCCAAAACAAACTCATCTTCCACCCTCTCACCTCCAAGCTTCACCTCTGGTTGTGGTCCTTACTAACCATTAGGGAAATGCAAACCAAAACCACAGTGAAATACCAGTTCACAGTCATTAAGATGGCTATTTTTTTAAAAAGACACAGAAAGTAACAAGTGTTGGTGAGAAGATAGAGAAATTGGAACCTTTGTGCCTTGCTAGTGGGAAAGTAAAATGGTGCAGCCACTGTGGAAGACAGTATGGAAATTCCTTAAAAAGTTGAACACATAGCATTACCGTATAATCCAGCAATTCCACTTCTGGATATATGCCCGAAAGAATCAAAAGCAAGGACTTGAACAGTTACTTGGACATCAGTGTTCACAGGAGCATTATTCACAGTATCCAGAAGGTGGAAGCAACCCAAGTGTCCATCAGCGATTGAATAGATAAGCAGAACGTGGTCTATACATACAGTGAAATACTATTCAGTCTTCAAAAGGACTGAAATTCTGCTAATTGCTACCACATGGATAAACCTTGAAAACATTATGCAAAGAGGCATAAGGGAGACACAAAAGGACAAATATTGTATGATTCCATTCATACAAAGTAACTGGAATAGTTAAATTCAGAGAGACAGAAAGCAGAACGGTGGTTACCAGGGACCTAGTGGGAGGAACAAACGGGCGGTTGCTGGTTATGGGAATCCTTTCAGTTTGAAGCCATGAACAAGTTCTGGAGATGGACGGTGGTGATGAGTTTACAACAGTGGCCGTGTACTTAATGCCACCGAACTGTACACTTAAAAATGGTTCACATGGTAACTGTTATGTATATTTTACCACAATAAAATCAATAAATCTATACTGAGCGAGTTTTTTCAGATATGTAGATACATAGTTTTCAAATTTCTCTAGGGCCATGTGTGCAGTGCTGTTCGCAGCCTTGAAGAACAGCTGTCCAGTGTCCTTCAGAGTCTGAAGCCAGCCCTCTCCTCTCACTTCATTTTCCTTGTTGTGGCCACCTGGAAATTCACAGCTGCTATGATTACATACAAGCCTTTTCTCTGCCTTTAACATTCCTCTGCCCCCATGAGCTGATGATGGAATCTGACACTTCCAGACCCAGCAAGTACCTACCACCTTTGGGAAAGCTGTGGTGAGTCCTATAGACAGAACCCATTTCCCAAAGAACTTTCCCATGCTTCTGATTCATCCCAAACTTGTCCTCAACCAGAGTGAGGTCTTTAAGGGCAAGGATGGTGTCTGCTTCGCCTTTGTGACTGCTGCACGTAGCACAGAGCATAATTCGAAGCAGGGTCTTAGTAAACAGTTCGATAACTGAACTTTTAAAAATACATATGATTTTGCTAATCCTTCTCTGAGAGAGTCGACAGACCTTTCCCCCCACTTTCCAGAACAAGTAAATAAGGAAAAGAAATGTCACACCTCGCCCAGGTTGCAGGCATCAAGTGGCTGAAGGGGATGGAGAGACGGTCTCAAAAGTCTCTTGCCTCCTTACATCCCTGGTCTTTGGAGCCAGGCATTAAATCTTACCATCCATATGTTAAGAGCATTCCTTTATTGGTTATAAAACACATGTTCTCAGATGTTTGCCATAGGTCCTATCCACAAACGGAATGATCTTATACATATTCTGTAATAAAACCCCCTGCCACTGTTCCAACACCAGGAGGTTGGAAACGACTGTGTCATTCATGGACGAGAACAGATCCTAACCAGTGACCCCAGATGAAAGCTTCATTATTGCATTACTGGCCTCCAGGGCGATTGGGTCTCCTAACACTGGAGCGCGGGACTTGGGCTGAGAGTCTGAGCCTTGAACTCTTAAAAAACGTAAGTAGTCCTTGACACAATTTGGAGCAATTACATTCTATTGTGCCAAGAATTCCTTATTAAAAATCGATTTAATTGTGCATACTCCATCTGGTCGGTATTATGATCTTTTATGGGAAGGAAACACGATTCTGTATTTACCTGATGGTCCGTAGGGTAAGCACGTCCTTTGGTAGCCCTGAAAAATTAAGGAGACATTGAAAGTGTTTACCAGATTTCCCTTTACTAACTTGTGGGACTTTTGAGCTGTAAGATTCAACATCTTATATCGTTTGGGGTTTTAATGGAAAAGAAAATGTTTAAACTGAAGCAAGAAAATTTCTACGTGCACATCATATGCTGTATTTACTTGCATGTGATATTTCTCCTTTATGCTTTTGACATTCTAATCCCTTTAAACATAACTTAGATGGTCATGTTAGTATTAATTGGTGTTTTTTTATTCAAAAAATCTAGATAATGAGAGGTGAGGGGCTTACTTTTGTCTGCTGGGTCGATTCCAACCATATTTAGCGAAGGACTGTGAGATTTCAGCTTAAAATATTGCAGGGAAATGTTTTTAAAACCAGAGTGATTGCATTTTGTTATGTGGTGTGTTTTTCAAAGGAGTTTATATCTTAATCTGAAAAGGAGCCTTAGCTTCCTTCCATGGCATTAGAGACTTAAGACTGAGATCATTTTGTTAATAAGTTTTTTTGAACTGCTGACGGGCTTATAGTTGTGAAGTATTTTGTTCCTGTCACAATCTTAAACTGTCAACAGCATGGTTAGTTGCCTTAAATATTGATTTGATTCTGAATCGCCTTAACTTCAATGTTTTTTTTTTTTTAAAAAGTCACTGAGGGCTTCCCTGGTGGCGCAGTGGTTGAGAGTCCGCCTGCCGATGCAGGGGACACGGGTTCGTGCCCCGGTCCGGGAATATCCCACATGCCGCGGAGCGGCTGGGCCCGTGAGCCATGGCCGCTGAGCCTGCGCGTCCGGAGCCTGTGCTCCGCAACGGGAGAGGCCACAACAGTGAGAGGCCCGCGTACCACAAAAAAAAAAAAAAAAAAAAAAAAAAAAAGTCACTGATTTGTTATGTAGGGTCTACTGTTACTAACTATAACAGTCTATCAAACATCTATTTGGTAGCAGCTACAGTATCTTTAATCGTCTCTGTGCCCTCCCTGATTTCCTCATTTGTGAAATGCAGACCATGCCTATTTGTTAGGGTTGCTAGGAGCTTTAAATGAGATACTGTACTCCATTTAGAAGGTTCTGCTCGAAGGTTCTGTGCAGAGGAGGCATTAAACACACATTAGCTTTTATCATCATCATCAAAAACAACAATGACGGTTCTGCAGTGTGTGGTTTTCTTTCCATTTGTTCATTAAAAATGGAAGTTTGGGAAAGGTGTGGGGAGGAATAAATTAGGAGTTTGGGATTAACAGTACTCTATATAAAATAGATAATCAGCAAGGACCTACTCTATAGCACAGGGAACTCTACTCAATATTGTGTAATAACCTATATGGGAAAAATATCTAAAAAAGAATACATACACATATGTATAACTGAATCACTTTGCTGTATACCTGAAACTAACACAACATTGTAAATCAACAATACTTCAATATAAAATAAAAAGTTTTTAAACATGAAGCTTGGGGGGGGATTAAGGAAGCTGCCCTGATCACGTAGCAATTCAGTGAATGGAATTGATAAAATCTCTGGCTGCATGCATCTCACAGATGGTGGGGTAGACAGGTAACAAGGCAACAGAAAGTACCGGAGAGAAATGAACACGGTGGAGTAACAGAGTAACAAGGCCTTCTCCTCTACATAATTCTTGAAAGGAGTGCTTCTTTGTGGTATGGTAGCAGGGTATAAGGGAAAAGTAACTTCCTCTCACTTGCCTTTATTTCTGCACTTGTAGTCAATAGCTTCCATGCTTTTCTTTGCATTCATAAAAATACATAAACATGCGGCATTTTTGTTGTGGTTTTACAAGAAATGGATTCTATACGCATTACTCTGTAACTTTCTTTCTTGTGTTGGTTTGCCTTGAAAAAATCCCTAGAAGTTTTGTAAGTATGTGGTGTTTGCTGCTAGCATTGGGCCTGTCCAGGACTGACCCATAAAGAAAAACTCTCCAAAGGTTTCAGAGACGAACCCAGCCTGTTTATTACCATAGTCTTCATTTAACTCTGGCCACTCAATCCCATATTTATGGGGCAAAAGATACTGGAGGGGAAGTTCCTAGGGTATCTTGCTGCTACTGTTAATTTTGTGCTGTTATTATTTTTTTATTTCTGATAATCCTTACCCTATAATAGCATCCTGATTTTTCTCCCTTAATTTCCTGTCTACCTACCTAATGGCTTACCTGTTCATTTTGCCGTTTCTTTTGTCAACCTCATACTGTTTGTTGGGCATACATTCCTTCATTTACATACATAATAGATTTTACATTTTAAAAGACAAGATTGCTGCCCCTAATAAAGAACTTTAAGGGATTTCCCCCTATGCTTTTTGTTTTGTGTTTCCCACTGTTCACAGTACTGCAAAACAAGGTATGTTTTTATATACAGGTGCTTTTATTTATGAGAAATGAACTTCTAACAATAGAATTTCTAGATGAAGTGTATGCTTCTTTTTTATCCTAATGCATACTGCCAGATCGAATTCCAAAAAGATCATAGCCCTTTGACTTTTAAACAGATATCTTTAATCAGCTCAGACCTGACTGCATATCAGTAGATCATGATGTTTGCTGCCACTTTCGTGAGAAACCGTACGGCTAATTTATTTAGTTACTCTCTGTCGGGTACTTTTCCACGTCAGCCCTCTACCGTGGGTCTTGGAAGAGCGGAGTAAATTGAGGATCAGTTCCCCCCATTCCCGGATGAAGCAATCATCCAAGTATGTGGCTGGGAGCTGAGAATCTGAGTGGCAGCAAGGCCAGCTGCCAAGGTGGTACAGTGGCGGCTGGGACCCGTAGACAGGAGTCCGTGCAATTAGCCAGGACGGTTACTGCAGTTTTGGCAGTGGAGCAGCAGTTAAAGCAAAACAGGATCTTTTTCCAAGAAGGAAAAGCCATTTAATAAGTTTGGGTCAGTTCGCTCATAACAGCGCTACATTTGAGCAGGAGAAACCCCAGGAGCTTGGCAAACCATCACTACTGGCCAGTATTCCTCCCAGCTCACAAGTCTGAGGCCGTCCAGGCAGAACCTGGCTCTCTGCTTTGACTGTATCCATTTAATAGCATTCCTAGTTAACAGAGTGAAAGCAGAGGGATCTTTGCCCCCTTAACCCAGAAGAGTAAGATTTAGTGGCTGTAGAAGCCATGGTCCAAGTAACTGCACAGCAGAGGGGGCGGGCAGTCTGTCTGTCTGTATTGCGGGCTGTGTGCTTGGGCGTGCAGCTTGAAACCGTCCTCCAGAAATGGCATTGATGTTTACGAATGGTACAGTGCTTTCTTTTTTGTAGATGAGTCAACATTTGTATATGACTAACCAGTGTGGAAGTCTGATTTTATAGTGTGTCAGGGAGCCATCGTGTACCTGTCCTGTGAATAAATAAAGTAAAAACTCAGTACGTTTACATAAATATTTTAAAATACAGTGTGTTCTCCTACTTTTTCCACTTCACCTAGGGAAATCTTGCCAAAATAAAATCAAGTTTGAATGTTTACAGTGTAAGAGAAAACCAGCTCATGGATTTTGAAATTAGAAGATGAATTGTGTTTGTTTTGTTTATTTAGGTTTTAATTTTTTTCTCTCCCAAATAAATCTTTCCAATGAAATAAACAGGTCTGATCATCTAATGATGGATTATTTGAATGAAGATTGAAATTGAATTGGAAATGTTGAAAATTAGCTGCCTTATACTTTTCAAAAAGCTACGGCACCTGCAACTGATAAAAATTAGGACAAACATATCAAAAATCTTTGAAGAAACATGTGGCCCAGCCAGTGCCAACTTGGACAGAATCAGAACACTGGCTGCTTAGAGGAAATATCTCAACATTCAACTAATCAAGGATGTGAATCTGAACTAAAGATGGAAAATTGTGACGTGGTTAAGATTGCTCAGAGCAAAGGTTAATGCTGAGAAAGAGGAGCTTGATTTCTTAGAATCTTTTCCCCTTACTGTGTATTTTCAACAACTAGAATGCCATAGTTATATGAAATTCACTCTCAGTCTTTAAAGTGATTTCTCATTAATAATTTATCAAGATATATTTCTGGTTTGGGGATCCAATTTTGTCAAGTTCTGCATTCACATGCATTGCTACCACGGCCTCTAAAGAGTAAGGCCTGTGTTCTATGTATGAGGCATCAGGCCAGAGAGTAGTTACTCAAAAAGAAGTGAAGATTTCTGAATCCTCACCCGCTACACACAGATTTAATCATGGCTTCCTGCAGTCTGTCCCATGGCGTTATTTTGCTTATAACAAACACGTTACACCATTATTTTGAAGTTTTATCAGACTGACCTAATGAACCTATTTCTTTCATCCAGGGTTTCTCAGTAGTGGCACTCTTGACATCTGGGACCAAATAATTCTTTGCTGTAGGAAACTCTCGCGGGCATTGTAGGATATTTAGCAGAATCTTTGGCCTCTACCCTCTGGATGCCAACAGCACCCTCAAAACAGTTTCCAGACATTGTCAAGTGTCTCAAAGGCAAAATCAACCCTAGTTGAGAATAACTGCTCGAAACAGTTATCTAAATAAAACATGAACGTGTTTAAAAAGTTCAAGACAGTACGAGAGGTATGAGTGAGTCTCCATACTACCACCTAGAGAACACTTCTGCTACCTCAAGATAATGAATATGAACAGTTTCTTATGGGTCTTCCAGAAAGTCGCCATGCATTTGAGAGTGTATACACCTGCTCTGCATAATCAGGACCACTCAACATATACCTTGATATTTTTCATGTAATAATATATCAGTGAGAGTTTTGTATGACCACGCTCACAGACCTATATTGCTCTTTTTAATGTCTGCATAATATTTCATTGCTATGGATGAATTATATCCATTTAACTAGCTACCAGTATACGTGCAGGTTCTAATCTCTTATCATTCCAAATAATGCCATGGTACCATCCTTGTATTTTTATGTTGAATACTATGTGATTATAGCTATAGGATATAGAGTACGTTCCTAAAAGTGGAATTGCTGGGTCAAAGGAAAAATATATTAAACATATTTGTGGACAATGCTATATTACCATCTGGGTATAAGGGTAGCTATTTTCTCAGGTTATCAAGCTTTTAAATCTTTGCCCACCTGTTGGGTAAAAAATGATATCCCTTTGTGTGTGTGTTTCACAAAAAGTGAGATTTCCTACCTTTATAAGTGGTTTTGTGTCCTGTGATCACACTGCCTGTATATTCTTTCCCTGTTTTCCTAACAGCTTGTTGGGCATTTTCTTTCTCATTTGTAGGAACTCTTTATATAGTAAGGAAATTAGATCTTCACAGATGTTACAAATATATGTGTACTGTTTATTCATCTTCTTTCAACTTTATTAATATTTTTTGCTATAGAAATGAAGTGTTTCAAATTTATTCCTCTTTTTGTTTGATTTCTGAGTTTGTCATACAAAGAGTCAGTTTCACATACAAAAAATAACTTTTTTTTCCTGTTTTCTCCTAATGTTTTGAGTTAGTTTTTATGGTTAAGTGTTCAAACCATCTGTGATTAGTTTGACTATATGGAGTGAGACCACAATACTATACAGGTATAACTTTTCCTATATAGAATGGCAATTTATTATATGTTAAAGGGCATTTCAACAGAGTGAGGTAAAGGTGGTTTATTAACCAAACGCTGTTGACATAATTGCCTCATATTTGGGTACAAAATAATGAAGCTGGATCCATACTTGGTGCTTGCAGGGAACCAGTGGAGGGCCATTGCAGCTCCATGAGGAAAGGCAGTGACCTCAGAATGGCAGGCGAGGGCCTTGTCCACTGTAGGGCTTTGTAAGTTAGGGTCATGAATTCAATCTTATTCGAATAGTGTTTCTTTTTCACATTTCTCTTGTACTTAGCGTATATTGGGGGGTTTATATTTTTATCCACTCAGCATTTTTAAATGTATTATTAATACAACAGACATATTTGGTATTACTTCTGTCATCATATTTCATGTTATGTTTTCAGCTCTTGATTTGGTTTCTACCTTTTGCTGAAATTCTCGTCATGCTTTATTTCCCTAGGGACTTGTGAACATTCACTGCTGACTTCTGGTGTTGTCTACTGTGCCCGAGAAACATGAAGCCAACTTGACTTTTCCCCTCGTAGGCTAATTGCTTTTTCTGCCTGAATATATTAAAAAACTGATCCTATAAAAATTTAAAACTCATTAATTCATATATCAGGGTTTGCATGGCTGTTGATCTTTTCGTGGCTGTTGTTTTGTTTCCTGGGGACAAAAGTGTCTTCTCTATTTATTAGCTGATTAAGGTTTTCGAATATTTCCGGAATTTTTCTTCTATTATATCTTCGAACATTTGTTTCTATTCTTTTTTTTATATACCTTTAAAAAAATAAATTTATTTATTTATTTTTGGTTGCATTGGGTCTTCGTTGCTGCGTGTGAGCCTTCTCTAGTTGCAGCGAGCGGGGGCCTCTCACCGTGGTGGCCTCTCCCGTTGCAGAGCACGGTCTCTAGGTGCGCAGGCTCAGTAGTTGTGGCTCACGGACTCCAGAGTGCAGGGTCAGCAGCTGTGGCGCATAGGCTTAGCTGCTCTGTGGCATGTGGGGTCCTCCCGGACCAGGGCTCGAACCCATGTCCCCTGCACTGGCAGGCGGACTCCCAACCACTGTGCCACCAGGGAAGCCCTCTCCTTTGTTTTTTTTAAGATACACCTTTTGGGGTTTTGGTTGTTGTTATCTTTGGAAAGCAGTCAGTTTCTCTTAAATTCAGTGTTAACTTTTGTTCATTGCTCAGTTTTCTCGAGCCTGCCCTACCCTACCCTGACTGGTTTCAGCAGTGTTCATTCTGGGTTTTATTTCCATGGCCTTAATCTGTCACATCGACCTTTCCTTATTTGTTTCCTTCTTTGATATCTTACACATCTTATTTTAGCTCTTGTTTCAATGAAAGGCCACATATTCTTTAGCTCTTTTCGCCTTGTCAGGAGCGTTCAAAATATTTTTCTGTGCTTTGACCTGGTTCTTTCTGTGGAGATTGTTTCATATTATTATCATTTATTTATATGTCATATTCTTCTGTTTATATTTTTTCTTTGTTATTTTTTGATGATGTCTAGGGGAGGGGGCGTCACAGTTTTTTCAGAACACTTTCTCATCAGTGTCTGTCTCTTCCGCACTGGTCACCTGTCATTTTGTAGTTATGACCACCTCCCTCGCCACCATTTCTTCTCCTCAGGTGAGTCGGAGGCCTCTATGCCTCACGGGGAATTTCCGTGCATCACAGGTTTTCTGTTAGGTGAATTTGCATTTATTTCTTTTCACTTTACCTCGATTGGTATCTGCTGAGTTGATTGCTCTTTGCTCGGTCCTGTGCCCTGCCATTCTCCTCAGTCACTTCGGGGGGGGAAAGGCATTTGTGTGCACATTGCCCTTGAACTGCAGTTTGCCTGCTGTGTTGAATTGGACCAGGGACCTCAGCCATGACTCATACCTACCTCTGTATCTCACCCTCTAAATAAGAGCTGATTCAGCTCTTTCTTGGGTTGTTCCACCTCTTTGTTGGAAACCTTTTCCCTCTGAAGGTTTTGTCTGCTGTTGACATTCTCCCTTGATTTGATCCTACTTCATCATATTTATCAGCTTCTATTCTATGTCATTTGTAGTTTTAATTAAGGCTACCTCATAATTTCATTAAAAATAACTTTTCTATTTTCAGTTGTTTTGCTGCTTTCTATTGGTATCAGGGAGGGGAGGACAGTAAAAATACTACTACTCTACCTTCAGCAAAAGGCACTCCATTAACTGAATTAAACAATCAGATAGTTGTGTTCACTAGATATTTATCAACGTTCTCTCTACTGTTTGAATAGGAGCATAGAAAAGTATAACACAATCTTGGGAAAATTAGGTTAAGACCCTTGAAGCACTTTATAAGTTTGCTTGAATCAGGTGCGGAGCTGGACTCTCATCGCACTAAAAGTTTGGTTGGAGTACTGATTGCCGAGACCTTGTGCGATAGGGAGGCCGTGCAAATAAAACTGTTGTTTTAGGGGTGGCTGATATTTGAGTAGGTGTGGTAGCAGTATTCTGAGTGCAGAGCAGAGCTCACGCTTCTGGTTCTTAGTTCCCCACCAACATTTCTTCACTGAGAATAGCCAGGCCTCGTGGGGACCTCTGGGGAGGTAGTTGAAATGAAGAGTAAATAGGAGTGAGGAGGGCTTTTTGAAGGTCAGCAAGCTTATCTTAGATGTCGGAGGGATCCCTGGTAGTCCTTTGAATGAGGGAATGAGATGATGAAAGCTGTGCTAAGAAAACTCTATCTGGCAGTTGAATTGAGGTATTTTGTTCGATCCCACTGGGACATGGTAAGTGAGTCCCTGTTTGTACCAAGCATCCTACTGGGTACAGTTGTGCAAATTTGGGAACAATTCCTGGCTCAGGAAACTTAGTCCGGCGGAGTCAAGAAACTGATTTAGAAAAATCTGACTTAGTCAAATGTCAGTAGCAGAGTTGATCTCAACCCAGATTATTATGGGGTGGCTGTTCCGTGTTGCCAGAGTCCTTCCACTGTAGTAATGGATTCAGTCTGTCATGATATTACACCACTAAGGTGGATTCTGTGATTAGCATGGGGTACATGAAAGTCTACCCCACATCACCGGGATCCTGCTGTATCATATAAATTCAGCTGAATTTTAAACAGCAGCGTTTTGTATCCCATATTTCTGTATTTGCTTTTTTCTAAATCACGTTTGCATCCAGCCTCCTTACGGCTCGCCCATCTTCTGCTTCACTCTCACCACCTCCATATCTTCTCCTAATTATACCTGGTAATGGTTCCTTCTCTAAGATAATTTTTTTCTTTTTTCTTTTACCAATTTATTTGTTTATTTTTGGCTGTGTTGGGTCTTCGTTGCTGCACACGGGCTTTCTCTAGTTGCGGTGCGCGGGCTTCTCACTGTGTTGGCTTCTCTTGTTGCGGAGCACAGGCTCTAGGCACGCGGGCTTCAGTAGCTGTGGCACATGGGTTCAGTAGTTGTGGCACACGGGCTTAGTTGCTCCTCGGCACGTGGGATCTTCCCGGACCAGGGCTCGAACCCGTGTCACCTGCATTGGCAGCAGATCCTTAACCACTGCGCCACCAGGGAAGTCCCAATAATTTTTTTTTTTGTCGTTAGTGTCCCTGGCACTTTGCTCTGGAGTTGTTTTTGTCAGTCTTGCCTAATCAACTAGAATTATGGTCTACTTGAAGATATAATCTGTACTTAATTTATTTATACATCCCATGTTACTCCAAAAGATGATCTGAGCATGTTTCTTTCCTATTATTGTGTGTTGCCCTTTGCTGAGGTGGTGGACATTTGATTAAGGTGGGTCAGTATTTTATGAGCTAAGAACACACATGACCAACAGAGGAGTTTCTGTGGTTTTTTATTTATTTTTATCTATTTGAGAGTCCTACGAAGATAAATCATATTTATCGAGTCAGCTTTATAGGAAAAAGAACATGAAGTTGAGACCCTTCCAGTATTGAGAAAGTGTTGACACAAAACATATTAGATGTAAATTAAACATAAATTGCTTTTCTTTAAATATGTACATGCTACCTCTTAAAATCGATGGATGCCTTAAATTCTCCTTAAAATATTGGTATTTGTGATATTGGGAATCTGTATTTTATGAAAGAGTAACGGCTGCGATCCTCTGGCTCTTTATCTCTCGGCAGCTGTGTCCAGCTGGTGGTCCACATTCCCCACTACTCCTTCAGTGAATGGAAACATTTAGGTCAATATTGATACAAAACTTCATGAACTTTTTTCTCTTTTCAGCTTTGGTTCGCCTTTGTTAATGGATTTTCTGGGCAGATTTTATTTGAACGTTGGTGCATCGGCTTGTACAACGTGGTAAGCGTTCTCCATCTCTCTCTGATGGCATGCAGAACTAAACTGTTTGTGTCTGGGAAGTGTATCTAAGTCCCTCATCTGCATCCATGGCAGGCAGCACAAATACATCTTTAGGGCCTTTGTTGCTGCCACACATCCTGCAGAAGCCCAAACTCTCCACACATGGTTTCAATCATAGCAGATCATTCTTGAATAACCCCATGAAATTATTAACCCATATATCTTGAAAATAGACCCTTGTTACCTCCTGACTAAATGCCTGGGCAACATTTCCATGTTTTTAGCTCAAGAAAAAAATTTCTGAGCTACGTCTAAACTCATTCCACTCCATAATTTTATTTCTGAATTCTTAAACATATGCGAATATACAGTATGTAACCTGGTGTCCTTTGTGTCCTCCTAAAAGCGTGTCTGTCCTTGTGGAAGAATGTTTTCTCCCACAGTTAGTGCTAAAATAATGAATTCTGACTTCCAGCTCCCATGGCGAATGGTAATCAGCTTATTTGGTATTTTTCATGATTTTAGAGTTCTGTTTTCATTACTTGACTGTAATGAATTCAAAAGCTAGAAATAAATATAAACTATAGACTAAAATGACTATGTAGCTACTTAGTCTTTTGTTTTACTGGCAAGGGGTGTAGCTTGGTGCTGTAGAGACCCGAGTATGCCACATTTCTTGAGTTGCACTTTCACCACTGTTTTGGACCCTAACTCTGACATTCTCTGCCCTGGGGGAGTTTATACTCTGAAGCAGCCATCATAGGTAGGCATACATGGAAGTTACCAGACATACAATAATATAAATCGTGGTGCTGTAAATATTTACAATTTGTATATACATTCGTGGCTGGCTATTCAAATCATCCATCTACTCAGACTCCTGCCCACACACATACCCTTTTTTAGTAGCTGCTGTGCTAGGTGTTATGTATAAAATGCTGCATACAACACATTGCTTCAGCCCTGTATAGCTCGACAGGTTAAGAGGGTCACACGTGTGGACTAAGACGCTTCTGAACCAAGTTCAGATCTTGGGTTTAGTCAGCATTCATAAGATGGCAAGTGTGTTACTCACTACAAAGTACACTAGTACATTTGTTGCTAATAATTATGCCCCAAAAGACAAAACTGACAGGTGATGAGAGCAGGGCTGAATTGATGACCGTTTATCACCTATGCTTGAAAAGCTACTCTGACCCCCTACCACATGGAAAGGGGCTCCAGGGCCTCCCCTTGGACAGATGGTTAACTTTGCAGGACTTAAAAGTGCTTTGAGTAGGTTAAAATTATGTGACCATTTAGGGGGAAATATACTGACTGCTCCATAGTGATTTAGTGTTGGGAAAGGCCAACCCAGGCCCACATACGTACTTATAACTAGAAGGCTGAGACCTAGGAGGCTATGTTTAGCACTAAGGACTGAGATACATGTCACTGGTTACACAGTGAATGGATTTTAGCCCTCTTCTCATGCTCAGGCAGGAGTGCTAGTGTTCTTTCCTTAGTACTCTGCAGTCTTGGGCAGTTCAGATTCATCCAACAAACTCATTTTGAGTGGCTCTTACACATCAGATGCCGATAGGCTGTAGGATGATGTTGGTCAAAATATGGTCCCCAGACCACTTGCATGAGCAGCACCAGGATTTCTTTGACGATGCAGATTCCCGAGCATCATCCTAACTTAACAGAGAGTTTCTCAGAGGTACTGAGAAGCAAAACAAAAATTTAAATAGAACTTTCTAGCAGTGGTTACCCACATTAAAGTTTAAGACCCACGATGACCTCTGATCCCTAGGGTTGGGGATATGTTTTATACCCTTTGTGTCCTCCAGATGAGAGAGAATATGGCAGCAGAGAAGTGAATTCCCAGGTGAAATGGCCCTGTGACCACGGGTCCACAGTACCAGTGTGGGAGATGGTCACCAGGGAGTGGTAGCAGAGTTGGGACAGTCAAGTCCAGTGGGGTCAGAGAGTCGTTGGCCTCCACAGTCAATCACTGGAAGGACCAAAGCTTTTGAGGACTTGGAAATCTGCCCCCATAGCAATTGTCTTGGTAACTTTTGTTTGAAATAAATAGAAACTTAGAGAAGAGTTGCAAAAAAGAGTACAAAGAACAGTATACCCAGACTCATCAATTATTGGCATTTTGCCTACCATATGCGTCTCTCAAGACACGCACACATGTGCATACGTAGCCTTGTGTGCACATACACTCCAACACGTATATTTCTGAGCCAGTTGGGAGTCAGTTAAGACATAATGCACATACTGTTCATCCTTTAGTGCATAGCTGGACCATTCTCTTACATAACCACAGTATAATGATCAAAATCATAAAATTTAACATGGATACAATACTACTGTCTAATCCATACTACCCCATATTCCAATTTTGTGATTACTCTTCTGTTTAGCATTTGCTTCCACTCCAGGTCACTCCACAGAGACCCAGTGCAAGAGGCAGTTTTTGACATCTGAGACATTGCTACTGACCCCTCTTCTGGGCTGGAGTCTCCCTTGCCATTTTCTTTCTTTCTTTTTTTTAACATCTTTATTAGAGTATAATTGTTTTACAGTGGTGTGTTCATTTCTGCTTTATAACAAAGTGAATCACTTATATCCCTTGCCATTTTCTTCAAGCAGTATTGCTTTTTTCCTTTTCGGTACTTAATGCTTCATGTTTGATTCCCCAAGCCAGCTAAAGTAGAAAGTCATCGTTTCTCAGTCTGATTCTCAGAGCAGATTACATAGCACTGAAACTCCTCCATCTCCCAAGGTCATGAGTCAATGCCATCCTATCAGATGCTCATTATATCCATAGTCAAATTTCTACATCATTTTAGGTTATGAGTAGAATGAGACTAAAGAGGCTACCAGTGACAAAAGCTACCATGATCAAATGGATTTTAGCTACATTTTATCCATTTTTTAGTGAAGAGATAACTCTTTTTAACAGTTTCAGAAAATATATCCTCCTTAATTTTGAAGACAGCAGAATTTGAAGAAAACTGAGCCAGCCTTACTTATAAACATAAATATAAAAATTATAAATAAGGTATCAGCAAATAGAATTCAACAATGTATCAAAAGAATAAAATATCTGACAAAGAAGGATTTATTTCAGGAATATAGGAGGCTCAAAATTTTTAAATGTTTCTAAGTATCACTGTATCAGCCAAAAAAAGAAGAAAAATGTGATCCCATCAGTAGATGGTGCAAAAGTCTTTGAGTCAATTCAGCTGCCAGTTCCAAAATAAGGACTCTAAATAATATAGGAAAGAAATAAGTCAATTAACTATAATGCAGGCTATTTATAAAAAATCCAGTAGCATATTGCCATAAATGGTAAAATTCTAAAATGATTTCATTTTAAATAAGAAATTAGGGATTCCTGCCATCACTATATATTTCAGCATTGTTCTGGAATTTTCAGCAACTGCCAAGAAAATTAAATAACTATTACAAATACTAGGAAAAAGTAAAATATTTCTGTGCTTATACAAATATGTGCACCAAAAATGGCCACGTTAATTAAATATGTTCATATATGACTGTACATCTAAAAAACCCAAAACATACCAGTAAAGAAATACTAGAATTATAAGAAAATTTGATAAGGTGGCCAGATTCATAATAAATGTATAAAAACCCATAGTTCTTTTCTGTCCTGGCAATCACTAGCTTTTTTTTTTTTTTAATTCTAACAATGAGCACTTAGAAATGCAAGGAGAATAATAATTCCTTTCAAAATATCAATTAGAATTATACATTTCATATAGGAATAATTTTTATAGTACCTACATGAAAAACACCCAAAATCTTACCTAAGTATATGCAACAAGATTTAACCAAATGGAAAGTCATACTATTTCCTTGTATGGGAAGACTTAGTATCATAAAAAACTTAGTATCAACCCTTCCAAAATTAGTGTATAAATTTATGTGATTCCATATAGAAGCCCAGTGGATGATTGTTTGCAGGGTGGGGGGAGAAGGGAATTGCATAAAATGATATTAAGGTATGAATGGAATTAACAGGCATCTAAGAATAAATATGCAAAGCATGTTCAAAAAAGACCAATCAGAAAGGTAGACTTATCTGAACATCTGACTATACTATAAAGCTGCTGTAACCACATCAATGTGATACTGACAGAGAACTGGACAAATAAGTCAGGGAACTTAGCGCTAAAGTTGGTGGTCCAGGGAAATGTACATTTTTTAAAAGTAAGAGTCAAAACTTAGGTTGATACTAATTTTTCAAGCTGGAGAGTATTAAATAGAATATAACAAGCATTGCTGTTAGGGAAGCAGGGAGAAGATTGTTGTCCTTTCTGAAGGGAGAGATAAACAATGGGAACCTTTTCTGAAAGTAGCCAAGCAGCATCCTCTAAAGTTTAAAATACATGTATTTTTTTACCCTTACAGACCTACTTTTGGGAATCTTTCGCATAGAAATAAAAGATAAAGGATAGATGTTACAATATGTTCCAGGTGTTTATTACATGATGTTTGTGGCAATGAAGAACTAGAAATAACATGAATGCCTGTCCATAGGTGATGGTGGAAAACCTATGATCCATCCATACTATGAAATATTATGTGAGCATGAAAAAGGCTGCTTCGGGGTCAAACCCAGGGTACTTGGGGACTTCCCATGGTGTATTGTTTAATGAGAAAAATAAGATGAAGAAAATATGTTTGATGTCTTGTTTCTGTAAAACAAATAATGAATCCCGAGCAGTGTGTGTATAGAGGGGGAAGGGGTATGCTACAAGCTGGGTGAGAAATCTGGTAGGTTGTTAACCTGGAGATGTGATGGGGGAGAGGATTTGAAGTGGAAGGAGGAAGTCAAGTGAAAAAAGGAAAAGAAAAAATAAAGTTGGCTGTGTAAAGAGTATGCAGATAGGGCTTCCCTGGTGGTGCAGTGGTTGAGAGTCCACCTGCCGAGGTAGGGGACACGGGTTCGTGCCCTGGTCCGGGAAGATCCCACATGCCGTGGAGAGGCTGGGCCCGTGAGCCATGGCCGCTGAGGCTGCGCATCCGGAGCCTGTGCTCTGCAACAGGAGAGGCCACAACAGTGAGAGGCCCGCGTAATGCAAAAAAAAAGAAGAAAAGTATGCAGATAGCTTCTTTAACCCAGTGAGAGCGAGTTTATATACTGAGCGCGCAGAGCTTTTGAGATGCTTGTGGGGTGCTTTCCTCTAGCGTTTGTTATTGTGAGATGTGAATGCCACCACTCTGGATCTTGTTCTCCCTGAAATCTGTAGAACATTGACATCCCAGGGCTGTTTTCCTCTCTGCTCCCGGGTGAAGATGGAGCTGCTGGTGAGTTTTATGGGCCTCACCCCAATGCATCTCTAGTTGCTTTATCCCAACAGACTTGGAAAAGGCTGACTCCTCTGGCCGGATGTTCAGGCTCCTGGGAACTGGTGTGCAATCAGAACTCTCCTAGAGACACACATCCAGTTCTGAGAGCTTGCTGGGCTTGTGGGTACAGATTTGCTTGATGCTGATGCAGGGTAGAGAGCGACCTGTGCACACACCCAAGGAGAAGGTGGTCCTCAGGTCTGCCACACTGCCTGGGCTGGATGACATGCTTGTTCCAACCCTCTTCTTCAGCTATGTCACACGCTATAGAGGACAGGTAAAGGTAACAGTCTTAGGAAGCACCGTCCAAGGGACTTCCCTCGTGGTGCAGTGGTTAAGAATCCGCCTGCCAATGCAGGGGACATGGGTTCAAGCCCTGGTCTCGGAAGATCCCACGTGCCGCAGAGCAGTGAAGCCTGTGCACCACAACTACTAAGCCTGCGCTCTGGAGCCTGTGAGCCACAACTGCTGAGCCCGTGCACCACAACTACTGAGCCCACATTGCCACAACTGCTGAGCCTGCACTCTAGAGCCCGTGAGCCACAACCACTGAGCCCACGTGCCACAACTACTGAGCCCATGTGCTGCAGTTATTGAAGCCTGCATGCGTAGAGCCCGTGCTCCGCAACAAGTGAAGCCACCGCAATGAGAAGCCCACGCACCGCAAAGAAGAGTAGCCCCCGCTTGTCACAACTAGAGAAAGCCTGCACACAGCAACAAAGACCCAATGCAGCCAAAAATAAATAAATAAGTAAATAAATTTATTTAAAAAAAAAAAAAGAAGCACCCTCTGCCCAAGAGCTCGTCATCCTGGGAGGTCATTCTGTCTCCATCCCAGCCTTGTCTTGCGCCGTGTCCCTAGCCAGCCGCCATCCTGAACATCCTAGAGCTTCCCCACAAACGTGCTATCCGTGTTCGTGCCTCAGAGCTTTGTGACGGGTGCTCCTTTCATGGGGATGCTTCCCTCTGCATCCCTCCCCCCAACATCCCTTACCGTCCTGCCAAATCCTGCAGGTCTAGTACCTTACAGGGCAAAAGCTGTTTAGTCCAAGCATCCTTCCTTGATTCCCCCTCTCCTCTCCCCCAGGAGTGATTTCGCAGAGTGCTGTGTTTTAAGTTTGTTCTATGCCTGTTGCCAGCTGCCCCGTCCCCAGCTCTGCAGCAGACGGGGTTCCTAGCAGTCAGGGACCTGCTTCCTTGCCTTCTTCCTCCTTCTGTTTCTAAATCTCTCTTTCCCTGGGGATTATCGCAATACCTGGCGCATCATGTGTTCCCCTTAAAAGTCCATCGAATGAATCAGTGGGTGAAGTGCATAGTGCTTCCTGAAATGTGAGTCTAAAATCAGGATGGAAAGTTGCAAATGGGGCCCCAGCCCTCACAGGAAAACACTGCCACACTGCACAGAGCTCACCATGGTAGGATTCTAAGTCCCAGCTCGTCTACAAAGGAGGGCATTTGTTCCTGGAACAAGACTTCTTGGCTAATCAGATATTTAGGATGTTGTTTTTAGTGTTCAGTGTATTCATTTTATGCTGATTAGGCAACAGTTTAAAACGGTCTTTGGTTTGTTTGTCGGGAGGGTGTCCGGGGCGTCGTGAATCATTGAACCTCAGGTTTGGACTCAGGCAAGAGTTAAGTCGTCATTGCGTAGACCTGAACCACCGGAGCCACGTGAGTGGCAGGGCCTCTGGTGACGGCTCGCTGTTGTCTGCGCAGATTTTCACGGCCCTGCCCCCCTTCACCCTGGGCATCTTCGAGAGGTCATGCAGCCAGGAGAGCATGCTGAGGTTCCCGCAACTCTACAAGATCACCCAGAACGCCGAGGGCTTCAACACCAAGGTAAGCCACGCGTGCACGGGGCCCCTCGGAAGGCACGGGCGCCGCGTCCTGTCCCTCAGCACTGGTACCTGCTCAGAGGGGGCGTTTGAAGGGAGGTGAGGCCCTGGGTCTCTCCCGGTATCACAAGCCCGGTGAACTCAAGCTGCCACATCGGGAAGGAAGCGTCCATCCCTTCCTGTTCAGTGACGCCTTTTTCTTCCCTACATGGGCCCCCCATGACCATGTGGCCAGTGGCCCGCACGCCCCGGGACCTGTAGGATCCAATTGTCCCCCACCCCATAGAGCCCTGTCGCCTGGCCCTCCCTCCATCACTGCCTGGTTCTCAGGGACAGGAAAATGTCCCTTTAGCCAGTGAGGAAAGTTGGCCAGAGGTGAACACAGGAATCGAGTCAGGCGTGGGTGTTAATTTCCGTCTGGAGGATCAGGAAAGAGAAAACATCTAGACAGACAAGGAGTAGGCAGTCCTGAGATGAGCCTGGCTTAGGTGTTACAGGGGTCCCGCGATCAGGAGCGGCTAAGGGGTCTGGTGTGTCACTGACCCGCCAGCCACAGCTAGGAGGGCAGAGGTGAGGGCCCCCGGCCGGAAGGGGAAGTAGGTACCCGGCTGGGTTGGGAGGCAAAGATGCCCACATTCCTGCATCGCCGTGTTTCCGTCTCCGGTGTTTGTGCAGGAGGGGATTCGGAGGCTGGAACAGAGGCTCGATGCCCAGCTCAGTTAAGGCACCATGTGCCGGTTGTGTGTGTGATTAGCCTGCGTGGACACCAACCAAGGCTTTAGGGAGGATGCAATGGGAGCCTTCGGTAGAGAGCAATCTCTGAAGGCTTCGTTTTGAGCCAGATGTCGTGCTTGTGTTCCTTCAGGGCTGCCTCCTGTTTGGGAAAGTGTAACAGGCATGTCCACATCTGGAAAAACCACAAGGGGCTACTGCTGGTTCTAGTGTGTTCCATGCACAAGGAGACGGGGCTGACTAACTGTATCGGTCCTTGTTCACCATGGCTCTGTCGATGGGAAATATGGCCTGTTTATTCCGCATTGTTTACGTAAATCGGTGTTTTACAGAGTTTGAATTCAAAGGCCATGTAAGGAGGGAGGTAGGGAGAAGGACCCATTGGAAAGGTAGCCGAGCTGAGGATGCTCAGAGACTGATCTGCAAGCATTTTGAAGATCTGGGGGCGGGGGGACAGGGGGCATACAGAGGGCAGGGAGAAGATAGGGAAAAAATGAACATTTAAAATAGGAAAATCCCAGTGTCTTATAATTTCTCATTATTTTCTGTTGTCCCATCACTACTTAAGATCCAACTATATATATATGACAATTCCCAGAACAATTTGTAGATTTTTAAATAAATTCAGTCTGGCTTTAGTAATTCTGTTATCTCAGAGTTAAAAAGATGAATGAAATACATTTATGAAACTATAAGTTAGAAGAAACTAAACTTCATGTTCTTTTGTTTGACCTTTCAGGTGTTAAAAAGAATTTTTAAATGGGAATGATATTCATCTAAATCCTAAAAACTGAAAAATTGAATGGGAGGGAATTTAAGTGGTAAAACAAAAGAGTGAGAGTGCTGTGTAGGAATTTACATTTTAAATGTTTTTCATGCCTTCAAAAGTATGGCTTCAGTCTCTTCATTAACAGTTTGACCCAATACCCTTTCTCTGGATGATTATAAAATGTGGTCTTTCTTTCCGTTCTAAAGGAAATGGATCATCATTTATTTTTTGGATGTGGATAGATTGTATGTTCTCCTGTTTATATATGAATATCTCTTTAGGTCTTTGTACTAGAGTAATATTATCTGGAGATAGCCCAGTTGTTTGTATGTAAAAGTGAGAAAATTGGGGATTTTTTTTCGCCTTCTGGAGCTGGGCATCGCAGCCAGCATCCCTGACAATGAGGGGCTTGTTGAGCTACACAGAGGTCAAGGGTGTGGGCAGCTCCTGACTCCCTTGGTTTGTTTTCCCTTAGGTTTTCTGGGGTCACTGCATCAACGCCTTGGTCCACTCCCTCATCCTCTTCTGGTTTCCCATGAAAGCGCTGGAGCACGGTAGGTAATGGCTTCGGGATCCACCTCTCAGCAGGTAGCTTTGCAGCCCCTCGGTGCCAGTTGTTCACAATTTTCCCCCCAGTTCTGCAGACCCAGAGATCACAGGAACAAATTTCAAAAGAAAAACATACGAAACATCTAATGAGAACTAGTCTCGGCTTAATAGCTTGTAGGTTTCACCCATTCTGGCTCTGAGAACCCATTTTCTTTCTAGTTGCCTGGAGAGTTTTTTTTTTTTTTTTTTTTTTTTGCGGTATGCGGGCCTCTCACTGTTGTGGCCTCCCTTGTTGCGGAGCACAGGCTCCGGACGCGCAGGCTCCGGACGCGCAGGCTCAGCGGCCATGGCTCACGGGCCCAGCCGCTCCGCGGCATATGGGATCCTCCCAGACCGGGGCACGAACCCGTATCCCCTGCATCGGCAGGCGGACTCTCAACCACTTGCGCCACCAGGGAGGCCCCTGGAGAGTTTAAATACTAGGAATTCTAAACTTTATTTTTAATAACCATTTGAGTCAAGGATCTTGAAGAAAAGCACTGTCCTATAATGAAGCATCGATGCCTCTTGTCCACGAGTTTGAAATTTTCTGTTAATTACTTGGGCTTTCGTTTTCCAAGCCTGACATACCTCTGTGCCAAATAACTCAAATCTCGTGAGAGTTTTATTTTATGCCCAGTTTTCTGAAAGTCTCCTTTCCTTGACGTATACTTTTCAAGCAAACGTTTAAAGCTTGCTGGAGGACTGAGTCTCCCTGTTGGTTTCAGTCTTCTCTAAGCTGAAGGAGGGTGTATTCGTTCATCCTTCTTAATACAACCAAAATGTGACCTCTTAAAGAGACATACCTTTTAGTCTCAAAAAGTGAAAATGTATTACAAGAATGCTACTCTTTTACTCCTCTCAAATCATAAAAATCCCCCTGGGGAAAATTACTCCAAATGTTGACTAGACAAGGCCTTTTATTGTATAGAGAACCAACAAATATAAGGTTTCCAAGCTTCTTTGTGTCTGTCAGTGTTTTTCTGTGTTTCAAATGGACACGATTCATCCTCACTGATGTGCTTTAACCTGTCAAATAATTGGCAGAGAAAGTGCATGCACAACGAATGGGTTATAACCTGTGACCTTTTCTCTCAGTTTCATCAGATGCCGTTTTCCTTCAAGGGTCCCTAAGTCTCTGAATCAGAAAATACGATTTTCTGCTTCCAGCCCCACCCCCAAAGGGGCATTCTAGTGGAATCATTCTCTTTGAATGACAAAGCTTTCCTGTGATTCATCTTCACTAAGAGTGGATTTAATTTCTTTTGAAATGGTTTTGTGAGTAAGGGCTTACAAATAGAAGAGTGTTGACTGGTTTGTTTTAGAAGCTCTGACAGTTTGGGGATAAAGCAGCCGTCATGGTATCAGGCTGGGCTGGGATGGGAGGTGGGGTGTCTTGTGTGTCTCGTGAACAGGTTTGGCAGGTGTTCTCTCGTCCAGGAGCCCAGCCTTTCGTCCTTAGGAAGAGACAGGCCCCCCACCCTCTTATCTCGGCATTGACTTTGTCCCTAAGTATGCAGTGCTTGCCTTTGGACTCACAGAAGTTTTGCAAGATGGTCATTTACTCACCTGCTTCAGAAGAAACTAGCATGGCCTATTTTCAGCGAAGATGATGGTTTTCTGATCCCGAGTCATGATTACGTGCTTTGAGATTGTGATTTGTAGTTTATGTTGGGATCATTATTGTTTACCTAGATTCCATCATGTAAATCCATTCATTCTCCTAATGTGGTCTGTATGTAAAAGGGGATAGACTCCAAACAGTTACTAATTTACCTAAGAGGTATCACCAGATGAATTTCAAGTTGATTTCTATCACCCTTACCTGCTTCCCTCAGATTAGCAATTTGCCGGGCAGCCAAAAGAATGATTTTTTTCACCCATCTTTAAAATCATTATCACTATCATTGTCAGCATCATTATTTCATCATATGCCTTCAGCATAGAGGTTTTCTTTTGGTTGTGTTGTAAACAGTAACCTTTTGAGCGAAACTGTTGAAGGTGAAATAAATAGCAAACATTAAGCGTATTTGGCAAAGCACTACAGGAGGCCAGTTGGTGTTCTTCGTCACTAGTTGATGTCCTCTAACAAATGGAATGAATGTTTTAGGATTAATTTCTAAATTCTCACTATTAATATACAGCAAAATGATTCTTGTTCCTTAGCACTATTCATTCATGTGATCCTTATGTCTGAGACACTGTGGTAGATTCTAAGGGTGGTGGGTAAATGAATCGATGCAGGTCTCACCTTCAAGGAGTTTGTAGTCTGGTAAGGTAGTGGGTAGTTCTCTCACAAGGCAGAAAATCATTCTCAAGTAAAATACAGGTAAGGTGCTCTCGGATTGAAGCGGGCTGAGAGAGAGATGACTTTCATTTGGGATGATTCATGGCTCATTCGAGGAGGTAATGTGTAGCCTTAGCCTGAAAGTCCAGGCAAAGGGAGATGTGGAGGGTTAGAGGAAGAGCCACACGAAGGAGAGCGATTCAAGACAGATGTGGAGAGCTTGAGAAGGTCACCCCTTCCAGGGTGGAAGGCAGGGAAAAGTTGGAGAAGGCAGGTGAAAGCTGGATTGCAGAGGGCTTTGAATGCAATGCTAAGAAATCGGGACTTGCTTTGGAAGCAGTGAACAGTCAGTAGAATTTAGATCAAGGCAAGTATTGTGATCAGAGCAATTTGGGGGAGATGAATCCATCGTATCTCGTTAAGGTGAATGGTAGAAGGCAAACTGGTGGCAAGAATCCTAGTTAGGTTTCCGGCTGATCCAGGGGAGCCTAAGGAGGGTTAGACCCAGGGACTGGGAATGTGGTTAGAGAGGAGGGAGCATGTTTAGAGAAGAACTTGTTCAGCAAAATGACTGCAGACCTACGATGCTCCAGGCGCTGAGGGTGCGGTGGGCATAAGAGCATGTCTTGCCCTCTGGGGGCTTCCATAAGGTCCGAGCTGGCCTTCAGGAATCACACACATAATGGCTTCATGGCCAGCGTGCTGCATCCTACAGGCTGCAGGGGAAGCTTGTAATACCAGAACACAGCCGAGTCTAGTGGGTCAAGGAAGCATCTTCTCCAAGGAAGTGATACTTAAGTTCTTAAAAGATGAATAAGGGGTGATCCAGTAGGGCCGGGAGGTATGGGTAAAGGCGGGGAGGAAAAGCCTTCCTGGCAGGGACCACAAGCCCACAGGGCTGGTGCTGCCGAGAAGCTGGGACAGCCCGTGGGCAGTGGCTCCAAACGGGGCGGGGGTCGGAGGGCAGGACTCGGGACCTTGATCAGCCTCTGGTGAGCGTTTCCGGACACTGAGCATCCCTGTCCCTGGACCGTGAACCCGCCCACCATCACCCTTTTCCCTGTCCTTGTGCAGCTATGAATCAGAACACATCTGCACATATTTCCAGCATCCCCTCTGGGTCTGCAACAGCATCCCTCGTCGAGAGAGCTGTAGCATTCTGGGTGTTAGGTGACAGTCAGATCACCAAAACCCAGACGGGGACTTTTTTTTAGTGAAGGGTTTAAGGTAGGAGAGTTACACCATGGGACTTGCCTCTGAGGAAGATAAGCCAGCCGTGTGGAGAAATACATAAGGTCTGGCAAGAGCATGGGTTTTGTGTGTTTGTTTTTTTGGAGGGCAGAAGGAAGTCAGGGGTGAAAACAAGAAAGTTGCAAGTTTGAGAAGAGCCGGGATACGGCAGCTGATTCGATTACGTACGTGCTAATTGTCCTAAACATAAATGCGCTCCTGTTACACTTTGAATCGCCCCTGAGAAGGATGCATTCACTCTGCTCCCAAAGAAGCGTAACAGCGTGACACCAGTTTGAGACAAACTGGGGCACTTTCAGAGTATGGGGACCCTGATCTCACAGAACAGTGCCTTTGGGCCCCCCTCCAGCCCCAAGTCCTGCTGGAAATTGTCCATCAGACACGTGCCACTCAGAGCCCTGAGGGGCTTTGCTCGACCAGGGGCTGAGGTCCGCAGAGCAGCTTTGTTCCATTGTTTCACGCTCTGTGGATTTTGTCGCGAAGATGGTGGATTTTACCAGGAGATTCTCTCCGGTCTCCATGGAGACAGGCTTAGGTATATGCAGTGCTGGTCACCTCCCAGCGTCATTTTTGGGAAGAAACGTTTCTAAGAAGGTGTGAGCCTGTTCATTCCTTAGGAAGCTTCCAAGAATTTTGCTTTGCTTATTTTTGCGTGGTTTTGGATAGAATTCTCAAAGCATCCCTTGGCTGATGGAGTTGGTGATGATTCATTTGAAGCTTCAAAATACATTTTTCCGCTCCAGCAATTCCGTAAATCAGATTTCTTCCAACCATCACAGCCTGACTTTCACAGCCACAGCTGGCCTGTAGCTCCTACCCTTTGGTCTGAAACATGATTTTAGGTTAAAACCAGAGACATCCCCTTTGCAGGGACCGAAATTCATCAAGACCTTGGTGTCAGGCCACACTCGGGCTTTCCATTGGCGTGTCCAGTCTGCATATTTGAGCAACCCTCCTTGAAGTGGAATGTGGTTATTGGCAAAAGGACGTAAACTCCGTTTTGATTCAAAAAAAGGAAATTTTCAGATTTTTCTTGATGAAATTTAAGAGGGAGGTGGTGGGAATATACTTACCAGCAGAGGAAAATTCCCGAAAAAAAAGTTATTCTTGATTCCTCACAGTGCACACGCTGGAAACCATTCCCTCCTCTTTCTAGAAGAAGAAATACCCTGTGGATACTTTGAAATACCATTGGCACTAATTAAGCAACAGGGTCTCTGAACATTCTTGGAGAAGGCTATTTTATACTTTTTAGTAAATGTGCTGCTGTAAGACGAGGCATGTTTTATAAACTGAAATAACAGTGCACATGTATAAAATGAGATATAGGGTCCTTCTCTCTGCCTGTGCCATTATTGGGCCATTTAAGCTTGAATTATTTATGACCTATACCTATTACTGTAAACTTGGTTATTTTATATCACATCAGTTTCACGTTAAGCTGAGTTGGCGCATGACTGCCTTTGTTCTCCGAGATGGCAACGTCTTAAAATCAATTGCTCATTCATTGAAAAAAAAAAAAAAGATAAGTGAACGTGTCCTCTGTGCAGGTCAGTATTGGTAGATGGTAGTGCACGTAACAGGCAAGTTCCATGCCCTCGTGGAGCTTACACTGGACAAGGCAGGACTGAACAGAAAGTGGAGCGAGAGGACAGTCAAGGTCAAATGGAGCGCATACCAAGGACCTCCAACCTGGTTCCAGCTGTAAGGATTGTCCCCCAGAGGATGTGGCAGCGTAGCTGAAGGATGAGCAGGAACAAGCTCGGAAAAGAGTAGGGAGGGAGGGGTTTCAGGTTACGGGAAAGAGCGTGGGGTGAGAGGGTGAGACTCCTAGTCAAAGAAGACCCCTGTGGGCGGAGGATTGGGGAGCAAGGCTGTGAGACTGACTGCCTTGGGACGATAAAGGATGGAGACCACGGAATCGGACCATTTCCAGCCTGTTGGGACAAGTGAGCCTTTTGTAGTATGAGTTTACTGGGAGCCTTTGGTAGGTTATAAGCAGAGAACCATGCATCTGATGAATTTTAGTGTGACCACACCGGCCGGGATGGTTGTCGGCATCTGGCTGGTTGGCTGCTGTGTGGTCTTGTGTCGTGACCATGTCAGAGAAGCGGATGGATTAGAGGGCTGCTTAGGAAGTAGAATTGGAAGGTCTGATATTGCAGTAATGAGTGCTGCTTCCCTAGTCTGCCTGGCTGTACTGTGTCCTCAACCTGTCAGGAGAATTTGCTGTCCTGTCACAAAGCTTACCTGTAAAAGACTATATTTTAAGGCATTTTAAAGTAAGGTATGGGAAACAATAGCCGACATTTCTTCCCAGTGCAAAGTCACTGACCATACTGTGTACCCATTTTAAGATCTAAGATAAATGAAAAAGATCCAGAGACGAACATTCAATGCTAAATGGGACAGAAAACGGGAGTAGTAACTCCATGTGGCCTCTGCCATCTGGGAAAACCACTGAGAGGACAGGGTAGTATGAACAGTCACAAAATCCTGAAGCATATAAATGAAGTGAATGGAACTTGCTCACTAAAAACGAGAAAGACAGAACACTCTGGAAGCTTCTTGGAATTATACAAATGAAACTATAGCTAGCGTATAAATCTAAATCACTAGTTGCTGACCCAGTCACTGTAGTACATTCAAAACCAAGTCTCCAAATGCAAAACGTTTTCTTCTGTTCTGGTTAGTCTTAAACACAGTGAACTAGTAACGTAAAGTCCGCCTCATGCGCCTACAGCTCTGTTGTTTGGAAACACAGAATAGGGCAGAAGGGCCGTTGCTTTCACGCACTTAAATGTTTCTTACATTTCAGTGTCTCTCTTAATAAACACTGGGCTACATATATTTTAAACAGTTGGGTTTGATGCCATGTTGTAAGAAGCGTGAGCCAGAGTTCCCAGATTTCACCCATACAGCTTCTATTGGGAAGTTGAATCGAGGTGTATTAAGGTGGGAATAGCTGCTACAACAAACAGCCCCCAAATAGCAGGGCCTTAGTCCAGTAAAGGCTTATTTCTGCCTCGTGTAACGATCAAACGGAGAAATGCATTGTACGTGGGTGTATTGACTGTATTTTCTTATTTTCTGCATTTGTGATGCCCTGATCTTTGGGCCCGTGATCCTGGAGAGACTGTGCTCCCAGGGTTGGCTAATTCCTAGGGAGAGCAAACAACTGTCCCACAAGCATGCCTTTGCTTCACAGCCAACCATTCTGGCTCCCACACCCCCAGCCCTCTCTGTACCTCACTCTCTCACACCACGCCAATATCCCCTGCCCTAAATCACCCCTGGGCCAGGTACCACATAACTAGGGATCAACCTAAAACCCAGAGACTGTTGAAATTATTCACACTGTCCAATCCTGAGCTTCAACAGCGTACCTACCCTGCTTTGTCCATTTTGTCCTGTGAAAACCCCACTAGAGGCTCTGGGCCATGCTCTCCCCTCCTGCCCTCCTGACTGACCCTGGTGCTTTCCCTTGGCCCTGCCTGACACCCCGTGCATCCTGTTTCTAGGGATCTGTGAGTATAAACTCCTTCCTTCACGATCATCACGTCCACGTCTGTGTGTCTTTCGACACCTGATTAAACCAAGCTCTAGTCATCCTCAATACAGTGGCGCTCCATCTGTGCAGGGCCCCCGAGTTCACCCTCAGCCTTCACGTGGGGATGGGAGAGAGCAGGAGAAGGACTGCTTGCCCGTAACCTCCCCTGGCAGGAAGCGATCCATCACTTCTGCTCATGTCTGATTGGCAAGAACTAGTCATGGGGCCCCACCTGCATACGAAGGGCCGCGGGACGTCATTAGACCCTGCTCCCAGGAATAAAGAAAGAGTCTGTGCCTACGAGGTGGCTGTTTGACATTGGCAGGCAATCGAGTTCACTTTCCATCATTTTTACTTCCTTTTTAAAATCTATTTTTAGTAAACAAGAGTGAAAAAAGAGATTGAAATCTGAGTTTCATATCCTTAACTTTATCCAGCAGAAATGTCAGTACGGAGGAGAAAATCCAGCACAAGGCTTATATAACCAGGAACTTAACCCAGTGCTGGTTATGAATGTAATTATAATCACTAACACTTGTATAAACTCTGCCTTTTAGAGACTCCTTCCAATAGCTTATACCACTCTTTACCAAGGAAGGAAAAAATAAATTTTCTCTTTGTGAATACATAGCGTTGGAAGCAGAAAGAATTGTTTCAGTTGTAGTACAGACAGTACGGACATTTGAGCAGGATGAATTTGAAGCTTATTTGTAAATTAGCTACTTGAAACTTGGAAGACATTTTCACTCTTCATATTCATCTAATAGTAGCTGGTTGGCATCATACCTCCTCTGAGCCTCCGGAGTCTTAAGAGGCCCCAAGGGTGAGACGGGGGGAATGGAGAGCCTGATTAATATTCTGGAATCAGGCCTGCTCTGAACTAGTGCTGCTGAAGGTTCTAGAAGCAAAAGGGTGGGAGAAGGAAAACCAGGAGGAACTTGGCATCTGCTCTGCAGCCAGGATTCTTGGCAGGTATCCTGACGTGGAGGGAATGGTGCCACCTCCCCTAATTCTCCTGACGGAGTCCTATGTGAGTGAGATACCTGTGATTTTTTTTTTTTTTTTTTTTTTTTTTTTTTTTTTTTTTGCTGTACGCGGGCCTCTCACTGCTGTGGCCTCTCCCGTTGCGGAGCACAGGCTCCGGACACACAGGCCCCGCGGCCATGGCTCGCGGGCCCAGCCGCTCCGCGGCATGTGGGATCCTCCGGGATCGGGGCACGAACCCGTGTCCCCTGCATCGGCAGGCGGACTCTCAACCACTGCGCCACCAGGGAGGCCCCCCTGTGATTTTTTTAAAAAATAAAATTTAGGGCTTCCCTGGTGGCGCAGTGGTTGGGAGTCTGCCTGCCGATGCAGGGGACACGGGTTCGTGCCCTGGTCCGGGAAGATCCCACATGCCGTGGAGCGGCTGGGTCCGTGAGCCATGGCCGCTGAGCCTGCGCGTCCGGAGCCTGTGCTCCGCAATGGGAGAGGCCACAGCAGTGAGAGGCCCGCGTACCGCAAAAAAAATAATAATAATAATAATAAAATAAAATCAAAATAAAATTTAATAAATTTATAATAAAATAAATAAATTAAATTAAATTATTTAAAATAAATTTTTATTTATTTTATTTTTGGCTGTATTGGGTCTTTGTTGCTGTGTGTGGGCTTTCTCTAGTTTCATCGAGCAGGGGCTACTCTTTGTTGCAGTGCGCGGGCTTCTCATGCGGTGGCTTCTCTTGTTGCGGAGCACGGGCTCTAGGTGCACGGGCTTCAGTAGTTGTGGCACGTGGGCTCAGTAGTTGTGGCTCACGGGCTCTAGAGCGCAGGCTCAGTAGTTGTGGCGCACGGGCTTAGTTGCTCTGTGGCATGTGGGATCTTCCCGGCCCAGGGCTCGAACCCCTGTCCCCTGTCTTGGCAGGCGTATTCTTAACCACTGCGCCACCAGGGAAGCCCTACCTGTGATTTGGAATCCAGGCACTCCACGGATTCTTACTGCACTAAAAACACACACATACATTCACCCCATCTGTTTTCCTGATTATTAAACCCTGTCTTTTCTGGCTGCACAGCACTATGCTATAACTTAGTCTTCAGATTTTGCTTTTTGTCAGAGCCCTTTCTGAATACATTTTTGTGGTTTAGCTGGGCCATGATGTAATGTGTTTAATGAGCATTTAATTGAAATGGCATCCTTATAAGATGTCATCAACCTAGCCCTCTGGAAGCATCTGAGGTGAGTTCCTTTATCATTCTGTTTAGAAAACAAGACATACTTTTGTTACAAACCGTGGGTTTTCCCACAGATATTTTCAGAGAGCTTTTTGCACGCAGCATTTGGGGCCATCACTACTCACGTGAAGGGTCCATGTGGGTTTGTCCCCATTGTTCACAACAGTCTGTTTTAGTGTCTGCGTTTCTAAACCTCATTTGGCTAAACCTACATCATGTCAGTCCCTGGATCCAACCAGATTTTGCAAATAATGTAAGTCTGGACGAACAGGCTCAGCGGCTGCTTTGGGTCTGAGGGTTCTGAAGCCAAGGCATTGTACCGGCTTCTAAGAGAATGACTGTCTCTCAGGACGCGGCTTCTAGCTCTGGTATTTTGTAATAATACTTTCGATGTATATGGTCGGCACCATCCTTATACTAGGTTTTACCCCACATGTGGCCACAGCTGGTCATTCTAAATGGGACTCAGTGCTTTATCCGACAAAGCAGTTGGGAAACCTTCTTGCTCTTTCAGGTTCTTTACTCTGTGGAACTCCTTCCCTGGACTTTTGGTCCGGCAGCGTTTCAGCTCTCGTCTGGGTGGATCTGATCCTCAGCCTGCAAAGGGCTGGCTGGTCTCACACTGTTCAGTGAAACGCCAGCGGTGCTGACGCCAGAGGCAGCCCGATCCTCCTTCCCTCTGCCCTGGCTCTGCTGAGCCCTCGTGTGCTAATGCTAGGTTTCCGTTGGCGAATGCTCAGTGTCCTGCTGGTTAACAAAGGTCTGGTGAGATCACCTGTCTCCACTTGCACGTTTGGTGGATCTCTTTTACCCCTTTTTTAGAACCTGGTGTGGTCTGGCCCCTGCTGACCTCAACATTCTGGCCACCGTAGTGCTCCTGTCCCACACCCCACCCTGCCCCGTGCATCTCAAGGTTCTACTCCAGCAGGGCAGGAGTCCACCTCCATGCCTCTAGGCAGCCGAGTCCTTTTGTGCCTGAACTGTCCTTTCCCCTCTCTCTGCCCCCTTCCTCCCAAACATCCCTCTATACCACCCCATGCTGCTTTGTCTGCAGTTATCTTCTTATTGTTTACATAGATGGTGGATACATGTTGTTCTGAAGGCTGGCTTGGGGACCCAATTACTCATCTTGGCTTGGGGGTTCTTTTTCTCCTATCAAAAAAAAAAATCACTTGAGATTTTAAATATCCAACTAAAATGAAAACAGCTATAAACCACAGGAAAGTTGTTTTCCTGAGTGGAGTGATGGAATCGTAACAGTACTGTTAAGATTAAACAAAGTGGGAAGAAGTAATTTGTCAGCAACATGCTTCAGGAATAAACTGGACAGTCCAAACGGGCTTTTCCAGCCTTGAATTATCAGCAAGCTGTATCTTATTAATGCGTTCATCTGCCAATGATTGTTTAGGACTTCAGATCTTTTCTTCAGGAGGATGTTATTGGCAAATTTTAACAAGGAATGATGCCCACAGGTATTTGCCTCTGAAACAGTTGAAGTATAACCTTCAAGAGAAAACTGTATTCTGTGGGAATTTCCCCAACAGGGTGGGCAAAGCAATGACTTGTGACTTGTTTAGTGGATGCTGTCTTTTCTGAGGCTCTTGACATGTCCCAGAATCTCAAGTTAGTTTGGGAGTTTCTCCTCCAAGGAATCAATTATTCCCAGGTGGTATTAGTCTCGATTGGGATAGGAGATGCTCCTTCCTAGGCAGAAAGCTAAAATGCAGTATTGAATTATCCTTCCAAAATGATGAGCTGAAATAGTAGGGTTATCCTGCTTCACTAAAAGTTATCTGAAGTGCATTCAGATTAGTTCAAGGGCAAACATATCATTTAATGCCAGTAGCATTTTACTGCCATGGCAAGGTAGAAATGAATGCATTATAAAATTCTAGAAGCTGCGGTTGGAAGATGTCCCTGGGTTTCACTGTCAGTTCCTTCTGTTCATGCCAGATTGCCAGCATGGTGGTCCGTGGTCTTAATTGTCTCCATGGATATGTTCTCTTCACCAGTGAGCTCTCAGTCCCAGACATAATCACAGAGTTTACCCACTTTAAAGGCCATCAAGCGATGGCAGTTGCATCCCTTTGTACCAAGGCCTCACCCTGTTTCTCTGCTGATGGTGTGAATTGTGAGGTCCCACCACACTCTCCTCCTCGGCCTGACCACAGAGGAGGAGGTTCCCTTCATTAGTCACTCTTTTTTTTTTAATAAATTTATTCATTTATTTATTTTATTTTTGTCTGCATAGGGTCCTCGTTGCTGCGCGCGGGCTTTCTCTAGTTGTGGCGAGCGGGGGCTACTCTTCGTTGCGGTGCGCGGGCTTCTCGTTGCGGTGGCTTCTCTTGTTGTGGAGCACCGGCTCTAGGTGCATGGGCTTCAGTCGTTGTGGCACACGGGCTCAGTAGTTGTGGCTTGCAGGCTCTAGAGCACAGGCTCAGTCGTTGTGGCTTGCGGGCTCTAGAGTGCAGGCTCAGTCGTTGTGGCGCGCGGGCTTCGTTGCTCCGCGGCATGTGGGATCTTCCTGGACCAGGGCTCGAGCCTGTGTCCCCTGCATTGGCAGGCGGATTCTTAACCCCTGCGCCACCGGGGAAGCCCTGCATTAGCCACTCTTACTTCGGGGTATATTCTCTCTACCTGTTCTGGCTCCTCTGTTTTCTTTCCTCTAATGCTGTGATTCTCAATCCGGGGAAGTTTTCCCCCAGGAGACACTGGCATTGTCTGGAGGCGTTTTGGGTTGTCACAACTGGCTTCTAGTGGGGAGAGGCCAGGGGTGCTGCCAGACACCCTATAATCACAAGACAGTGCCGCCCCCAGCCCCGCAACTAAGAATTACCTAGAAAAATGTCAGCAGTGCTGAGATTGAGCAGCTCCGGGCTAATGAAATGCTCACCCCAACTCAGAATAAAAGGCCAGATCTCAAGGGACTACTGCTGCTTCCCGCACTTGTGCCCTGGGTGGTACAGAATCTCTGCTGTGTGAATCTCATTTTCTTTCCACCTATTTCGCTGCTAGAAAGTTCCTCCCCGTTAGGTGTTGGTATTTCAGAAGAGGTCTTCTTAGTCTAATTATTTTTCCCCTTGAAGTTGTCTCCTTTTATTCTTTGGGGTCCATTTTTCTAACTCAGTTAATGAAAACCATCTTGTATTACAAAGCTTACAGTTTCTCACTAAGCGTGTGACCTTGCATGTCATTTAGCTTCTCTTTGCTGCCCCAGTTGGCTCATCTGAAATATGCAGGCCATAATACCATTTCATAGCATTGTTAGAGTATTAAAGAAGTATTACATATATTAGTGTTGCGTATTAGTAATGCTAATAGTCATATATTAGCATCACATGTATTAGTAAGTATACTCACGTAGGTAAAGTGCTTAGAACAGAGCCTGTCTTATACTTAGTAACATGTTATCTATTTTCAATGTAGAATTAACAATGTCTAACAGTTTTTTATTCATTATCTGTATATCCTTAAAATATGAAACACAGGGCTTCCCTGGTGGCGCAGTGGTCGAGAGTCTGCCTGCCGATGCAGGGGACACGGGTTCGTGCCCCGGTCTGGGAAGATCCCACATGCCGCAGAGCGGCTGGGCCCATGAGCCATGGCCACTGAGCCTGCGCGTCCGGAGCCTGTGCTCAGCAACGGGAGAGGCCACAACAGTGAGAGGCCCGCATACCGCAAAAAAAAAAAAAAAAAAGAAACACATTCTAAGCCCTCCCTATTTAGACAAATGCTTTGTATATTTAATTTCTTTTAGTACATGAATCAACCAGCATTTGAAATATTACTATCAAAAGGAAATTCACAAGTTGTCAAGCCATAATTGTAAACCTTGTTTTTCAGCTTAGTCTCCTGGCCCTTCTAAGTCTTCCATCTGACCAGAGTTTTCTCTAGACTCTGTCAGGGCTTCGTGTAGGTAGAACTTCAGGGCCCTCAGATCACTGCTTTTCTCAATTAAAGGGTCTTTTCTTCATTCATGAACACATAAGATGAGACTGAGGTTAGGAAATCCATCCTGAGCTAAAATGAACAGGACGAAGCTCTGAAGCTCTCAGGTTTCTACCACTGAATCCCTGACTTAGCAGCTAAGAACATGGACCTTAGAATCTTAGCATTTTCTACCTAAAAGAACCTTGGTGATAATTCAGTCATCGTTGTCTGTATCTGATAGAACCACCCCCATTTTGTAGGTGTGGACACTGAGACCCAGAACCTAAAATGTTAAAATACTAAATCACGGCAAAGCTGGAACAGGAGAGCCGGGCTCAGCAAGGTCTTCTAACCCTCGTTACTGGGAGTTTTTTCTACCAACCAACTCCTTCTCTCCTCCTCATTTTCCCAAGTATCCTTTTGTCTCTCTTCCTAATAGCACCACGCTTCACTGCTATCTCTTCTTCCTGTTGTAAATTTCAGGCATTGATCACATGGTACCTCGTTTTCACGGGCCACCCTTTTCGTCAGTGTTCCTGCGTTAATATGACCGAGTGAATGATACCACCTCGTTACTCAGACCCCAAACCTCAAAATCTCTGTTGATTCCTCCCATTCTTTCTCACCCCCCCTCCAGATCAAAAACAAATGCTGTCATCTCTCTGTTCAGAATACATGCCAAAAGCTGTCACTTCATTCTGCTTCCAACATACACGTTGGCCTGCAGGGTCCACCAGAACTTCTGTGATGGTGGAGATGTCCTGTATCCGTGCTCTCCAGGACAGTTGCTGCAAGCCACGTGGCTCCTGACTGAGCATCTGAGACGTGGTTATGTGGGACTGAGGAACTGGATTTTTTAAATAACAGCTTTATTGCTATATAATTTACATACCATACAGTTCACCTGATTTCGGGGGCGGGGGTCAAAACCACGATGCTAATGATTTTATAAGGATATTACAGTGCGGCCAGGGTTACCAGAGGACCACTTGAGACCCCTTCTGTGCGTGTGCCCGGCCGGGACTTCCTCGCGACCACAGGAATGAGGGGGCTGCGTGGGCTGTGCAGTCTCTCATCCAGTGAGGGCTCGTCATCCTGATAGTATTATAGTTTATCTCCTAGGGGCAGCATGAAACCAGCTGCAGCAGGTCAACCCAAAGCCTATCTATTTCCTACCTGGCGGCGCATGCTCCACGGTTTTCATGCTGCAAAGTTTCTCGCTCAGAGGCTACAAAGTTTCTGTTTTAGATGCTGTTCCTCTATGAGTCATGGCCTCATTAAGTGCAGAAGAAGGAAGTGGCTTTGCTTTTTGTCTAACGCCTATACATGAGGAGGCTGTCCTTGGGCCCCGCCCTGTCTTTCCTGCCTCACACCCATTTACATTGTACAGTTCTGTGGTTTTTAATGTATTCACGTGGTTTTGCAGCTATCACCTTAATCAATGTTCAAGCATTTTCATCACCCCCAAAAGGAACTCCATATCTATCAGCACCCACCCTCCATTCCCACCCAAACACCCTCAGCTCCTGCAACCACAAATCTACTTGCTGTCTCTATAGATTTGCCTATTCTGGACATTTCACGCTGGTAGAATCATATGATACATGGCCTTTTGTGACTGGCTTCTTTCACTTAGCGTAAGATCTTTCAAGGTTCACCCATGTCGTTGCATGTACCAGTACTTTATTCCTCTTAATAGCTCAGTAAAACTCCATTGTATGGATATGTTTTCTCCATTGATGGACTTCTGACTGTTGTGAATGATGCCGCTATCAACATTCATGTATGAGTTTTTGTGTGTTTCATTCATGATTTTATCTCTCTTGGGTGTGTACCTAGAAGTGGAATTGCTGGGTCATATGGTAACTAGGCATAACGTTGGGGGTTTTTTAATTTTTATTTATTTATTTACTTATTTATGGCTGCGTTGGGTCTTTGTTGCTGCGCGCGGGCTTTCTCTAGTTGCGGCAAGCGGGGGCTACTCTTCGTTGCAGTGTGCGGGCTTCTCATTGTGGTGGCTTCTCTTGTTGCAGAGCACGGGCTCTAGGCACGTGGGCTTCAGTAGTTGTGGCTCGCGGGCTCAGCAGTTGTGGCTCACGGGCTCTAGAGCACAGGCTCAGTAGTTGTGGCACAGGCTTCAGTAGTTGTGGCACATGGGCTCAGTAGTTGTGGCTCGAAGGCTCAGTAGTTGTGGCACACGAGCTCTAGAGTGTAGGCTCAGTAGTTGTGGTGCACAGGCTTAGTTGCTTAGCAGCATGTGGGATCTTCCTGGACCAGGGCTCGAACCTGTGTACCCTGCATTGGCAGGCGGATTCCTAACCACTGCGCCACCAGGGAAGCCCCTAGGCATAACCTTTTGAGGAACTGCCTGACAGTTTTACACAGTGGCTGCAACATTTTACTTTCCCACCAGCAGTGTCTGAGGGTTCTAATTTCACCACATCCTCTGCCACCTCTTGTTACTATCTATCTTTTTTATCATAGCCAACCTGGTGGGTGTGAAATGATATCTCGTGGTTTTTGTTTTTGAATCTCCTTGGTGTCTAACGACATTGAGCATCCCTTCATGTACTTGGACATCGGTACCTCTTCTTTGGAAAAATTTCTGTCCAGAGCCTTTTCCCACTTTTCAATTGTGTTGTCTTTTTACCGCTGAGCTGTAAGTTGTTTTTGTATTCTGGATACAGGTTCCTGATCAGATAAATATTTGCAAATATTTTCTCCATTCCGGAGGTTTGTCTTTTCACTTTCAGGATGGTGTCCTCTGAAGCACAAAAGTTTCTAATTTTGATGAAGTCTAATTGATCTACTTGTTTCTTTTGTCGCTGTGCTTTTGGTGCCAAAGCTAAGAAACCATTGCCAAATCTAAGGCCATAAAGATTTAATCCTGTGTTTTATCCTAAGAGTTTTTTGGTTTTAGTTCTATGGTCCATTTTATGTATACAGTTCAGAGGCATTACATTCAGAATGTTTGCAGCCATCACCGATAATCTATTCCAAAATCTTTTCATCACCCTAAATGGAAACGCTGTACACTTGCTGCAGTAATGCCTCATTCTCCCTCTCCTCCCCAATCCCTAGCCGGAACTGAATTTTTTGTATTGTATTTTAATTAATTTAAGTGGAAACAGCAGCTCGAGGCTACCATAGTGGACCCAACTCTGCATGCCACCAGTATCATCCTCCTGGGTGGATTGCTACAATCATTTCCAAACTGGAATTGCATCTGTTATTATTCTGTTCTTGGTCGTCCAGGATCTGTTCTCCCATAAAAGCTGGACTATTCCCTTAAGAACATAACTCATACCATTTTACTCTCTGGTTTCCTGTCGTAGTTAACAGAGAAATTCAAGCTCCCCACCATGACCTACATTAATTGGCCCCTTCTTACTGTCTGGGCGCTCTCCCCAGAGTCTGCAGCCAGACTGGTCTTTGTGATGGTCTTTGAGCTCATCGTTGCTGTCTGTATTCAGACTGTTGGCCAGTTCTCTGCTTGGAACGCTCTAGCCCAGATGTTCACTTAACTCACTCCCTTGAACTATTCCGATCTGCTCAGATGTTACCTCCTCAAAGAGATTTTTCCGGGACTCCCTGTCTAAAATAGCAGCCCCGTCCGTCTCTATTCCATACCTTCTACGTCTCCGTGGCATTTACTACACCTGACATTGTATTGTGTATCTATTTGTTGGTGTGTTTTTGTCTTGTCTCCCTCACTGTACTGGGAGCTCCACGAAGACAGGGACCTTGTCTCCCCACTTCCTGCTTTAAAGTAGGCTTTAAATAAATATTTGTCCTGTAAATAAAAGACTAATGTTACCCCTTTCACAGCTATCATCTCTGTTAGAATCAAATCAGTGGTCACCTGTCTAATCTCAAGTGTTTCTTTATTGAGGCTTTTCTTTAAAAGTGTCATCTTTATTATGAAAACAACCTTAGGGCCAGTTACTAAAATGCGAACCCTTACAGTTTTGAATAGCTGTTTGCTAATACATCAACTTGTGGCCTTCTTGAGCTTAACGTAGCCTCTTCTTTACTTTTCTGATCATTGTTTTCCTTCCTTCCTTTTGAATGAAGTCCTGCCTGAGTTTCGATTCTCCCTTCACCATGTCTCCCCTAGGCTTTGAGATTAATCCTTTTTAAGTCAGTGGCCACCCTAGGGTAACTCTCACGGTCCCCAGGAGCAATCCCTGAGTTTAGGCCAGTTCCTAACACAGCCCGTGATGTCACTTTGTGGGTTCATCTGTCCTTATCCACAAATTTACTTATCTAGAATTAGGAGAAAGGGCATGCCCTGTGGCTGGATGCAGGGTCCCACAATTACCAGATTTTCCCTGTGATGGTACTTGATCCTTATGGTGTTTGCAAAAACTAAAAGGATCTTGATTCTTTAATAAGAATCAGATTCTTCAACAGTTAGGTAAATTGGTGAGCCCAAATATGTGTGTACAACAGCTACTGGGTTGGAAATTTGAACAGAAAAATCCCTATACACTTGGCCTGTAGGCCACAGATGAGTATAAAAGAGACTAAAAGGGGATTGACAGTGTCACCCAAAGAAACTATTTCTGATCTTAAAACAGAGATCTTTGACCCCTCAGGGTAAAAACCAGACTTTTCACAGCAGGCTAGCTGACCCGAACTAGACAATTCTCTTAGAGTTCTGCCTTAGTGACTGTTATGTACATTGTAATAGTCATCCTTAGACGAAGAAAAAATTGGAAAGCTATAAAATTAAAGCTTCAGAATCCTAGTTGTATTGTCTAGGCATCTCTCATTGGGTTGTTTGCATTCACCCATTTATAGACTCCAGAAGTTCACATAGAAGTTGACAGAGAACACAAGTAGTGAATATTCTTTTAAATTCTCTGAGTTCAGTAATCATGAACTCATTTTGTGTCATGTAGTTATCTTCTGCTGTTGGCCTATAATTCCAATTTAGCAAAAATTAAAGATGACTAGTAAATGAACACATGGAAAAGGTCTAATACTGGCACCCACAAAGATAGATTAATATGCTTTTATACTATTCCTTTTTCTAACTGACAAAAGGGAGATTTGAATCTGTATGAAAATGTAAATTTCCACACAGATCAAGTGTTTGGTTGTTTGGTTTGTTGGAAACCTGATTTTGTTTGTTTGCTTCATTTGGCAAAAATATAAGGTGAAAAAATGCAGAGTTAGAAAAAGGAGGCATTAGAATCACAGACAATGCAATTTTCGAAATTCCCTTACATTTTGATAAATGTCTCTAAAGTTCTGTTTTTACATTCTGAATAAATAGATTGTAGCACTCTGCTCTGGAGGGTAATTGTAACCTCTTTGTTTTTCAGATACTGTGTTGGCCAATGGTCATGCCACAGACTATTTATTTGTTGGAAATATCGTTTATACGGTAAGTTTACCTGTTTATTGAATCTTTCTTAGATGGCACATGTGTGGGTTTTACCCCTCCCTTTATATAAAGCCTTTGTCATTATGACTTATTTCACATCTTTAAACTATATATTATAGATTCCTTATCTTGCCTGGCAAAAGGAAGAAAGCTACTCTTTTCTATTTCCTCCAAACTCTGTCTGTGTACTTCTATTCTCCATTGGTGGACAGGGAGCCAAGATTTGGCAACACTTAGAGCTCAGAGTGGTTGTGAAATGCTTACCTCGTATTTGAGTGAAGATTATGCAGAGTTAAGATTTCTGGACAGGTGATCAGCAGATTTCCCCATTCTTCAGATGACTGTTTCACATGTACTTGGAGGGGGGGGAGAAAAACAAAACCAACACCAAGGGAAGGTGATTTCTTCCAAATCTTCCAAGAAGAAAAGGGCAAAGTAACTGTTACTTGTGAGAAGTCAGTCACTAAAATGAGGGCTTTTCTTATAAGAACCTGCCTGTAATTGTCCTAAAACTGACCCCCAGAGAATTAGCTACCAAGATGGCACTTTCAAAGTCCAGACGCCATGGAGAAACTGCCTCTGGGGAGGATTTGGGATTTCTTCTGGGAAGTGAAAATAAGTGAGGATAACTCATTTCCCAAATTCCTTTCTTTCACAGTATGTTGTTGTTACTGTTTGCCTGAAAGCCGGTTTGGAGACTACAGCTTGGACAAAAGTAAGTTTTCTCTAGAATTATTTCTCTATCCACTATAGATATTTTTTATGGTGTAGTATCTTTTTTTTTTTTTTTTTTTAGATTTTTTTTTATTTTATTTTACAAATTTAATCAGTTATACATATACATATGTTCCCATATCCCCTCCCTTTTGCGTCTCCCTCCGACCCTCCCTATCCCACCCCTCCAGGCGGTCACAAAGAACCGAGCTGATCTCCCTGTGCTATGCGGCTGCTTCCCACTAGCTATCTACCTTACGTTTGGTAGTGTATATATGTCCATGCCGCTCTTTCACTTTGTCACAGCTTACCCTTCCCCCTCCCCATATCCTCAAGTCCATGCTCTAGTAGGTCTGTGTCTTTATTCCTGTCTTACCCCTATGTTCTTCATGACTTTTTTTTTCTTAAATTTCATATATATGTGTCAGCATACAGTATTTGTCTTTCTCTTTCTGACTTACTTCACTCTGTATGACAGACTCTAGGTCCATCCACCTCATTACAAATAGCTCAATTTCATTTCTTTTTATGGCTGAGTAATATTTATGGTGTAGTATCTTTTTAAGCCCCAGGAAAACAGTAAACAATATCTAGCTGCCTTATTTTAAATTTTGCATGTAAAAATTGTGGTTTGATCTTTATCAGGGCACATTTGCAATCCAGAGTTCCCTGATGATTCGTTTGCTGAGCACTTAATACAGTTCTAAGCTGTTAATAGTCAGCTCATTTCCAGTGTATATGTGCATTGTATGAAAAAAAATCACACACACAAAGAAAATACAGAAGGACAGAAAGAGGAATTTTTAATTTCCATAATTTTACCACCAAGAGATAGTTATTGTTAATATTTCCTGTATAACCTTCCAGACTTTGTTCTCTGTGTATATTTTTAATAAGACAGCGTATTACAAAACACAGAGTCTGGGCTTCCCTTTTGGCGCAGTGGTTAAGAATCCGCCTGCCAATGCAGGGAACACAGGTTCGATCCCTAGTCCGGGAGGATCCCACATGCCATGGAGCAACTAAGCCCATGTGCCACAACTACTGAGCCCGTGTGCCATAACTCCTGAAGCCCACATGCCTAGAGCCCATGCTCCACAACAAGAGAAGCCACCGCACCACAACGAAGAGTAGCCCCTGCTCGCCGCAACTAGAGAGAGCCCGCACGCAAGAACAAAGACCCAATGCAGCCAAAAATAAATAAATTAAAAAAAAATATATATATATATATATATGTATGTATGTACTTCTACAAGGTCATAGTTCGTGATTAAAGAGTATTGAGTTGTATCAATATCCCATCCCTTATTGAATCAGTCCCCAGTTTTGGACATTTTGGTTATTTCCAACTTTTGAGGATTATGGCCAGTGTTTCACGTTCATCTCTGCTGTTTAAATAGGCTTCTAATTCTGTGCTCATTCATTGGGGGCGGGGTGGGAGGTGAATGTGGAAGCAGAGAATTCGTTGAGAGACAGAGGCAATGAATCCAAGTGAGAGGGGGTAGTGGCTTAGCCTGGGACGTGAGGAGGTGGCGAGCCGTGGTCAGATTTTTTAAAAAGCTGCCAGAGGCTCATGCTGGATTAGATCATGGCGTGTGGCTGAAAAGAAGCCGAGGATCATCCTAGCAAGAGGACAGAGGAGAAGAAATTCGCAACTCAGTAGATGCTCAAAGTGTTGTCGTTAAGGGATGTATCCATTCCAAATTTTTATAAGTTCTCTGGAAAATGAACAGTCAAAGCCTCAAAATGATAAATAAACCCATCTTGTTCGTTTTGTCTGTCCCACGCCCTCTTCCTAGAGCAATGATACCTTATTTATTCCGCTCCAAAATGGAGCGAACACTGGCGAGGGACAGAAAGGAGCCTGGTGACACTGTAGGATGGGTCTACAGGACGGTCAGCTGTGGTGGAAAAAGCACTTTCCTCTTCAGGATAGTTTGGGGCCGCTAGTTACTTAAACTCTCAACCGGTGTTTCGTAGAAATCTTTCCATAAAGAAAGGTGGCGTGGACCCAGGGCTCCTGCAGCGGGTGGCGTTCAGGTGGCTACTGGGTCAGCAGAGAACCCTGCCTGAGTGTCTGTTTTCTCCTGTAGTTCAGTCACCTGGCCGTCTGGGGAAGCATGCTCATCTGGCTGGTGTTTTTTGGCATCTACTCAACCATCTGGCCCACCATTCCCATCGCTCCAGATATGAAAGGACAGGTCAGTGCTATTAACTGGGGGCTTTCCGTGTCTCAGGACAGGTTTGTGTTGCCTGCTTCCGTCGAAATGTATCAGGTGGGAAACAAACCAAATCAAAGCCCCTGGAAGAGGTTGTCCGGGCCACAGAAATAGCCTTGGAAATTTTAACTGTTACATAAACTGTCGACTTAAATCCTCTGACCTACCCAGCTGTGTCCACATTTCCTTCATGAATTGCAAGTTAATTACAGGTCTCATGTGTACAGTTCACGGACTTGGAAAACAGGAGATGTTTTGAGTCATGCATAACCCGTGATTATGCTGATTGTAGTTTCGATGTTGGGTATTACTATACTTTGATTAGGTGATAATTAGTCACCTGTGAAAGATAGATCTAACCACTCTATTAACCAGATCATTAATTAAGCAGAATATCTCATTGTTCATCTCTTAACTGGAGAGGCTGTGATTGAAGACCTTTACGCTAAAATCTAAAATCCTTTAGATTTTATTTTTTTCGTCCTTTATATTATCTTTGTCCACTGTTTGAGATGGAGGCATCACCACTGACACCCTGGATCTTAGGATCCCACAGGATCAGGTCTGAAGAAGACCTTGAAAGCCCTGGGTTCCAAATGCCCTCAGTTACAAATGAAGCTGTAAATTTTGTTTCACAGGGAAATTTTTCAGGGTTTACAAAAGAATATGTGATTGGTAGTAAGGGACACAGAATGTTTATGAAGACATTGCATTTTCTTTTTTCTTTACATTTGAACTCCTTTGGAGGCCTCTGCACTGGCGGTCCCTGGCTGGGTGTGTCCCTCTTCACAGGGCAGGCAGTCGTGGGGCAAGGGCAGCATCCCGACTCTAGTCCATTCCCCGGGTTCCCAGGACCCCGAGTCTTCCAAATGACCAGAAGCCTACTCGCCAGGCCTGCCTGGTTCTCTCCCCGGATCCAGGCCCGGAGCACACCCTTCGACCCAAGGACAGCTCTTTGTAGGGGGGTGATGTGTGCTGGGTCCCCTGGAGGTTTGCTCTGGGACACCCACTCACATTTGCATGAGGACGCTTGTACCGTGAGTCAGAACCAAGCGTGGGAAGAGAAGGACTGTAGGTTGGGGGCTTCTGCTGGTTCCTGCCCCTGGACTACATATTTTAGGGGCAGGCCTATGCATGGCACATCAGGCCACTATCTTTGCCTCACTTACTCTGCAGAAATGAGCCCAAACTCTGGGCCTCCCCATGTCTAGATACATGCCCAGCAGCTGTTCCGTGTGAGGTCATACTGGGTGGGCTGCTTGCCTTTTTTACTTGGTGAATCCAGTGATGTACCCCAGGGTGTCTGGGACCTCCTCTGAGTGTGGGTGTTGAGCAGACAGATGTGTCCTACAGGGGTGGCTTGTGTGCTCCCAAATGCATCATTGCCTTCTCTAAGGTATGAGGACAAACACATAACATACTTTTCAATTCCTTTCCAAATATGAGCAATGGAGGAAATTACAGAGCATTGAATGAATCAAGAAGATTGTTTTGTAGCAAAACAAGCATTTCCCAGCAAAGATACTTGGTTCACTTAAATCAGTTCTGTTTTAAAGCAAAAAAAAGTAGCCACAGTCATGATCACTTGGTGTAAGGTTTGGTGCCTAGAATATCTGCTTCATGGTCTTTCCTTTTGGTTAAGGATGGATATGGCCCGATGAATATTTCATTTGGGGGATTTTGTGGTGCAGGATAATGAAAGGCACCAACTGCTGTGGACAGTTTCCGAAATTAGAGAAGAGTGACAGCTGATAGGATGGAGTCAGCTGACAGGTGACTGGCGACAAAGCCCACTCCTTTGACAGCCCCTCCCAGTGTCCCTCACGGAGGGGATGCTCTAGTGACCCCTCTGTGTACGCCGGCACCAGGGACTCCAGTTCAGACATTAAGATGGTCACCAGCCCATCAGGAGGTTGACTTTTGAAGTGTGGAGGGACCATTTACCATGTAGTCACTGACACGCCACATTTTCAGTGTCCGGGTTGCATGCCCATGTGGTTCGAAGGCTCACCATAATGGTGAAATTTCCATAGTTGGGGACTTCCTGAAAAAATCGAATGAGCTATTCCTACCATCCAAAAGCAAAGAAATTGTAATATTAAATCACATTTCACTTGGGTATAAAAAAAATTTTTTTAACATAAACCACATCGTTTCAACGTCTTGGTTGGTTGGTCTGTTTCCATGAAGCAAATGATGTTGTTTTGAAATCAGCCATCGCTGGCTGAGACTGAGGTTTTCATTAGACATGGAAGGAGATATTACTGTAATTTTCACATCCCGGGGCTGCTGGGTGGGTAATCCGCTGTCTGCATTGAAAGAGCTCTTCCTTTTCTCTCATCTTGCTCCAGGATGGAGCTGTCAGTGGAGACAGGGTGTCAGAAAACAATGTCAAGGCCAACTTCAATGCTCCTTCACCTGGTGTCTGCCACCATCATTCTCTGAAAAGTGGTAGGGAAGTATTTTTTTTTAATTTTTTTTTAACACTTATGAAGAATCACTTGGGTGGAGAGTGGCTACACAAGCCTCAAGTCTCAGACAGGCTTTCCGCTGTCTCCAGAGGGGTGACGTACTGTCCTAAAGAAAGAGGGGCTGTCAGTGACAGGAGGCGCAGCTCCTTTGGGGGAAGTTGAAAATATGGCCGAGCCATGTACATCCCTTTCGTGCTAGGCTGGTGCTGTGGCCTGAATGTTTGTGTTCCCCTCGACTTCATGTTGAAGCCCTGACCTCAGCCTCCAACATGGAGGTAGGGCCTTTGGGGAGGGATTAGTGATCTGGTGAGAAGAGGCCCGAGAGCCAGTTCACTCGTTCTCTGCAGTGTGAAGATACAAGAATCTGAAAATACATGTACATGCGCATGCATGTAACTGAATCACTTGGCTGTGTACCTGAAACTAACACAATATTGTAATTCAGCTATGCTTCAATTTTTAAAAAATGCTTGACAGGAACAGCAGGAAAAAAAAAAAAAGATGCAAGAAGTTACACGTCTGCAACCCAGAAGAGGGTCTTCACCAGAACCCAGGCAGGCTGGCACCCTGATCTCAGACATCCAGCCTCCAAAACTGGGAGAAATAAATTTCTGCTGTTGATAAAGCCACCCACTTTGTGGTGTTTTGTTTCAGTAGCCCCAGCTGATGAAGACCGTCAGTGAATGCTTAGGAGTGACGGTGTTCTGGAAGAAGACTGCTTTTTAAAAATTAGTGTTGTTATTATTATAAGAATGTTTCTAGTGACTTTTATAAACCATTTTCTTGTCGTTCATGAAGCAGTAGGGTTTTGGCAAAGGAACATGGTTCTTTTGAGCTGTAGAATTAAACTACTGTCTGGTGGCAAATGGCATTTCTCACTTAGGAGCCAGAGATGGACCTCACACAAAATGTTCTGTCTGTTCGTAGCATCCTAAACTGTTGAAAAGATACATCGTTTCTGCCGGGGTTTCCTAAACCAATTCGATTATCTATTTCTTTGTCTTGTCCACGATATGTGGAGTTTTTCTCATGAGGAACAAGGCAGGTTTTGCCCCGAGTGCAAAGGGAGGAAGGGCTGTAGTATGGGGGGGATTTTCCACCATCAAAGCATCTTTATCTTCCGTGAAGCACCTCACAGTGTGGTCCATGAAAGCCAACCAGTGAGTCAGGAAGTCCCAGTGGAAATTTCTCGAATCAAAAGAGTCCTCTGGGGCTTCCCTCGTGGCACAGTGGTTAAGAATCCACCTGCCAATGCAGGGGACACAGGTTCAAGCCCTGGTCCGGGAAGATCCCACATGCCACGGAGCAACTAAGCGCGTGCACCACAACTACTGAGCCTGAGCGCTAGATCCCATGAACCACAATTACTGAGCCTGCGTGCCACAACTACTGAAGCCCGTGCGCCTAGAGCCCATGCTCCGCAACAAGAGAAGCCACCGCAATGAGAAGCCTGCGGGCAGCAACGAAGACCCAACACAGCCAAAAATAAAGACAAACAAATTAATTAATTAATTTAAAAAATAAAATAAAAGAGTCCTTTGTACCCTTCCTCTCCTGAGAATAGTCAGCATTTGTGGGGTCTTAAGGGGCACCCCGTTTTTCCATTTTCCTAGGCCCACAGTGAATTCACCTAAAGTGAATTAGAAACTTAGAAACTCTGGTTGTGTCTGTCCTGGGTGATGCCACAGCCCTCAGCTGAGGAAAAATATGTGATGAGGTTTTTCCATACGGGACCATGGGTTTTCCTTTCTGCCAGTATCATAACCATGGGTTGTGTAAGCTTCTCCATGATGGGTCCCCATAGCCAAGGCCTGTGGGTGGAAAATTATCAGCGTTCTTTAGCGCAGAGTTGCCTGCTGAAGTAGGGTTTTGAATTAGAGAGGTGAGGAAAACTTGATCTACAACTGGATCAGCCTCAGTGAGAAGCAGGTGTCAGGAAACACTCTCCAGCCTCCTGTGGATGTTGGGATGTTTCTCTTATGTTCACAAGTATAAGGGCCACTAAGGAAATAGGTGATTTTTAAAAAACAGGCTTAAGGCTTTGATATCGAATGTTATATTATACTCAAAGTTAGGTGCTTGTAGATTTATTTAAGGATTTGGTAACAAATTACTTGAGTGTTGTAATTATGAGTGTTTTAGATGATAGCATCCCAGAAACACCTAATGTGAATATCGTAAATTCATTGGAATTATCTTTAATACAGCAATATTGGATAGAGTTGGTCCTATTTTCCTCAAAGAACGTATTTCAGGAGCGTGGGGCCCGGCTAGGGTGAGAAGTGGTCAGCCTGGTAACATAGGAAGTCCTACCACTGGAGACGTGCTTCTTGGTTTGAAATAACTTTCTTGTGTGCGGATCTTGGCCAGATGACTGGTTGAAGTCCAGTTTGCATTTTGGTTTTCAACTTGTGCATTGTGTGTGTGATAATAAGACTGACTTACAAGAAGGAACATGCTGTGTTTCTGGATGACATTATTATCTGAAAAAATAGCGATACGAACAAAATTAAGAAGGTAGGGACTTCCTGGTTTCTCCGCGTCTGTACCTCTTGTCACCCACATCCAGGGTCCCTGCATTCATATGCATTTGCCCCCTTGAAGCCTCCCCATACTAATCCCTAGAAAAAAAAAAACAAAAAGTTCTTCATGATAATGAAAAGAAAAATCAGAAACATTCATATGATCAGGGCTATCTAGTGCAGCTGTCAATATAAATAGCGGCCTATAAATATATGGGCTCTGAAAATCAGAAAATTCAGGTATCTGACAAGAGTTCCGTCAGAAAATGGCTTTTGTAGTCACTACACGTCATGCCAAGCTGTTTCTGTTTTTCTTTTCCTGATTACCAAACAAGGAAGAAAGTGTATTCTATGAAATCCATTTGCCCCTCAGAGTGATTCCAGATTCTTCCTACAGGCAGGGATGGGACCGGCACCCGCTGGTTCCTGGTTGCTTCCTGCAGGTCCGCAAGGATCAATCAAATCTGGGTGAACGTGACCCGACTCAAACTTCTTTCCTATCCACTGCAGATCCTAACGGTGAAAGTGGGATTTGAACTAGATTAACCTAGTGCCTAAGAAATTTATCAAGTTAAGTCTGTTGTTCATAATAGCCATAAATGTGTTATTTCTGAACCTTAGTTTCATCAGGTATAAGTAGTAGATAATATCTATCTTTGGAGTTAATAAGGACATGAAAGAAAATAAGGCATGTAAGTAATAGTAGGTGATGTCTGTTGAGAAAGTACTATGTCCCAGACAAAATAGATGTTCATATACATACGTTCTGCCTGTGAAATCACGTATATAATGAGTTAAGCATTAGCTCATCTGACAATCAACTCTACAACCGTATGAGCAAACGAGGGCTTAGAAAGAAAGAACCAGTACCTTGGTCAGGCTGGAGAGAGGAGTAGCTGGGACCTCCCTAGTCCCCTAGACCTCAGGGTACGAACCCGCACACCTTGTCATGATGGCACGCACCTAGGGTAATGGTGGGTGCGAACCAGGGGTCAAATAGATGTCCGTCACTCCTTCTTAAAATTTTGCTTTTATTAAATTGTATCTGAAGTGACTTGCCCTGCAGTGTAATGGAATTTTTCAAATATCAATGTAGAGTTACTCTTTTTAAGTGCTTTACGGAAAGCCCTCCTTTTCTTAGCTCCGCCTCCCCCTCTCTGCACCATTCTCTCCATTTTGGCAGTTTGTTTTATTCTGGCCTCTCGTTTCAAGGATGCTGTGTGCTAATTCGAGGCCAAGGTGGCTTTGATTGTGAGTTATTTTTCTCTGGGGTTGAAGGTCTTGTGGTGGTGGTGGTGTTTGCCATTCATTCTGATGTTAATTTTTTAAATATCTGTCAGCAAATTGAAGTACACGTTACGTGCTGATTTTGTTTGTTTGGAACATTTATACGCCGTGGTCGCAGAGTATGTTTGATGTGGTTTTGAACTTTTCCTTTCTCCAAACATGTGGAAATGTGCATGGGGAGCCTGGGGTTGAGGTTCTCTGCAGGGATTTACTTCTCAGACATCTGCGGAGGGAGATGCCTCGCCTGGTGACCAGAGCTGGAGTTCTCCCCACCTCACACTCCACCAAAACCATCCGTGTTCTTTAGGTTTGTTCTATTTAAGAGATAGAGAGGTGCCTGACAAAGGCCACTAGATAAAGGATTCGTGCAGGAAACGATAACAGGGTAGGTTAGACTCAGAAGGGAGAAAATAGAATCATAGCACGCTATGAAACGTGTACCCAGGTTTCCCTATTTCATGTAAATGAGGATGCAAAGCTCTTGTCGACAGCATCCAGAGCACCAGAGTAGTGGAAGGACTTAAAGGAAGTGAGAGCTTCAGGTATTGTCATTGCCTTTGGCACTGCAAGATATCAAATGTTCAGTGAGGAAATCGTATGCTTTTTGAACCGGGTTGAGCAGCTGTCATAAGTGTTTGGCATTGCTTTGGCTAAAGGCAGAAAAAGAGAAATCTAGGTTACCTGTGTCTGCAACTATAGTGCACTTTCATTCACAAGTTTGTTTTTTGTTGTTTATGTTTTTTTGGCCACACCATGAGCCTTGCAGGATCTTGGTTCCCCGACCAGGGATCGAACCCTGGACCCCTAGCAGTGAAAGTGCCGAGTCTTAACCACTGAACCACCAGGGAATTCATTCACAGATTTTTTAAAATTATTGCAACCTATTTTTTTTTAATTTTTAAGACTTTTTATTATGGAAAATTTTAGATGTACACAAAAGTAAACACAAATCATTAGTGCAGGACAGTGCATCTCTTATAAGGAGATGGCCGTTGATTTCAAAGTCTGACTTGATAGAAGTGCAGGTCCATCCTTAATCTGGCACCCCGTTCTCCTTTGTCTCCAACCTTGTTCTTTTTTTTAAATCTAATATACATTTTATTTATTTATTTTTCCTAATTTATCCCTACCCTCCTTTGGTAACCATAAGTTTGTTTTCTATGTCTGTGAATCTATTTCTGTTTTGTAAATAAGTTCATTTGTATCCTTTTTTAGATTCCATATATAAGTGATATCATATGATATTTGTCTTTCTCTGTCTGACTTACTTCACTTAGTATAATAACCTCTAGGTCCATCCATGTTACTGCAAATGGCATTGTTTTGTTCTTTTCTATGGCTGAGTAGTATTCCATTGTATATATGTACCACATCTTCTTTATCCATTCATCTGTCAGTGGACATTTAGGTTGCTTCCATGTCCTGGCTATTGTGAATAGTGCTGCTATGAACATAGGGTGCGTGTATTTTTACAAATCATGGCTTTCTCTGGATATATGCCTCGGAGTGGGATTGCAGTAGCTCTGTTTTTGTTTCTTAAGGCAACTCCATCCTGTTTTCCATAGTGGCTGCACCAATTTACATTCCCACCCACAGTGTGGGAAGGTTCCCCGGTTTTGAGAAAGGATAGAAAGAGAAAGAAGGGCATATTTAGATGTGCAGGTCCTTCCCAGGGTGCTGTGAAGGCAACCCCACCCACTCAGCCCAGCAGCAGCAACATGGGTGCAGCCGTATCTCCTTGTCTATCACCTGCCCGACGTCCAATTCCCCCTTTTCTGGTCACAGCCCCCCAGTCCCGCCCCCTTTTTCAGAACGCGCATTCAGACAGTGCGGGTTCTACCTCTGCTCTACCTCTGGGTCTGGACCGGACACCCAGGACTCGTCAACTACCAGCTTCATCTCATGGACCATGGCGATTGATTCAGGAACAGCATGATGACCCACCAAGGCCACTTAGAGACAATTCAAGGATTTTTTTTTTAATAGAAACTAATAGGGGAAGGGGAAAGCTCTCTTGCCTCTGGGTTTGTTATATATCGGGGATGTCATCAGCCTGGAGCTGCAAGGGGCCACCACCAAGAGAGTGCCTGGCTGGGGATGAATCGAGCACAGAGGAGAGCTGAACTGAGAGATGACGGCATTGAGCATGTGCTCTGCCTGAAGCTGGAGCGGTCTCTGAACTTTCAGACACACTAAATCCATATACTCCCTGTTTTGCAGAAGACAATTCAGGTTGGATTTCTGTTACTGCTGAAAAGAGTCCTAATGAATGAAGAAATCATTAAGTTACAGATACGAAAGGTAGAACCAGCTGGGTCAAGTTAAGGTAGTGAGAGCTCTCCTATCCCTTCTGGAAAATGGGTTATGTTGCAGAAAAGCAGCTGGTGAACTTTTCCTACTGTGCATCTTCCAAGTCGGAAAGTCAGGCTACCAAGGGGCTTTATTTACCTCCTTTTGTGGCCTTCCTATGCCCCTCCCCTGCCGGCCCCCACACCCCCCAGGAAAAAGAAGACATGCTTGGGTAGAACTGATTCTTCAAAACAGAGATGGAAGGAAATAGAAGTTTTTCTAAGAGGGCCCTCTTTCTCTCTGCAGCCAACAATTCAACATGACTCAGTCACATGGTCCTGAGCAGCACTGTGCAGTAGACATATAATGGGAGATGCATTATAATTTTGAATTTTCTAGTGGCTGCATTAAAAAAAGGAAAATGAAACAGGTTAAGTTAGTTTTGTTAATACAGTTAGCCCAACATTTCCAAAATAGTACCACTTCCACATATAATCAACATTAAAAGAAATTACTGAGATAATTTACATCGTTGCACTATATCTTTGCAATCCAGTGTGTATATTGGAGTTGCAGCGCATCCCAAGGCAGACCTGACCAATTTCAAGTGCTCAGTAGCCACATCTGGACAGTGGCTAATGTATTGGACAGCCCAGCTCTTCACCAGCAGATTCACTCTCCAAAGCTAAATTTAGTGCAGGCAAGATTAAGAGGTGGGAAACCCAGGCTCAGATAAGATTGGGGCTTGGGAGAAGCCTGGCCTTCAGGACCTTCCCCTGCACCAGGGTGTGAGTGCCTGACTTTGATTTCTGTCACCTACAATGAAAAGGGTCTTGGCCCTTACACAGGGCTTTCCCTAAAGAATAAAATCTGGGCACCACTGAGCTGTTCATCTCTGCTTATTAATTGCTTTAAAAAGAGTTTAAAAAGCAACAGTTACAAAGCGTGGGTCTGACTTCAGGTAGTTTTTCCAAAGTATTGGCTAATTCCTCAACCACATCCTCCTGAATGTGGGAGGGAAGAGGTCAGGACATGGGCCTTTGGTTTCTTTTCTGACCTGCTGCAACCAGCTGAGCAGTTGTAACATGTGCCACCAAAAATAAACCAGATCTGTGTTGAACAGGAAGTTAATTTGTTCAACAAGTGGCAATTTCTGAGTAGTATTCTTAATCCCTAAGATTGTGCGAACCCTTCAGCCTTTTTCTCCTTCTGGAGTTTCAGGCCCCTTCCCCCATCATTATGCTGAATCCACGCCCTGTCATTCTCTTACCTGTGTCTCCTTCCATCCGGTTCTGGTCCTGCCCAGTTAGTTTGGTGCTATGGAATTTCTTGCTTGGACTATTGCAGTAGCCTCGTGACTAGTTTCTTAGCATGCGGTCTGTCTGGACCCATTGTTCTACTGCAGCCAAAGTAGACTTTCAAAACATAAGTCTGATGGAGTTGTTCCCCTGGCTTCTTGTTGCCCTCAGGGTAAAGGTCCAGGCCATTTGCCAAGCCCCTAGCCCTGTGCAGCCCTGAGCCTCCTCCTGCCCCACCTGCACGGGCCTTCCCTCACTTCCCGGCAGGCCTTGCTTGGGCTCCCACAGTGCGTTTGCACCTGCTGCCCTCACTTCCTGCATGCCCTGGTCTCCGCCTTCTACGTAGCTAGGGCTCGCCTGGTTTCCAGACCTCAGGCGAGTCATTACTTCCTGCAGATACCTTTCCTTGTGTCCCTGACAAGGTGAAACCCTCCCAGTGCGTGTTCTTTTAACACAGTTTACCTCTCCTCCCTTGCATTTACCACAATTAAAAATTTGTGTATGAGAATAATACCTTACACATATTAGGATGGCCACTATTTAAAAAAAAACTCAAAAAATAGCAGGTGTTGGCAAAAATGTGGAAAAATGGAATCCTTGTGCACGGTTGGTGGGCATGTAAAATGGTGCGGACACTGCAAAAAACAGTATGGAGGTTCCTCAAAAAATTAAACACAGAAATACCATATGATGGAGCAGTTCCACTTCTTATTCCTGAAAGAATTGAAAGCAGGATCTCAAAGAGATATTTGTACACCTTTGTTCATAGCTTCATGATTCACAATAGCCAAGAGGTCGAAACAACAAATTGCCTGTTGACAGATGACCAGATAAACAAAATGTGATCCATACATGCAATGGAATGTTATGCAGGCTCTAAAAAGAAAGAAATCTTGTCACATGCTACAGTATGGATGAATCTTGAGGACATTATGCTCAGTGAAATAAGCCAGTCACAAAAAGACAAATGCCATATGCTTTCCCCTGTATAGTACGGAGAGTCATCAAAATCACAGAAACAGAAAATAGAATGGTGGTCGTCAGGGGCTGGAGGGGAGGGGACATGAGGGGCTCGTGTTTAATGAATACAGAGTTTCAGTTTTGCAAGATGAACACATTTTAGAGATCTGTTGCACAGCAGTGTAAAGATAGCTTACACTGAACTTAAATGGTTAAGATGGTAAATTTTATGTTCTGTGTTTTTATCACAATCGTCAAAAATTTATATTTATGTGATTTCATAACTAATGTCAGTTTCTTTCTCTAAATTGTAAGTTTATGAGGAAAGTAAATGCTCTTCAGTACCTGCCTCTCCTCTTTTCTGGCACTCAGTAAATATTCAAATGAATGAATTAATAAAGTAAAATTAAACACCTCTCCTGTAGAATTGGGGAATGGATCTGGCTTGGTGTAACAGGTGCTTAATATCTGTTTGCTGAATTGTTAACAAAAGCAGATGCCAAATATTCAAACATTTGGGAATAACCTAGCACAGGATGTGCTCATGGAAGTGATTGATTAATTCATTAATTTAGCATTTTCTGAACTGTGCTCAAAACACCAGTAGCACGAACCATGCGTTTTTCTCACCCGAAGAATGATTTTCAGTTAAAAAATATTTAAGAACATTTCCAGTTAAAATTCTAGTTGAACTATTTTAGCTGCATGGGTGATATATGTGGTATACTGTCTGTTGATGTTTGTGTTTGTAAAGGGTTAATAATAAGGTTTAATTACTTAATGGAAATGATTGTTTTGGAAGCGATATTATAGAAAAGACAAATATGAAATCGAGATGGATTTTTGAGTACCTAGTTTAAGGAAGTACTAAGCTAATCATTTTCCAACAGTTTTATTAAGGGAGATAAAACTGATGAAGTTAGTGGATCACAGATAGTTTTAGCAGAAACGTAAGTTCCCTGGACCAATACATCATTGGACAGCATTTTCATTATTATGTTGAAGGGGTTGGTATTTTTGGAGTAATAAGTACAAGCCCATAGTTGAAGAGGAGGTTTTGGTCAAGAAAATGTCAAGCTTAGGTAAAGTTTCGTTAGCAGCTGGCCTGTGATAAATCTGAGATGATTTCATGGAAGAAACAGACCTTCTCTGGGGGTTTGTGCCTTACTCAATTAGACGGGGAAGCAGTCTAGGCTCGTGGCTTAAAGCAGGAGTGGATTTGACACCAAGAGCCTCGTTGGGACGTAGAATTTTAGTGTCAAGTAAAGTGATATTACAAGAAAAGAAAAAGTTTAAGATTTGAAATTTGTCCCCAGTACAGCATCTTCATTAAAGGCAAGAAAACCAACAAGTAAAGTGATTCTATGTCCAGTAAAACCAGAAGAAGCAGAGGTGGGGAAAAGAGAAGGATGGAGGGAAAAGTGATTGATACAGGAAGGACATGAAAAGTCTTAGTGTGATGGAGAAGGCCAGGTGGGGCAATGAAACTGGAAGGAGAGGGTTTTAAATGTTCACTGAAGGAAATTACAGGGTTATTGAGAAATTTTCCGAGACATGGCATCAAGAAAAAATGAGGTTGACCATAAATCAAGGTCCTGTAATGTAATAAGTCAGAATTTTACCTTCTTATGATCAATGTGGGAAAATTAATTCTTAGAAACAAAAGGAAATAGCATAGGAGTTTTATTTTTTGTTAACTTTCTGATGACTGAATCGTTTTAAATGAATTAAAAAGTAGGCCTTGTCTAGGCTATAAAGAAAAAAAGAATCCTCCTTCCACTGTTCAAAAATAATTAAATATTGCATTAGAACATTATAATAGTCTTCTGTCATATAAACTTGTTGATTCTAAATGAGATTTTAACAATCTGAGATGATCATGATTTTGGAAAACAGCTTATTATGCCAGAATAGTTTGTTTTGAACCGGAAATGTAAAATCAAGAAGCAACTTTAGATAATTAACAAAGCTGTCTACTTGACGATTTGTTCATTTTGTTAAAAGAAAAACTGATCCTTTATTTTTACAATGGTTCAGTTTTAGTGGAATAATTTAATGAAGGTAGTATTCTCTTATAAGGCATGACCGAGAATTCTATTCAAGGCTTTTAAAACCTTCTTCTGGCGAGTGGATCTTAGCGATGGGTTGCCATCTACTAGATGCCATTTCAGGCCACTTTCTCTCCTAAAAACTTTTTTTTTTTTTTTAAAGAAAAGTAATTAGGCCTTTATTCCTCAGCATCGTTTATGTAACTACCAAGATTGGGAGCTGTCATTTTAGAAAGTTGCAGTTTGGGGGCAGGTGGTGCACAGAGGCCCCCTCTTTATCCCCTAAGCTTCCAATAGGGTGGAATGAGCTTCCAAAACTCAAAACTGTAAACAGTGAACATCTAATAAAGTGATGTGTTTGAAGCTGCATTGTTTGTGAATTCTCTGTCATTTTACTTTGTTTCACAGAAAGTTGTTTATATTCATTAGTTTTATGTACATCTTGCCTTCTTTCAGGCCAGTTCTTGATTTTCCCTTTGAAAATCAGAGGGAAAGTTTTATCTCCCTTAATAAAACTGTTGGAAAATGATTAGCTTAGTACTTCTCCGTGTTCTTCCATCTGACTCTGGGTCCCAGTCAGCGGTAGTTTCTGTGGGATGTCTCCTCTCACAATTCTTAGAGCAAGTGCCTTTCTGAACTTCTGTACACTGCTGTAGTGGCTTAAGTTTAAATTTTAGTTTATAGATCACAGTTTTGCCAAGGTGTCTCCTACCAAAATCTCTGTCACCATGAATTCTGAAGCCATTCTGTAAGCCCCTTGGTCCCTCAGACATGGTTTGGGAAGTAGCCTTGCTCATTAAGGACCCAAGAAGGACATAATCGTAAAATCAGAAATTAATGACGTATAGACATATAATTATCTATAACTTGTCAGTGTCCATAGCAATTCAAAGAACAAATTGCCTTTTCCTTCTGCTTCAAGGAAAGCCAGCAGCTAATCTGTAGAGGATTGCCTCTTGGCAAACTTGCTCTGTGTGAAGTAGCTAAACGTTCCACCAGATTAAAAAGATTAATCTCTCTGTTTTTTCAGGATACTGTCAAGTCAGGAGCAACAAAAAAAAAAAAAAAAGAGAGAGAGAGAAGGGAAAACATACGATTAACATTATTTCATCATATTAATTAAAACACTGTAGTAGTTTCAACTTGAGCAACTCAGTTACTAAAACCAAGGGAAGTTGCTCCCCTATTCTTAATCCTTACAGTGAAGCCTTAAGTGGGAATGAAAGGTTTGAGATGAATTTCGGCTTTGCAGCAGAATTTGGACATTGTGAGGATCTTTCTAGAATACCTTTAGATCAATTCATGTAAATTTTCGGGAAGAATCTTTACCATTTTTCTCTCCCAAGAGTTACTAAGTATCGTTACAAGTTCTGTGCCCCTAAATGGAAAATGCAATCTCATCTACCCATGCATGCCCCCCAAAAGCTATTCAGGATAAGTTAATCTTTTCAACAGAGCAGCCAACTTTTCCAGCAAAGGAATTTGCAGTCTTTGTGGTTTGGGTAAAAAGGTGGTTCATTTTACCAGTTTCTCGCTGAAATATGTTTCATGATAAATTCAATCTTTCCTCCCCCCCAAAAATTCCCCAACTCTACTTTTCTGTGCAAAATTCGACTTGAAAGCCTTTCTCTATTGAAGCAGCCAAATACCGAGTTCGTGTGGATCTGGGCAAACAGTTTTGGGTCCACGGTTAACAATATTTATTGCTGGAGGTGTTACACGTATTTGTATACAGGAAGAACAAAATCCAACACGTTGACAGTGGTTTTCAAATATATTAATTTACTTTCTTTTGTCTTAGGGGGAATGTTTTTCTCTCCGCTCCCTGTTTTAATCCTTTGCCACACTTGTAGAATTTGGAAGGATTTTTGCCAGGGGTAATGAGCAAAGGTAGACAGTGTGTGAATACACAGGAGATCTGCTGGTTTCATTGCAGACTTCAGAGAAAGTTCCTTGCACTCTGACTGTGACATGGCATGCAGGAAATTCCTCCTAGGTCTGCCCAGTGCAATAAACAGACCTCCTGCATCTAACCACATCCACGCTGAAGTTTCTTATGTAGGGTTCCTTTTGCTTTTTGTGTAAAAGTTAAGGGTCCCAGCATTCCTACTCCAGCTTCTTTAACTCCTCCGCTTTGGAATTGGCATATGACTGTGTTTAGGGGTTAATACGCCTTGCGGTTTAATAGGACTTATTCTGTGTTATTTATGCACACACGGAGAAGGTAGAGGAGGGAAACAGATCCCCTGTGGACATGCTTCTGAGAAACCTTACGTTACATCGGGTTTGTTAGAAGGATCACAGGGTCACATTTGCCTTTGGTGACTCATTGAGGACATCTCGTATTATATGCAACACAGGTGAGTATTTTTCAGTAACCCCTGCAGCCCCCAGCCAGCAGCCTGAGCATCACCGGAGGGAGAGCGGTCTTGTTAGAAATACAGACTCTCAGGCCCCAGCCAGGAACTACTGGACTAGAATCTGCATTTTAACCAGAGCCTTGGAGTTCATGGGACATAAAAGGGAAAGAAGCCCTCAGTTAGGTCCCGGCCACCAGAGTACATCCCGGTAAGATCTCCTGGGAACGTGTGGGGCGGAGAAGGAAGGAGGGCGGGGAGGACATTGGCTGAGTTAAATTATGCTCATTAATTCAATTTGAGGCAGGAATGTGTGTAAATAAACGCTGGCAGCTGCAGAGGCTCCGTTTCCTGCAGGGCTCAGGCAGGAATGCAGGGGCCGGTGCCGCAAAAACCTGACTGGGGATCAGTCCGATGGTTAGTCCTGCAGCCATGAGATAATGACGGAGGTGATGGTCGTATCCTCCTCGTGGGAGGGAGGCTCCCAATGCAGCGTTAAGGGCCCAACCAAGTGGAACTGGAGAGGCTTTGCCGGCAGAGATCAAACCTTAGTGATTTGAAAAGATGAAGCTCCCTGGACTGCCCCCCCCTTCTTTTTTTTTTTTTTTTTTCTTTTTCTTTTTCTTTTTGCGGTATGTGGGCCTCTCGCTGCCGTGGCCTCTCCCGTTGCGGAGCACAGGCTCCGGATGCGCAGGCCCAGCGGCCACGGCTCACGGGCCCAGCCGCTCCGCGGCATATGGGATCCTCCCAGACCGGGGCACGAACCCGTATCCCCTGCATCGGCAGGCGGACTCCTAACCACTGCGCCACCAGGGAGGCCCCCCGCCTTCTTTTAAATCAACACAGATTGGATTTCCAGGGGTTCAGATGAGTAGGACAGTGGCCTGTCCCACACAGCCTGTCGGCGTGTCCAAATAAATAACCTGTTTCACAGCCCCTCTTACCTTACAAAACTGAGTCCCTGAGAAACAGGAAGGGGAAAGTTGAGTGCAGCAGGGTGAGAGCATCCTTGGCACCATAAACCTACAAAATGCTTACAGGGTTGGTTTTTGGCACTTGATGTTCGTGAACTGTTTTGGGGGCCCGAGCGATCATCGCTGGGTCCTATTTGTTAAACCCCGAGTGACATGGTGGGCAAGACGCTTGCCTACACGTCATTGGGTTGGCCAAAAAGTACGTTTGGGTTTTTCCGTCACATCACCATCTACGGGAACACCCGAACGAACTTTTGGCCAACCCACCCCAAGGTGGTTCTCGTGCTGTCACGTGTAGGACCACGTTCAATGTTGTGTGTTCTAAAGAGACATCTGTTTCCCAGCTCAAAATGACCCGCGAGTCCCTTGTCTCCACTGGACCAAGGAGCCTTCGCTTCTAGTTACTTTATCCCTTTTGCACACACGGCCTTTCCTTGCAGGGGAAGGGGATTTCCAGGGGGCCAGAAAGGTGGGAGCTCAGCTCTTCAGGCTCCTCCGTCAGGCCCGTGCTCAGTCTCTTTTACCCCCCACAGCACTGTGGCTGGGGGGCGAGTGGTTGGCCGGAGGGCAGTGGTGCCTGCTCTGCTTCCTGGGACCACCATCTCCGGCGGGTCGAGCCCGGCGGCTCCCGCAGACCAGGGCAGGTTGAAGGGGGGGGGTCTCACCTCCCTTCCCCATCACAGCTCAGGGACTCAGCACACGCATCTCCGTCCTCAGGGGTTAGGATGGCGGGTGCACAGTGTCGGGAAGGAACTCATTTCAGGGTTTGGTTCTCTGTCGCTCACCACCTCCTCCCCTACATCCAGGGACTGGTTGGCTTGTGGCCAGTACAGTCCCCTGCTTCTGCCCTCAGGAGGGAGGAAGACCATGGGCTCTGGCCTGAGCTTCAGGCTTGCTTCCTCTGGGACACGGGGATCCTGTGCCCTGATGGGCTGAGCTGGGTCCGTGGCGAGCCCTCTGTCTGTGGGTGTTTTTGCCACTTTCCCTTCCTCGTCCTTTGCTCTCACTGTGGCCTGAGAAGGTCCTGCTCGCTCTGAAAAGTCAGACGTGTGGGATGAACGGGCTGAGTCAGAGCCTCGGGGACAGAATTGTGTTTCCCTGCGGCCATGGCTGCTCTCACCTGCTGGCCTCCCTCGAGTCCTTGCAGATCCGGGGCCCTCCCCGTCGCCTGCCCTGCTGACTGTGTGTCCCGCGGGGGCCACGAGCCCCCAGCACAGGGGCGGGAGAGGCCTGGCCTTCCTGGGCCGCGGCCTCTGTAGCAGAACGTGCGGCCGAGCTCTGCCCGGGAGGCCCTTCCTCTCTCCAGCCCGAGGCTCAGCCTCCTTCCTTCTTTTGCCTCTTTTCTCTTCCTCCTTTTTGCCTCTGTTGCTGGGATGAGGTCATAAATCTCAGCTCTCGTTCTGGAAGATTCTCAAAGTGGACATGGTAGCGTTTCCCCGACCCTGTCCCTCTCACCTTGCATCCTTCCACCTGGATGAGGCCTGTTCCTTAAGGAGGGGAGTGTCAAGGCTGACGGTCAGGTCTGGTCATTGTCCCCAGGGATGTCGCTGTGCCTTTCCAGCTCATGGTCAGAATAGAGGCAGCTGGTCTGAGAGTCACCAAGGGCCTAAGTAGACCAATCCTAACCCAGAGAAGTCTTACTGCCCCTGATTCTGACTATGCTATAGTTTCTTCTCATTAATTCTATAGTCTTGTTTCCCCTAGAATTAAAAAAAAGTCATAACCTGATAGGAGGGGGGAATTTGATCAGGGTATTTACAGAGTTGAGGCGTTTTTCCTCTTTTAAAATTGGCCTTTTACCCAGCCACAGGGATTGTTTCCATGCTCCACTCCTTGATGGTGTGTTTATTTACCTAGACTCACACAATTCTCTCTTGCCCTGAGTAATCCAGTATTCACTTGTAATAACCAGGATTCCTATTGAAGGAAGGGATTTTTTTTCAAGAAAAGCAAAGGGAATTGAAGGTTCAAAATTCCAGAGAGAAAGTGAATAAAACCCTACCAAAGAGGACGTGGGAAAGTCTGAATTAAGAGAGCGACCTCCAAATTAACACAACATTGTAAATCAACTATACCTTCAATAAATTTTTTTAAATTACAATAAATTTTTTTTAAATTACAGTAAATTTAAAGGAACAACAAAAAAAAAAAAGAGCAATATCCCAGAGCAGCACGTTACTGGATCTCTACGGATACTCCATTGTTTTAAAGTTGCATTTGGGGCTTCCCTGGTGGCACAGTGGTTAAGAGTCCGCCTGCCGATGCAGGGGACACAGGTTCGTGCCCCGGTCCGGGAAGATCCCACATGCCGCAGAGCGGCTGGGCCCGTGAGCCATGGCCGCTGAGCCTGCGCGTCTGGAGCCTGTGCTCCACAACGGGAGAGGCCACAACAGTGAGAGGCCCGCGTACCGCAAAAAATAAATAAATAAATAAATAAATAAATAAATAAAGTTGCATTTGATCTGAAGGAAGTTTTTTCACTAAGAATATTCCAGTAGCTAGTTCTGAAACTGACAAGGAATGGAATATCATCTCTTAGATTAGGTTGTGTGTTTATATACCTGTATTAATCAACAATGTTAAGTTTTCCACATTACCTAATAGGACCCCTGTCCCACACCCCAAAGAAGTTGGAATGTCAGGGTGATGATGGTGGATTAAACTGCTGCTGGGATGAGGTCATAAAGCTCAGTTAGCTCTCGTTCTGGAAGACCCTCAAAGCAGACGTGGTGGCTTTGGGCGCTCGCTGGATTTGACGCATGTGCTTTGTGTGTGTGTTTTTTTTAACAGAAGGGCCTTCTGTGCCCCTGCTTTCCATACGGGGTCTGTCGGATGTTGCCCGCCCTTTGGCCTCCCTATTTTTGGTCACATCTGCAAGCACAGCCTGCCTTTTGTAAACAAGTCACTAAATCCAGACTAGGGTGTGACTTGCAGCTGGCACCACGCGTGGCCTTACGCGCTCCACGTGCGCTGGGTGCCGACAGCGGGAGAGGGGAGGCCCCGAGGGCTTGACCTGGTGGGCAGAGCGCCTCCCAGGCCATGTGAGGGATCCATGCCAAGCAGCAGCCCAGAGCATCTCTGTACCATCTGGTGGCTGCTGAGCGGCATGTAGGAAAAACGTTCCGAGACTCAGGGCCTTCTCCAGAGGGACCGTCAGAGATTTACTGCCATGAAAGTGGAAGATTATGAGGGAAGCACGATGAGGCTTCTGTTTGCCAGGTCCTTGTTAGCGTTCCATGGGCTTTACAGACGCGCCATTACTGGTTATTCATTACAGAATTTGCAAAGAGAGGGGCATCCACTTAGGCCGTGTACAACACCCGGTCAACAAGCAGACAGAACACTTCTCCATGGACCAGTTGACTCTCCCTAACATCCAAGTGGTCTCTCTAGACATCCATGCTGTGTGATTACATTCATAGGAAGTTCAAAAACTGGCCAGACTGATTTATGGTGTTAGAGGTCAGGGCAGGGGTTATGCCTGGGTGGAAGGGGAGGGAGAAGTGGGAGAGGCCTGAGGAGTTTTCTGCTGAGTTTCTGGGGGTTTTCATCTGAGTGCTGTGTCCACAGAATTCATTTTGCAAAAATGAAAACTAATTTGCGATGTACACATGTCATCTGTGCACTTTGTCGAGTACATATTTTACTTTGATCAAAAGTTTACATTTAAAAATATGACATGAGGACTTCCCTGGTGGCACAGTGGTTAAGAATCTGCCTGCCAGTGCAGGGGACATAGGTTCGAGCCCTGGTCTGGGAGGATCCCACGTGCCGCGGAGCGGCTAAGCCCACGTGTCACAACTACTGAGCCTTCACTCTAGGGCCTGCGAACCACAACTACTGAGCCTGCGTGCCACAACTACTGAAGCCCGCGTGCCTAGAGCCCGTGCTCTGCAGCTAGAGAAGCCACCGCAATGAGAAGCCTGCGCACAGCAATGAGAAGCCCGTGCACAGCAATGAGAGAGTAGCCCCCGCTTGCTGAAACTAGAGAAAGTTCGCCCATAGCAACGAAGACCCAATGCAGCCATAAATTAAAAAAAAAAAAAAAAATGACATGAGAGCATAAGGAAAAAGTTCTTTCCTCAATCCAACTTGCATTAATAATAAATTCAGACGAGAGGAGGCTGCAAATCTAAGTACAATAGGTATTTCCTTTAGCACCAGAGGTGGGAACCTGCGGGGTATGGAGCTTCTAATTACTCTTCCTGTTAAGCTTTGGGTTGGCTTTTGAGGGTCCCAGGTTGGTTTTATGGCTTGGTTTTTCTTTTAATGATAAGCATATCAATATGTTTTTTGATCTCAGTAGAATGCTTTTGAGTAAATGCTTCTGTTGCTGCTTCTGCAGTGAATAACCTTAAACATTCCTTTCAATACGCTGGCTTGGAAATTACCACCATGTGGGTGATGGTCATGGGAGGGGGTGGTGTTGCCCATCGTGAGTGGGCAGAGAGACAGGAAGAGAACGGCCCCCAGGGAACACGACATTTACAAGGTGCGTTAAACGGCCTTCTGCTCACCAAAGGTAGCACAAGTTAGCTCGGTACAGTGATGGCTCTAGAAAGGTGGGTTGAGTAATTCAGTCCTCTTTTCTCTTTATAAAAATGGAATGGCTGTGTTGAGCATCTCTTCATGTGCCTTTGGGCCATCTGTATGTCTTCTTTGTAGAAATGTCTGTTTAGATCTGCTGCCCCCACTCCTTTCCCCTTTGGTAACCATAAGTTGGTTTTCTATGTCCGTGGGTCTATTTCTGTTTTGTGTATAAGTTCATTGGTATCATTTTTTTTTAGATTCCATATATAAGCGATATCATATCATATTTGTCTTTGGCTTACTTCACTTAGTTTGATAATCTCTAGGTCCATCCATGTTGCTGCAAATGGCATTATTTCATTCTTTTTTATGGCTGAGTAATATTCCATTGTATATATGTGCCACATCTTCTTTATCCATTCATCTGTCGATGGGCATTTAGGTTTATTCCATGACCTGGCTATTGTAAATAGTGCTGCAATGAACACTGGGGTGCATGTGTCTTTTTGAATTAGAGTTTTCCCCAGGTATATGCCCAGGAGTGGGACTGCTGGGTCATAGGGTAGTTCTATTTTTAGTTTTTTAAGGAACCTCCATACTGTTCTCCATAGTGGCTGCACCAATCTACATTCCCACCAACAGTGTAGGAGGGATAAACGAGGAGTTTAGGATCAACATATACACACTACTATATATAAAATAGATAACCAAGAAGGACCTTCTGTGTAGCACAGGACACTGTACTCAGTATTTTGTAATAACCTATAGGGGAAAAGAATCTGGAAAAAAAATATATATGTATAACTGAATCACTTTGCTGTATAACTGAAACTAACACAACATTGTAAATCAACTATACTTCAATAAAAAAATAAAATAAATGAAAGGGCTTTTTACCGCCATGAGATCCTTTATCTGAAATTTGAGAACAATACCCCAACTGAGTTTAGTAGCACTACAGTTTACTTCCGTAAAGAACTTTTTTTTTTTTTTTGCGGTACGCGAGCCTCTCACTGTTGTGGCCTCTCCCGTTGCGGAGCACAGGCTCCGGACGCGCAGGCTCAGCGGCCATGGCTCACGGGCCCAGCCGCTCCACGGCATGTGGGATCTTCCTGGACCAGGGCACGAACCTGTGTCCCCTGCATCGGCAGGCGGACTCTCAACCACCGCGCCACCAGGGAAGCCCCCGTAAAGAACTTTAAAATACTTTGTGTAAATTTTCTGAAACTGGACGATAAGGAGAATTTCTTCTTTTTTTTTTCCTAAAGAGGGAGTGTAGAAAAAGCTAAAAAACAAAAGGAAAGCAACCAAATACAGAGGCCATGTGAAGCTGCCACTCTAGAGGGTCGACATGCTGAGTAGATTCAGGCAACACAAAGGCAGGAGCCGTGTTGTTGAACCAGCTGATGTGTCAGCCTGTGTGGGTTCGGGGGGCCGTTCTCAGAGATGGAAGGTTTATTGGAGTAGATCAACTTTTCCCATATGTTAAGTTTATGGAAAAATACTATTTCTGAAGCTTCCCTTTCTCTTTTTCACCTTAAATTGGCATTTTTTCCCTCTATGACTGCTCAAGGGCTGTGCCAGGAAGCAAGCTGTTTAAGCTCCGTCGCATAAGGGGGACTTCTTTCTGCAAAGGAATAATTAAGTGTTATTCAAAGACCATTTCAGACCATCGTTTGTTTTACTGTCTTCTTGTTGTTGCTGTTCTAATCTTCTTTCCCATTTCCGACAGAGACCCGTGTCTCTTTATGGCTATTAAATTTGCTTTGTCATTTGTCAAATAGATCATTGAAATGATTTTTAAAGAAAATAAAAGGGGCTTCCCTGGTGGCGCAGTGGTTGAGAGTCCGCCTGCTGATGCAGGGGACACGGGTTCGTGCCCCGGTCCGGGAAGATCCCACGTGCCGCGGAGCGGCTGGGCCCGTGAGCCATGGCCGCTGAGCCTGCGCGTCCGGAGCCTGTGCTCCGCAACGGGTGAGGCCACAACAGTGAGGGGCCCGCGTACTGAAAAAAAAAAAAAAAAAGATAATGAAAGGTTTCATGATTTCAGGAAGTTGAAATTGCCCAGGGCAGAGCATTGTATGAATAAGTTTTGTTGAAATCACCGTTTCTTCTCTGTTTCTTGGCTGGAGGACTCTTGAAGACATGGATTCATTTCTCTTGAGAAAGTTTCTGAGATGCAGTCTGATCACAACACTTGCTTGAGGCTCCGTGGCAGATGAAGAAAGTGCTCTTTAGGAAGGACTATTATTTTAGGCTCAGTTTGGGTTTTTTATGCAAAAGTCTCAGCTCTGTTCCTGTTGGATGTTATCAGTACCGTCTCCGCCCCCTCCCTCCCTGATGCAATAACCTCTTCTTCACCTTCGTGGTGGTGGATCTCCTGGCAGGACTTGACCTTGAGGCTTCTAGAAATTCTGTCTTTTGCCTCTGAAACGTCATTCTCGCCTGTTTCTCTTAACTGTTTCTTTACCACTATTTCCTACCCCCTTAAGGAACATCCCTTAAGTATAATTGGCCTGAAGGATTCTCTTCTCATTTTATTTTATTTTTAGTTTCTCTTAGGTTACAGTGTGTGTACCAAAGTCTTCAATAACTGCTCCCAACTCTGTATCTTTCAGCCAACACTTGATAGTTGCCTACAGCTGGATTTACTTTGAAAATGGAAACAGGTCTTTTTCACCTTTTGTATCTCTTTCAATACCTAACAGAATACCTGGTACATAATAAATATGAGATGGATGAAAAACATGCCCACGTTGGCAGAAGGTTTTTAACTTCTGTGTTCAGTTTAACGATCTTATTCTAATGAAGTATTCCCCGAGTAATGACGTGTTGGAAGATAAAGAAGGCTGTTTCCTTTCCCTGATACCTAGTTACACTTCTGCCCTGATGCCACGCTCACCACTGGTACCTTTTTACCTGAGGATCCCACCTGTCAGACTTCCAGTAGAAGTGCCTCTTTGGGGATCAAGCTGACACCTTGCAGAATGTTCTTTTTCCTTGATTCTTGTGGGACTGACTGATTTGGAACTTAAGTCCGTGGTGCAGAAATGCTAAAACATTTGGGAACCTTTTTTTTCCTAGCGGGGAGCCTTTTATGGCCAGAAGTGAATCTCCCATAGAGCTGAAGAAAGACCTATGAAATTTAGCTTTTAAAAACAAAGCTGTGGGGCCTCCCTGGTGGCGCAAGTGGTTGAGAGTCCGCCTGCCGATGCAGGGGATACGGGTTCGTGCCCCGGTCTGGGAGGATCCCATATGCCGCGGAGCGGCTGGGCCCGTGAGCCATGGCCGCTGAGCCTGCGCGTCTGGAGCCTGCGCGTCCGGAGCCTGTGCTCCGCAACGGGGGAGGCCACAACAGTGAGAGGCCCGCATACCGCAAAAAAAAAAAAATAAATAAAAAAAAAATAAAAAAAAAAAAAAATAAAATAAAAACAAAGCTGTGTTTAAGTTCTGTGGAAACAGAAGGTATTGCTTAAAAAGGACGTGGCAGATGTAATGAAAATTTGTTTTAAAGCATTTCTCTCAGGTTAAGTCATGTTTGCCAAGTTATAACGTGGAACGCATTCTGACGGCTCAGCAGAGCTCTCGGCTGAGGGTGTGCAGTGGCCACAGGCGGGGAGGGGTGGGGAGCCTCACGTCTGAGAGCAGCATCGTGCTTCTCTTCCTGAGTCAAGCAAACTCCCTTGTCTTTGAGATTTACTTTTGTCTAATGAAAACTGTGTTTTAATAGACACTGTACTTGGCTCTCACTGAAGAAAACCATGGGTTTTCTTGAATGTGTATTTGATGTTTCTTTAGGGAAAAGTTATGCCACTCAAAAATGATCATGTTAAAAAGCCCACAGAATCCGGAATGGAATAGAAATGGGGTTGCTTCTTAGATCTGAACCATTTGATCCTGCCACCACCCACCTTCATCCCTATGAATTAAAAAAATCTGTCTATCATGGATAAACAACAAGGTCCTACTGTACAGCATAGGGAAATATATTCAATATCCTGTGATAAACCATCACGGGAAAGACTATGAAAAAGAATGAATATATCTATATATATGTGTGTATAAGTGAGTCACTTTGTGTTTTTTTTTTTTTTTTTTTTTTGCGGTACGCGGGCCTCTCAGTGCTGTGGCCTCTCCCGTTGCGGAGCACAGGCTCCGGACACGCAGGCTCAGCGGCCATGGCTCACGGGCCCAGCCGCTCCGCGGCACGTGGGATCTTTCCGGACCGGGGCACGAACCCGTGTCCCCTGCATCGGCAGGCAGACTCTCAACCACTGCGCCACCAGGGAAGCCCGAGTCACTTTGCTGTACACCTGAAACTAACACAACATCGTAAATCAACTCTACTCCAATAAAACAAATTTTTAAAAAAATCAACCTCAGGGGACTAACTCTGGAGGGACACTGCCATCTCTACCTCTGTGCTCAGGTATCTGAGCGTTTCTCCAGGAAGGACCAAAGTGTCCCACACTGGGAAAAGGACAAAAGACAAAGACCAACGATGGTCTTCTTTTGTCTGACACATTCAGAAGAAATCCCAAGGTAACATAGCTAACGGATTGATTGGACTGGTGTCTTTTTGTCGTTTGCTTGATTTTGAGGCTTCGTGTCCTTTTAGAAAATGGGCATGTGTGACCTTGAATGTCTTCTCATTTTTGTCAGGAGGTCATGTCAGTTTGGGTGCTTACCATGTCGGGCCTATCTGGACATGGTGTGGCATCTCTTTGGTTATAAGAGATTTATTTGGGCTCGAGGCGAGGAAGTTTCCTGATGCCTGTGGAAAGTAAGTGAAAAGCCATGGAAACTTCCTTTTCACTCTCCTGAGTGACTTTTCTTGTTCCTTCCACCTGTGTTACTGAGATGCTCGGGGAAGGTCAGTGCACACAGAGTGCAGGGCTATCTCCCCTTTATGGCTGGAAGCTTCTCCTGCGTCCCCTCCCCTCCTCTGCAGTGGCCTCATCACAAGCACAGGTGACTTGTATGGGGTCCCAGGCTAGGTTGTCTTTGTGTGACGCACAGAGGTGTTGTTTTGTGTGCTTGGTGGGTTTTTGTATGCAAATGAGGACTGGGTCATTAAATGACTCCTGATTGAAACTATTCTTCAAACACTACCCAGGTCTGAAAGCCTTTCACGCCAGCGCAATGTGTTAAGAGGTGGTTAGTATCAGATACCCCGGGTTTTGGACTGTTCCCATCAAGCATATTGGACATTTCAAGCAAATCATGTCTTAGTGTAGGTCTGGGGAGGGTTGTTTCTGCCAAGCATGGATGCAGGCTTTCCCTGGTTCCGGTAGGATTGCTGGAGCTCACAGAGCCAGGACACCCCAGAGGGCCCAGGACACCCTGGGATTGCCCAACATCAGCCGTCTCTGCCCCTTGCCATGTGACATGCCACAGCCTGGTTACCCTCTCCAGCATGTCTAGCAGATGGAGGATTTAGGATCCAGTATATTAAGGGTTTTGTGAGAAAACGCACAAAGGTGTTGGGAAACTCGTATGATAGTTACTTGGTAAATGGCACTTATTATAGGGTTTTTCTCACTTCACAGTGTCAGCCTATCTGAAATAGTTTGGGAGTCTTTTCTGTCAACAAGTCTGTATGTAGTCCGTTCAGTACGAGTTAATCCATGGCTACGATGCACCAGGCACTGTCCTAGGACCTGGGATTCAGCCAGGATGAAGGGTGGGGCCGCTTTTCTCCTGGAGCTTCTCTCCCAGTGACGTCAGGCAGCCACACATGAAGAGGTGTATAAGCAGGAGAAACTCTTGTTATCGTTACTGTGCAGAGAATTACAACAGCAAGTGACTGTGCCTCCCGCCTTGGCTGGGGTCTCCATGGCCTGAGGGAGCCCAGGGGGCTCAAGCCGGCGGTGAAGGAGGGAGCAGGGGGTGTGGGGCGTGGCATGTTCCTGGTCAGAGCAGTGGTTGGTGGGGCTGGAGTGCGTGCAGAGGACGGTGACAGGAAAGGGATGCAGAGGGGTGAGCAGTGGCCAGACCGTGGAGGCCTTTGTAGAGGACAGGGTAAGACACTTGAGTTTTATTCTCAGTGCGATGGAAAGGCTTTGAAGAGTTTTCAGCAGGAATACTACACGATCTGTTAGATACATCTTAAAAGATGAACCTGCCGCTGTGTGGGAGAGAGATGGTACCCTGGAAGGAGTGGAGGCGGGAAGGCACCCCGGGATGGCCCAGCCTTGGCCCATCAGGTTAGGCAACGATGCCTTGGAGTGAATGTTGGGTAGAGGTGAGGGAACTGTGTCCAGGATACACGGAGCTCGCACAGAATTGGATTAGAGGCTTGGGGAAGGAGAAGAATCCCAGACACCTTCCGGGTGTTGGCTGGTCTGAGCAAGCGGGGAGGTGGTGTGTGCTGCTTAGCAAGGCGGCAAACACTGGGAACAGTGTGGGTTTGTGGGGGAATCAACCCCTCTGTTCTGGCTGTGTTCGTTCCATGGGGTTACGTGGAAGAAGCAAGAAAATCAGAGAGCATCTTCGTGGAGTTTGGGTCCTGGAAGCAAACAGCAGTGTAATCAGTGCTGTGCTCAGAGGTGGGCCCCAGGGAATGACTCTCCATTGGTCTAAGGAGGAAAGAGAAGCTTAGGGGGCGAAGAAAGACAGGGATGGCAAAGAAACCAGCTAGGGTGGCGACTAAATGAGGCTGATGAGATTTGCTGAAGGTGCCAGGCCTGGGGGAGGAAGCATCTCTGGAGGCTTCTGCCAGCCTGGGTGGTACTGGAAGTGGGTGATATGAGCGTTGGACCAAGGGATTTCGTAAGTAGCACTGGGAGACGGAAGCTGAGCATTAGTTTGAAGAGCAGGAAAGAGAGAAATGGACTGAGCTGAAGGGGCTTTGGGAATTTTGAGGGATTGGAGAACTTTCGTTAAGTAAGGAGCTCCAGCAGCATCTGTGTTCATGTCCAAGGGGAAAAAAATAAAATCACACGTAGTACTTGGAGTTGAGAAGTTTTCTATGCGTGTGTGTACCTTTAAAGGAATTATATTTTATACTCGGAAGATGTACATTTTTATGCAAAAATTCATCATAGCCGTGAATACAAATTCATGGCTGTTTTAGATACATATAATTTAAAGTATGATTTGTAGAAGAAACTAAGTCAGCTAGATAGGATAAAATTAAAATTTTAATTACTCGTTTTCCCATTATTTTCATATACAGATCTTAGAAGCAGGAACAGTCATTTCACAAGTCCGTTTCTGAGAGGCATAAATAGCCATGCTTTAAACTGCCTTTGATAACAAAGAAACTGCTGTGGGTGGCTGAGATTTCAAAGTCAGATTAGATTCCACTCCAGAGAGGCCTCTTCTAGCCTGTTGGCTGGGAAACTCTCTCCAAACAGGATGTGGTGATTATTTGTAAATGATCATTGCTTGTTCTGACAATAGCTCATCCCTGGGTACTCAGAGGGATGGCTTTGAAACACATAAAGATGATTTGAATGAAAATATCATATGTGCAAGCCTAGAAAATACTAGCTGATCTACCAAATTGGAAGATGACTAACTAAAGATAATTCCAAATAATTTAGTTATATTGACCTAGATTTGGGATTCATTAAGTAAGTAGCCTAGTATTTATAGCAAAAGACAACAAGATTAAAAATTCTTGGCAAACAGATGGAACAAAAACATGGAGTTTGAAAAAGAACAATGCAGACGTTGAGCAGGAAAGGGATATTCCTCAGCAGACGTGTGGGAACCCATCTCTCCCGCCACCACCTTGGCCTTTCAAAAGGCAAATGCAGGGCTTCCCTGGTGGTGCAGTGGTTGAGAGTCCGCCTGCCAATGCAGGGGACACGGGTTCGTGCCCCGGTCCGGGAAGATCCCACATGCCGCTGAGCAGCTGGGCCTGTGAGCCATGGCCGCTGAGCCTGCGCGTCCAGAGCCTGTGCTCCGCAACGGGAGAGGCCACAGCAGTGAGAGGCCCGCGTACCGCAAACAAAAACAAAACAAACAAACAAATGCTGGAGAATCATGCGAGGAAGATTAAAAAAAAAACACCGTTGTGTAGATTGTACCTCAGACCTGTTGAATCAGAACCTCAGGGTTTGGGGACCAGAAGTTGATTTTTTTTTACAGGGTCCCCAGGTGATCCAGGGCCCAGCCCCGGTGGAAAACCATCACTGCCAGAGAGAGAGATCTTAAACCGCGGGTGTACCCCGGTGAAAACCTGCAACAGCTCCCCATTCTCCGCTGGAGTCCCTGCCCAGAGTCCTTAAGGTGGCAGCCAAGACCCTGTGCCGATGGGACCCCTGGGGACCCCGAGTCAGTCCTGCTACTTGCCCGCCTGCCACCTACAGAAACACTGTGTCTTCCCGGCGTGTCACGTGGCTTCCTGTCCAGGTGCTTTGTCTGTGCCCCAGCGATTTCTCCCCTACTCTCTGCACGGTTCAAGTCTTGATTCAGATGTCAGTGGTTAAGTGTAATTTTCCCTTATGCCCTCTTTTCTGCACAGCTAACCCAGTAATCACTGGTTACTTTTATAGCACACGGTCTGGCCTATCCTTATCTTATTCCATTACAGTTAGACTGCTCCCCGTCAGACTCCAAACGCCTAAAAGATTATGGGAACATCCCACTGCTATATCCTCAGCATCTAGCAAATTGTTAAATACAGTTCTTTAAGTAGTGCACCAAAAGAACAGTTATCTTGATGATATGAGATACCTTTATTGGGTTTTCTTGAGTGTTTGGTAGTCGGATACACGTGCATACGCGCTCACACACACACATCGCTAAGGAGAAGTGTGTGTGTCCCTTGGTCCTGAAGGGAGAGCCCAGGTTACCCGCTGTTCTCTTACTGTCCATTGCCTGCCTTCTCCTTTTCCTAAATTTAAGCTCTGCTGTTCTCTTTTTCAGCAGATGACCTCCGGAGGTACTTCTACATTAAAAATATTTTTAAGGAAGACTTTCTAAGTGACACCTCTTGTGTATTCCCTTCTAAGCAGATAAGATTTTTCTCTTGCTCTCCAGATTCAACTTTTCTTCCAGTTCTCTGATCCTACCGGTCTGTCACCTTGTAATGGACCTTGATTCTGTTTACACCCCTATTCCTATGCCCTTCCCCTCCCCGTCTCCCTCAGCTCTTTTAATATTCTGGTCTCTATTCTTATTTAAAACAGAAGAATGGTTAAAAAACAAAACAAAACAAAACAAAAAAAAGAACAACCCTGGCTGACCCCCTTTGCTGCTTGCTTCTCTCCACTCCCGTCTACTTGGGGAGCCTGGAGCCTCTGCGCGCTGCCTCTGTTGCTCAGTTCTTCAGCAGAGGTCACTGTCACCAGCTAAAGTACGGACTCCGCCGTCCCCCACCTGGTCGTCCTGTGCCCGCTCACCAGCTTCAGCCCCCTAGCCGGCTGCTTCCCTGCAGGATGCCACCAGGCCCCTGTGAGCTGCGCTCCCCTGGGTCCCCATCCTGCATCTTCCAGGATCTTCCCTCCTCCCCCTGCGGGGCTGCTGTGCACAAATGAGAACTTACAAGAAAGCCCGTGGGCACATCCGCGGTCAGCACATGCCCCGTCCCGCTCATTTCCCCTTAGTTCTTTGCTGATCCTCCTCAAGAAAGCCTCTCTGCAAAGGTGCCCGTGGTCCCCGCTCCCTCTTTATTCCATCCCAGGCGGTACCTGCCAACTGTGCCCCTCATGGGTTCTGCCGTTACCTTAAACTTCACTGTCTGAAGCTTATCTTTTCTCTTCTTCACTCCCTTTTAAAACAGACCCCCCCTTAATTTCTCTGTTTTTGTTGTTCATCCTCCGACTCGTGTCCCAAGCCTCTGATCATCTCTGTCCTCTGCCTTGATTTGCCTTCACAGCCAATCTGCCTGCATCCTGTTGACTTTCTTCCCGCCTGAGTGTAAACTTTCGTGTCCTTTATTGCTTCCTGCCTGGCAGGAAGCTCCAGTCTCTTCTCTTGGGACAGGCACAGCTACAACCTTGACTTTTCTGAAAGCCCCTTTTCATTATGTCACACTGCCCAGAATCTGCGGTGATTCCCTTATTCCCCTTGCACTCACCTCCCCCGTGTCCCAGCCTCCCCACAGCCCGTCCCACTGCACACACCCCTTGGCACCCCCTGCCCAGCATCAGGGTCCCCTCCCTCCTTTCTGCTCTGCCTTTCCGTGAATTCTGCTGTGTTTCTGTATGAAATGCTCTCCAACTTTCTCTCCACCCAGACACCCTGCCCTTTCTTCCTGTTCTTATCCTTTTGTGAATACATCCTACCCAAATCTTTGCTTTTCTGTTGCTTTTCCTGCTTAATTATGGAGATGACAAAACGAGAGCCTTTGGATAGGAGATCCTGGCTTCTGTGACATGGTGGCCCCCGGCTGGGCCTTGCATCTCTGTCTGTTTCTCCCTGGTGAGCATATTCGGGCTTGGAGCACAGCTCCTTAATCAATACGGTTGTCGAGCAGTTAAAACAGGGTCGAAAATATTCAAAAAACTGGTATATTGTCACATCCCAACAAATGACAACTTGGAAAGGGGACTAAATTAAAATCAAACCCCCCGTTTTGCTAACCATTTATACTAACACTTGTTTGGAATCTTGGCCTCCTTGGTGGGTTTCTCTGTGACAGAAGTCTGAGATTTCTTTACATCTCTTGCTTGACTCATTTATACAGTAAAAGGGTCTATTGACTCAGCCATTCAAGTCATTTCGTGAATACATATGATAGGGACATGGAGATCTCTAAGGCTGCTTTCAACTGTACAATAGCAATCAATGACATTTTCTGAAGACAGTCAAATACAGACCTTACTTGATCAGCAGGCCTCTGACAGATTTTTATTATTCCCTTTTTGCCATTACAGTCTTTCCACATGCCCTCTTCCCACCCCCAATCCCCCCCCCCTTTTTTTTTCTCTTGTCCTACCTTTATTTCCCATCCAAGGCTTGGCCCCTGTGCCTTTGGCTATCAGATATCATACTACATTCTTAAATAAATGCAGTAGATTGTAGAGTAAAAAGAGATTTTCTCAGAGTTCTGTGATGGACCAGAGTGTGACATGGTGAAGCTGGCTGTGAACAGAAGTGGGGTCGCACAGGGTCTTTTCAGGAGTTAAGCTGTCCTGTTGCATTGCTGTGTCATTTTAAGACTTTACTTATCTCTGTATCCTTGATAGGTTTTTTATCGGATAATGGTTCTCTGATAACAAAACAACTCTACGGTCTAGTGTCCCCCGACACCAGACTATCAAAATTGAAATAATTTATATAACTACCATGATTTGACATAAACCTTAGAAATCTCCGTTGGAGCTGGCGCCTCCATGCCTGATGGTTTCCTATTGAGATACACTCTCTTTGCTCCTGCATCTATAGAGCAGGTCTTTCATGCACCAGTGTTGATAGTTTCTTTTCTTTTTAACTGAAGTATAGTTCATTTACAATGTTGTGTTGTTTCGGGTGTATAGCAAAGTGATTCAGTTATACATACATAGGTATCTATTTTTTTTCAGATTCTTTTCCCTTATACGTTATTACAAAATATTAAGTGTAGTTCCCTGTGCTATAAGTAGGTCCTTATTGTTTTTCTATTTTATACATAGTAGTGTGTATCTGTTAATTCCAAACTCCTAATTTCTCTCTCCCTGCCTTTCCCTTTTGGTAACCATGAGTTTGTTTCCTATGTCTGTGGGTCTATTTCTGTTTTGTATATAAGTTCATTTGTATCATTTTTATTTTATATTCCACATACAAATATCATACGATATCTGTCTTTCTCTGTCTGACTTACTTCACTTAGTATGATCATCTTTAGGTCCATCCATGTTGCTGCAAAGGGCATTATTTCATTCTTTTTATGGCTGGCTAGTATTCCATTGTATAAAGATACCATAATTCGAAGAGATACACGCACCCCTATGTGCATAGCAGCACTGTTTACAATAGCCAGGACATGGAAGCAACCTAAGTGTCCATCGACAGCTGAGTGGATAAAGGAGATGTGGTACGTATAGACAGTGGATAGTTTCTCTGAGTCATCAATCCTGTGTGCTCACAGCCTGGCAGCTGTATTCTGGGCATTCGGGTCTGTGGTCACAGTGACATAGGCGAGCTGAATGGAGTTTCACCCATTGAATTGTCTTATCCAGTTAGGGCTGCAAAGGAGCTGAGGATTTCCCCCCTGGTCCTTAGCCTGCTCTTGGGTACTTTCCTGCTTGCAACTTCTTGGCTGGTGAGAAAGTAATGAAGCAGTGATTGGCCTTCCTGTTCCGAATAAGCAGGGTGTCCATGAGGCCCCGGCCCCGTGGGTGTCTTGTAACAGCATTCCACAGCAGCTGTGCCATTGTAAGGCTCACTGCACTCGACAAATTCCAGACGCCCCACGGCTGCTGCAGCGCTAAATGGTGAATTCAGGCTTCACTTGGTTTAGGCCTCAAGGGGGCTGAGCCAAAGCTGACATGACTGACTGTTCAGACAACAAGTTCCAAAGAGGGAAGACAGTTCAAATACCAACTGACTGCTGCTTTCCTCAAAAGCAGTTGACCTCAGAGGAGCAGCTCACAGGCGATCATGATCCTGGCTCCACAGACTTGGACAGCATTTTTGTTTCATGGCCCTTTTATAGTGGGCACAGTCGACTCAATGATTTTGAATCATTTTAGTGTGTGATACTTAACTTTTATTTAACAAGCCAATGAAGTAGAACATAGTCGTTGGAAAATAAGAGGAACAAACAGTGTTAAGGAGTACTAATAAAAGTAAATACACGTGGCATTAAACTGAACTTATGGTATTAAATTTTTAGATTATGTAAAATATACCTTGAACTTTGAGGATTCTTATTTATCAGTAATATCCATAAATTAAATCTTTATTTCAACCTGATATGTTTAAGCTGAGTAGGAAAGCTTTGCAAATAGTCGTTGGAGTTGTTGATTGATTTATCTTGTAATTATTTATTTACTTTCCTACAAAAGGAAATCCTGAGTACACATGTATGTTACTATAATGAAATCATTCCAAGGTAATAGTTTCACAAGCTTCATAACATGAGTTTCTAGAATAATGTAGCTGGTAAAGTCAGGTAGCTATGATTCGCTATGCGTGTCATATTTTGTTTTATATTAATTTTTAATCATTTTAGCCACTTTCAAGTGTACAGTTCAGTGGCATCAAGTATTCCCACTGTTCACTTCCAGAATTTTTTCATCTTCCCAAACAGAAAATCTGTACCCATTAACTCCTCACTCACCCTCACCCCCAGCCCCTCTCTGTCCTACTCTATTTGCCTAGTCTAAGCACCTCGTGTAAATGGAATTATACAATATTTGTCCTTTGTGTCTAGCTTACTTCAGTTAGCATAATGTGTCCAAGGCTCATCTCTGTCATAGCACGCATCAGAATTTCATTCCTTTCTAAGGGCGAATAACATGATTCCATTAAATGCTTCGTAGAGGAGGCAAACAGTTTTCCTTGACCCTCTTAGAGTCCCTAGCTGGGTCTGAAAATTAAACTGAAGAAGACAGATTAGCAGGAGAAAAGCATACAGATTTATTCCTATAAGTGTTATGGGACTCAGGAACCTTCGTAAGGAAATGAAGACCCAAAGAAATGGTTAAATCTGAATGTTTTTATGCTAAGTTTGGTGAAGAGTGGAAAGTTGTGGAAGGACGTGCTGAGCAAAGGGTGTGAGCTCAGGGTGGTGAACCGGGGGCTCAGCAAGGCCCGTCTGTGGGGATTCCCTCTGTGTCCACGCTCTTCACTCTGGGTGTGGAGGGTCCTCTCACCGCTTCAGGGGTGCTGGGCAGGAGAAGGTCAGAGACACCTTCCTGCTTCTGCCATTTTCTCAAACTCCTTCAGCTTAAACTATTCATTCTGCCAAGGTGCCGTATTTGGGGATAGCGTGTCCTGAACCCCATGAGTACAGACCATGTTTTGTTTATCCATTATCTGTTGACGGACGTTTGTGTTATTTCCACCTTTTGGCTATTGTGAATAATGCTGCCATGGACATGGGTGTGCAAGTTTCTGTTTGAGTGTTGGTTTCTCTTGACATGGGCCTCACTCACTCTCTTTTTCTTGTGATAGTTAACATTTCTTGTCAAAACGTATTTCCTATCTCTTCCAAAAGTGGTCCAGGATTGGCCTTTTTGCTCTTTTCCCATGAAACGATCCTTCCACGGGTATAAGCGTCCTATGTGAAGGTCTAGGTTGACTGGGTCAAGGATTGTGCGAGTCTTCACGCCTCCTTGTAGACACCCATCTCCACATAGTAGCCACCCCATTCGCAGCAGCTACAAATGATTAGTAAATATGGAGAGAAGACTAATTGTTGCAGGAAGGAGGACCCCCTCCAGGGCCCGAGGGCGGGCTCTTGTCTAACCCTCGGAAATGAACTGTCCAAGGAGACGCACGTGCTGACAAAGCAAGAGACTTTATTGGGAAGGGGCGCCCGGGCGGAGGGCAGGAGGGTGAGGGAGCCCAGGAGGACTGCTCTGCCGTGTGGCTCACAGTCTTGGGTTTTATGGTGAGGGGGTTCGTTTCCGGGTTGTCTCTGGCCAATCATTCTGACTCAGGGTCCTTTCTGGTGGCACGTGCACATCGCTCAGCCAAGATGGATTCCAGCGAGGAGGATTCTGAGAGGTTGGTAGGACGTGTGGACGGGTGTCTCCTCTCTCCTTTTGACCTTTCCCGAATTCTTCTGGTTGGTGGTGGCTTGTTAGTTCTGTGTTCCTTACCAGGATCTCCTGTCATAAAATAACTCATGCAAATTGTTGGTTGCCTTTGCCTGGCCAGGGCAGGCAGTTTCAGTCAGTGTTTCCCCTAACATAATTATCCCCCTTTAGAGGCAGCTGAGATCTTTGAAAGGTGTAGGTGTCAGTGTGATGTTCCACTGGGAAACAATAGATTCCACTGTTTTCCAGGAAGTTTGCCTTCCAGATCTCGTCAATGTGAACCTCCCTGGAGCCTCAGCCGCTGGAGTCCGTGTTTCCAGGCTGTGGTGCTCAGACCAAGTGGCCCCCAGGTCCTGAGGGTCCCTGCAGAAGGGCAGTCTTGTTCAAGCTTCTGCCACACGTGTGAGCCCAGCAGTGTGAGGTGGAAAGCAGTGCTGGGAGCCAGCTGATGCGGTTGTGGCTTTTTCTCCTCTCTCTTAATTCCTATGTTTGAAAATCACACAACGAAGGCCATCTTCTGTATTTAGCTTATGCTTTGATCTGTGTCGGGACCTGAAGAAAGTGTTTTTGTTTTCCAGTTAGGAAAGCGTATACTGTTCTGCTCCCAGGGTTGAATGAAGGTGGTGGTCTTTGCTCAATATCATCGAATATTAACACATGAACAATTGAGCTTAGGGCAAAGAATTGTGACCTTTCAAATGATCTGAGCTGTCTGCTGTATGTCACATTTTACCTTTTTAGAGAAGTGCTAATTCATGTTAAGTCCGCCTGAGAGATTTGTTTAATGAGCAGATTAAATGGATGATTATCGCTCTCTTAATTTTTTTTTTTTTTTCAAGGAAGGGCTTCTTGTGATGCCCCTCTTCTATTTGGCAAAGGAATACAGAAGGGTCTTTTTAAAATTACCCCTGCAGGGTCACTGGGACCCAAGCTGTTTGCTTCATTAAACCCCGGTGGTTTCTTTAGAGCCAGCCCCCTCCAGACAACCCTGACACAATTGTATCTAAATTAGCATCTGAGTGACCCCCTTTCTCTCCTTTTTTTCAAGCTCCGGCCGACAGGGATTGGCAAAAGATGTTAATTGGTTGGGCCTGTCTCAGAACAATAGACTTGCCAAGTTGACAAAAGGACTAATGTTTCTTTCAATATGCACCCAGATTCACATAAGTACCTCTTTTAATTACCAGGAATTATTGTAATGCCTGGTCAATGGAATAATTGACCCTCAACAGCTAGGGCTTATGCTGTAATAAATAATGGCACAGGCTTCAGCAGAGTCACGGGTACTGGGGTGATTGGCAGGGCCTCAAAAGAGATTTTCTCAGCCAGTGTCCTGTGATATACCAAGGCAGCGCAGTGGGAGTCCCGGAGAGGGGACTCATTTGGGCTTAACCAGGAAGAAATGTGCTGAGAGCCATTAGAATTTATCCTTAGAACCATAAAGGAAAGAGTTAGTAGCTTGGCAGTTCGGGACCCATGTGGTCCGTGATAGGGTGTGGGTCAAAGGCTCCAGCACAGGTAGGGACATTCCAAAGCGTTTGCTTCTCCGCAGGAAAACCCGAGGTTCACGTCCAGCCTACACCTCGCTTCCCCCTTTTGTAAAAAGGGACATTTTAATTTAAGATGTCAAGTTACATGCGTCCCCCAAACCTAGTGTCACCTCATTCCTTATTATCACAGATTTGTGATGGATAACTTATAAATAATTGTGTACAGTATTGAGATGCTTGGAGAATTTGTTTTGAAAAATAAGCTCTGTTGGGCTGGGCTGGGCTGCGATGCCCTACCTAGTAAAATCCTTCTTGTCAGTTTACATTCTAATTCTCATCAAGGTTAGTATTTCAAACTAGCATTCCTCCCACATCGGTAATATCCATTAGAGGCTACCTGGTGTTCACATTTCAGGTGGAGCGTTTATTTAGTGATTCTAACAGCCGAATCCGGGTGGGAGGTGTTTGTGAGACCGCAAAAACGCTGTCGTGCATTGGATAAGGTGTGGCCCTTGAGGTGGGACAGGGCCAGGTCCCCCTCCCCACTGAGATACATTCAGCCTGTATGCCCTTAAGCAAGGTACTAAAATGTCTGAGCTTAAGTTTCAGCCTTGAGAAGGGGTAAAGGGGTAAAAATGCCTACTTCCTGAAGTAATGACAGAGACAAATGAAATGAGCTCATCTTTTATTTCATTCAACTCGGCACCAGGTAAATAGCACAGATAGGCCATCTGTTACACTTATCGCCCCAAAACTGCAGAGCCAGGAGGCGATGGAGATAAATTTGCACCAACTCCTGTTTGACTCTTAGACCCTGTGCTTTCCCAGCATGCCTCACTGTCAACTCATCACTAGAGTTTCAGGGAAAATATGATCACACTTCAAAAATGTTGAAAAATAAAATAGGAAAGCTTATTTCCATCTTTTAAAACAGCAGATGAGACAAAATGTCAATGAAAACATGACTGAAAATTCATAAGTAGTATTCTGACCTTTTTGGTCAGGAAATTCTTTTCCTTTCCTAAAACTAGGATTTACTTATTTCTGGCAGGTTTCCGTCAGGTGAAGGAGAACATTTAAGCAAGACATTGCTTGTTCTCAAGGTCGCTCTTTGTTTCCCACCAGGAAAAGCCACCGTTTACAAGCTAGGTTGCAGGGTGCGTGCTAATGCCCGAACTTGGCGTCAAGAATCTTTCAGCTTCCAACGTCTCCGTCAGAGTTCTGGTTTGTGTTTGTCTGGATTATTGATCTGGTGAGAAAGTTGTCTTGAAGAATTAAGTTCTCTTAGGTTATCGTGGATAAATATAAAAAGTGACTGCCTTCGTGGCTCTTCACACCTGGGGGCTCTTCTCTTGACACCCACGTGATTCCTCTTGCCTAATTCCCTTCTGTGCATCCCTTTCCATCTCACTTGCTGGTTCTTCTTTTCCATCCTGGCCTTTGAGTGCCGTGTTTGTTAGAGTTGAGTTCAATCCTTCGTGGGTTTCATAGCTCTTCTTCTGGTCATCTCTTCAGTTCCCATGTTTCAACTAAATAGAAGCGCTGACGTTGCCGATACAAATCTCCAGCCCTCCCCTTTTCTGTGAGGACCAGACTCGCATCTCTAAGACCCTCTCACGCTTTTTACCTGTGTGTTTGCACGGTCACTGCGGAGTCAACGTCCTCAGAAATCAAACTCATTGCCTCCCACCTGTGGGCCCGTGAGCATCAGTGTTCATCTCCAGGCTCCAACGTGGGACGTGGAACTTTTCTTGTATTCTTATTACTAGTCCCTGGCTTAACACATCCGTCTTTTTCCAACTCTGTCCCTTCCATCCCCAGTACGTCCTGTAAATCCGCTCTTCTCCATGGTCTCAGCTGCCACCATAACAGCGGGGGCCCTCGTCAGCTTTCACTCAACTGTAACAATTGCTCTGGACGGTCTTCGCGTCACAGCCTCCTTCACACTGTGCCTTTCTCTGTATTGCAGTCCTGTCCCGGCTTAGAAACGCACTAAGGGTCACAGCGACATAAAGAGCAAATCCCAAGCTCCTTGGAAGGGCGTTCAGGACCCCCCAGTGGAGCCCTCCCACCTTCTGACCCAGCATCTTCTTTCACTACACGCTTTGCTGGAAACTTGCTGTTTGTTCCCAAGTTCCTGGTTACCCTTGTCTCCCTGGGGAAACACCCCCCATCCTTCTTCCTCAGCTCTTAAGACTTGGCTCACCTGGCAAGGACCAAACCCTCATCACTTGTCAGGGTTTCACCATGAGGGGTGTTACTACCTGGCTGGGTCTTCTCCCATCTTCTGAGCAAAATTAACCTTTCTCTCCGTGCCCACCCATAGCCCTGAAGCGTTCAAACTGCTACAAGGACATATATTTCACTGTCTCATCATTAATTTGTTGTACTTTGGTCAGAGTCTAACCAGGAATACAGAAGCCAGGCTAATTATTTTAAATAGCGTTTTTTGTTTGTTTGTTTGTTTTGTTTTTAAGACGGGGACCATTTTTAAAGTCTCTACTGAATTCGTTACAATATTGCTTCTGTTTTTATATGTTTTGGGTTTTGGCTGCGAGGCATGTGGGATCTTAGCTCCCCCCCGACCAGGAATCAACCCCGCACCCCCTGCACTGGAAGGTGAAGTCTTAACCACTGGACCGCCAGGGAAGTCCCTGATAGTGTTTTGTTTTGTTGTTTTAATTCAAATAATTGGTTGTGCAAGTAATACAGGGGCTCAGAGGGCAGCCAGAGGTGAACCACAACAGGAAGTTCCCCCCACCCCAGGCTGGAGAGTGGAGGGAAGGGGCTGGACCACTCCCCGGAGCAGCAATCCTGGCGGGTGTGTCCAGGAAGAGCAAGAGTGCAGGGGACACAGAGCCGCTCTGGAGACCTGCAGGCAGAGGGCAGAAATCCTGGCTTCTCCCTGCGTCCCACCCGCTCATCTCTTACCAGAACCTCCCACTTGGCAGGACCCAGTTGGAGCTACTGGAACCTGCCGTCTTTAGGGGTCAGCCCCGTGCAGCAGAGCAGGGGCGATGCAGAAGGGACTTGAGGCAGAAGAGACCAAGCATAGGCAGAGGCTGTATCTGTTTCCCTAATATGTTTTGAGCTGTTGAAAAACCGGGACTTCAGGACTTCCCTGGTGGCGCAGTGGTTAAGAATCCTCCTGCCAATGCAGGGGACACGGGTTTGAGCCCTGGTCTGGGAAGATCCCACTTCTGGTGGGCTCCCACTGAGCCCGTGTGCCACAACTACTGAGCCCACGTGCCACAACTACTGAACACATGTGCCACAACTACTGAGCCCACGAGCCTAGAGCCCATGCTCCACAACAAGAGAAGCTACCGCAATGAGAAGCTCGCGCACAGCAACGAAGAGTAGCCCCCGCTCGCTGCAACTAGAGAAAGCCCATGTACAGCAACGAAGACCCAATGCAACCAAAAAATAAGATAGATAAATAAATTTTTTTTAAAAAACAGGGACGTCATCTTATTGGCTTTTGTAACCACAACCCCTAGCCCCAAGTAGGGTTTAATAAATATTTAGTGAACTGAATTCTCAAGTTCCTTCCAGGACTAGAATGATCCTTTCTCTAGCCATGCTTTGCTTCCATTTATCATCATGTTGAAACAAAAACATGAAAGATTTCCATGAAATTTCTCTTTACAAAATCATAGGGTTTTGTGTCATTATTTACTTAAGCCCAGGCTCTCATTCCATCTCGACTCTGTTCTTTATTACCATTAAACCGATGCTATTTATCAGCTCCAGGTTTGGTTCTGAAAACATTCTCCACCAACTGTGAGTCAGATGAAAATAAAGGAAGGGAAATGGAGACGTGGGTTTCATAAATGCTGACAATGTGAGAGAAGAAGAAAGAAATGATGTTGTGGGCAATTTTCACGTAACTCATCCTAAATATGCCTTTGAACTGGCTTCTTCCCAGGCTGCTGCCAGGCTCCCCTGGGCCACTCAGAGCCGACCTTCCAGAGAGAACAGGCCCATCATGGGCAGGGCACAGCAGCTGTGTAGGCAAGCTGCCTGCCTTCCTCACTGGTCCTGTTGCGTCAGAGGAGACATTCCAAAGAAGAAAGGTATCCCCAGAGCAGTGCCCATGGCCCTGGCATTCAGAGATCACCCTCTTGTTTATGAATCAGCCTTACCCTCCTGATGTCACCTGGCCAATGCCCATCCTATAGGTTGGGTCCGTCAGACACAGGGTTCAACTTAAAATGGGCCACGGATAAAATAAACGACAAGGACGTACTGGGTAGCCCAGGGAACTATGTTCAATATCTTATGATAACCTATAGTGTAAAAGAATCTGAAAAAAATATATGTATATACAACTGAATCACTTTGCTGTACACCTGAAACTAACAAGCACAACCTTGTAAATCAACGGTACTCCAATTTTTTATTTATTTATTTATTTATTTATTTTGCGGTACGCGGGCCTCTCCTGTTGTGGCCTCTTCCTTTGGGGAGCACAGGCTCCGGACGCGCAGGCTCAGCGGCCATGGCTCACGGGCCCAGCCGCTCCGCGGCATGTGGGATCTTCCCAGACCGGGGCACGAACCCGTGTCCCCTGCATCGGCAGGCGGACTCTCAACCACTGTGCCACCAGGGAAGCCCCAGTACTCCAATTTTTTAAAATGCACCATAGGATCTTGCAGGAAATTTTAGAGAACATCCCAACCCGTTGTTTCCGTGAGGAAATCGAAGCCTGGACACGAGTGACGGTCCTGGCCGGTGTCCGGATGGCACCTCACCTGACCTAGAATTTGACTTGGGTCATTCCGAGCCCCTTCTTGTGCAAGTTCCAGGGGTGGTTTTAAACCTTCACTGTGAGTAGCATATTGCAGTGTCCTTGTCCTTATCATTGTGAATTCATTGGCTTTTCCTTTTCCTATCTGTCTCCTCTTATTCCTGATTATTTGAATTAATTTTTTTTCTCTATACCTCTTTTATTAGCTCGTGTTGGGTCTGCACTCAAAGATTGTATATTCAGCACTTGCTGACCTCTAGACAATGTCCCAGGTTCGTTTCCTGGCTTTTCCAGCACGTGCGTCCTCAAGTCACCTGCTCTCACTCCTAGATCCTTAAGTCTCACACTCACTCTGACTCCTTGGTGTGTGAACAGATGGTACTCAGCTCCAAAGGACAGGGTCTAGGCACCCAGCCCTGGGAGCACCTCTCATGTAGATAGAGTTTCCGTGTCTTTGAGAAGCAAGGAAAATCATCATCCAACTCGCTTCCTGGCCGGAGCAGGTCTCCTCTGCTTTGGACGTTGATATGGATACAGTTCCTCAAAGATGACCCCAAATGTTGAGCATAGTGACATTATATTATCCTCATTTTTCTTCCTTCCCTTTCCTGCCCTTCTCTTCCTTTCTTGTTTCCCCATTTAAAGACTTTCTAAATCTGCAAAGAACCAATTTGAACTCTGCTTCTGCAGGTTACATTAGTAGGCATCTAATTCGAGCCAAATACTCTACCAGTTGTTTTACATTGAGTGTATCTGTTCCTCACGGTGATCTTGAAGCACCAGTTCTATTGTCTGCACTTGATGAAGAACTTAGGAAATAGAGAGGCTGAGGAACTTGCCTGGCCTCACAGAGCTGTTCAGATGCAAAGCTGGGTTCCATCCAGTCCCGGGTCTGACTGGTTGGGACCAGCTCACGACACCATGTAACTCACTATACAGCATTACCATTAGATAATCAGTGGGTGGCCAGGCTAACTAGAATTCATATAAACTATAATTTCAGGAATGATCACTAATTAATTTTGACAAATAATTTACTAGAAAGCTCTGTCTTGGTGAGGTTTAAAAATAACATGGCTTTCACTGTGCTGCTTTTTATTTAATGAAAGACATGTCTTCCCCCACCCCTCCCCCAGTAAATATAAAAACTATTTCTCCATAATGGGACGCATTTTGTTTTTTTGCAAAGTGACTCAGTTATACGTATACATTCTTTTTCATATTGTTTTCCGTTATGGTTTATCATAGGATATTGAATATAGTTCCCTGTGCTATACAGTAGGACCTTGTTGTTTATCCATTCTATATGTAATAATTTGCATCTGCTAATCCCAAACTCCCAACCCATCCCCCGGCAACCACACGTCTGTTCTCTGTCTGTGAGTCTGTTTCTGTTTCGTAGATATGTTCATTTGTGTCATATTTTAGTTTCCACATACAAGTGATACCACATGGTACTTGTCTTTCTGACTTCGCTTCGTATGATAATCTCTAGTTGCGTCCATGTAGCTGCAAATGGCATTATTTCATTCTTTTTAATGTCTGAGTACTATTCTATTGTATGGGATGCATTATTTTATTTATTTTTATTTTTATTTTTATTATTATTTTTTTTTTCCTTGCGGTACGCGGGCCACTCACCGCTGTGGCCTCTCCCATTGCGGAGCACAGGCTCTGGACGCGCAGGCTCAGCGGCCATGGCTCACGGGCCCAGCCGCTCTGCGGCATGTGGGATCCTCCCGGACTGGGGCACGAACCCGTGTCCCCTGCATCGGCAGGCGGACTCTCAACCACTGTGCCACCAGGGAAGCCCGGGATGCATTATTTTTAAATGTTAATTGTATCATAGCACAGGACTGCAATTGAATAAGATGCCTTATTTAACTCTAAAATTTCTTAAATATCAGAAAATACATTCTTATGCTTTGAGTATCAGAGGCCTCAGAAGACTGTTGACCATGAAGAAAGAAGGGAGAAAATAAGAGAAGGCGGATATTTGAAGAGGATAATTATCTGTAGAGGTACATATGTTTTTAGAGTCAGTGAATTCATCTTTTATGAAGTGGAAATCCTGGCCAAACCACATAAACAGACTTGAACTGATTGCCAGATAAGGAGCATTTTAGAAATGAGAGGGCAGTGGTGCAGCCTGTTAGGGTAGGTTTCCCAAAGCCTTCCGGTAAAAAGAAAATACTTCAAGATGCTAGAGAGGCATGAGGGATGGATAGGAGGTTATCCTGGGGAGAACATCAATTACTAAAATAGAAGGGAGGGAAATTTGTAACAGGAAATGAGGAAGCCAAAATGTTACATGTGTTGATGGGACTGTGTCAGCTTCCAACCATGTGATGTTCAAGGTTACTTTTTGGTGGTGACCACATGGTTGCAGAAAGAGCCAGCTCCCTGGTTAATAACAAGAAAAGGACCAATGTAGTATGGACCATTCCGTGGTGTGAAAACGGTGTCCATTACCTGTGGCCCCAATGGGAAACCTGGAAAGAAGAGCCCATTTCCCTCCAAGCAGAAGGGAATGAGCAGACGTGTACATGATAAATATTACCGTGGCTTATTTTATGGAAGATTTGCTCTAATTTGTGAAAGTTTTAGGCTCCCCGCTAAAAGTCATTAATCAGTACACAGGAGACTTGGATGCAGTGAAACCAACAATAGTGTGATTTCCAGTATCACGATTGGTACTTGATTGATGCCCAGCCGTTCCCACCTCCCTGCACCTGTCCTGGCCATTTCATTTCATTTTGGACCCCTCCTGTACCATGATGTTAGTTAGGGGATTACCATACTTAATATGGTGATTATTTTAAATTAATTTCCCACATATTCTTCATAAAGGAATTATTAAAGAAAGCAAATTGCTACCTCGGCTTTAGTACTGGAATGGAGGTTAAGCAGTAGGAAAAAGAGGTTTCAAATACTATTCCTTGGGCTTCCCTGGTGGCGCAGTGGTTGAGAGTCCTCCTGCCGATGCAGGGGACACGGGTTCGTGCCCCAGTCTGGGAGGATCCCACATGCCGCAGAGCGGCTGGGCCCGTGAGCCATGGCCGCTGAGCCTGCGCGTCCGGAGCCTGTGCTCTGCAACGGGAGAGGCCACAACGGTGAGAGGCCCGCGTACTGCAAAAAACAAAAACAAAAACAAAAACAAAAAAACAACCCACAAATACTATTCCTCTTAGGCAGGGCTATTGATACATGTTTTCTTAAAAGTCGGCGTGAGCACCTGTGTTGCTTGAGATCTTGTAAGTTAATGAGTTAGAGGATGGAGCCAACCAAGATGATGAATTTGCTTTTTGAACTTGAGCTAAATGCTTCCTTGAAAGTAAATGAAATTCACATTGAAGAGAATGATGTATTTTTCTAGATATGAGGCCATCCATGTTTTTAGTGTATTCTCCAGAATTTTACATTGTTCTTTTTACTGGAAGGGTTCAAGTGAGCTTATAGTAAAGATCAAGACTTAGATGTAGAGAAAAACTACACATATTCATCTGGGGAAAAACACCCAACAGGTCTTGGCTAAAGCATTCAGCATTCTGGCAAATGACTCGTACTCTTTTCCTTGATTCCTTATGTGTGATCTTTGAGCTAAGGGGGGACAAAAGGGCTTGTGAATACTTCTTCAGGAGTAAACTGGGATGTGAGACTATTCACACATCATGACTTCTGGCTCTTTCTAGATATTTTACAAGTAATATCTGATGAATGCTGTCTGCATACACACACACACGTTTTAGTAAAATAGAGGCAAGCTAGTCCATTTCCTGGGACTATTAATAGCATTTACTTATATCCGTAAAGGGTGGTCATTCCCATGTGACGGGCTTCCTGCCCCCAGGACCTCCTGCTGGTTGGACAGTAGACATAGTTTGAGGGCTCAGAGCCTGGGCCACAGTTACAGTGGTTTTCCTTCAATGAACGTTTATTTCATAAACACCATTTCCAATGCTCTATCCTCTGTGCTTATTATTCACACTTACAGTTTAATTGACCAGGAATTAATTATTTTATAAATTTATTTATTTATTTATCTTTGTCTGCGTTGGGTTTTTGTTGCTGCGCATGGACTTTCTCTAGTCGCAGCGAGCGGGGGCTACTCTTCCTTGCGGTGCGCCGGCTTCTCATTGCAGTGGCTTCTCTTGTTGTGGAGCACAGGCTCTAGGCGCGTGGGCTTCAGTAGTTGTGGCATGCAGGCTCAGTAGTTGTGGCTCGTGGGCTCTAGAGCGCAGGCTCAGTAGTTGTGGCTCACGGGCTTAGTTGCTCCGCAGCATGTGGGATCTTCCCGGACCAGGGCTCAAACCCGTGTCCCCTGCATTGGCAGGTGGATTCTTTTTTTTTTTTTTTTTTTTTTGACATCTTTATTGGAGTATAATTGCTTTATGGTGTTGTGTTAGTTGCTGCTTTATAACAAAGTGAATCAGCTATATGTATACATATATCCCTATATCTCCTCCCTCTGGTGTCTCCCTCCTACCTTCCCTATCTGACCCCTCTAGTTGGTCACAAAGCACCGAGCTGATATCCCTGTGCTATGCAGCTGCTTCCCACTAGCCATGTATTTCACATTTGGTAGTGTATATATGTCCATGCCACTCTCTCACTTTGTCCCAGCTTACCCTTCCCCCTCCCTATATCCTCAAGTCCATTCTCTGCGTCTGCATCTTTATTCCTGTCCTGGCAGGCGGATTCTTAACCACTGTGCCACCAGGGAAGCCCCCAGGAATTAATTTTTAAATATAAAACTTTATTTGGTTATCTTTATGACTTCTTCCTTGATTATAACCTTTTTATTGTATTTTGAATTTTATTTTTAAAATATTTTTCTTTTAAATACTGAAGTATCCTTGTTATAATTTGTATATGTATGTTACATATTCTATGACATATTATAAAAATAACACTAAAGCCATGGGCCAGGGTTAACACCTTTTAACCTTTAAGATTAGGGGGATTCTTAGCTGAGTGTACTATCTCCTTATGAACTGTATTCAGACACTGTAGGCAAGAGATGATGTGTATTTGGGTTCTGGTTTTGTTCTTAGGATGTAAAAGAATTGAATGTATTTGAGGGCTGAGGAGACTGGTCCAGTGGAGAGGGCTCATTCTCTGAGCTCTAAGTTAGCAGGAGGTGCTGGGAGGGGTGGGGAGCCTCTGGGTTCTCTGCCCCCCCTCGGCTACAGTCCAGAGAAACTCCAGGGTGACATTCTTAAGGAAGGTTCACCCTTACTTTTTCAACCCCCCCCCTTTTTTTCCCCCGGCTGCACCACGCTGCATGTGGCATCTTAGTTCCCCGACCAGGGATCAAGCCCGCGCCTCCTGCGGTGGAAGTGAAGAGTCCTAACCACTGGACCACCAGGGATGTCCCTCAGTCCCCTTTCTTACTTCCAGTTCACCCTTACCTGTCAGCGCGGGCAGCTGCCCCCACGATGTCTTTGAAACTAGTCTCACCCAAGTCTGCGACCAGCTCCTAATTCCAATTCCGAAGACTAGTTTCCATCTTACAGGCGTCTCTGTAGTTTGTGGTTTGTTTAAACTCACACCTTCCTCTGCTCCTTTGAAGCCGTCTTGCCCGGGATGCTCTCCAGTCTCCAGCCAGCCCTTCTCATGCTCCATCTTGGCCTCTCTTCCTCTTCAGTTGCTTCGCTGAGAAGCCTTCCCCCCCGCCGAGGGTTCTGTCTTTAGCTGCTGCCTTGTTCTTCCTGCCTGGTCTCATGTGCTCCCGTGGATGCCCCGGCTGCCTATGTGCTGATGACATTGAAGTCGAGTCTCCGAAGGGTTAGATCTCTAAGTGCCGGACTCAGTGATCCAGTGTCTTCCCGACTTCCCAGCCCGGATGATACACACACATCCCAAGCCCAGCATGCGGGAGAGAGTCCTTGCCTTCCCCGGCACACCCACACCTGGCGGCGTTTCTGCCTCTTCTTAGAAAAGGTGGCTTCACCATCTACCAGCCCACGTGGCCAGGAGCCACTGTCCTCCCTCTCACCAGGCTAGTCATCACTGAGCCCGGGGATTCTGCATCTGAAACATTGCCAGATCTCCCTGCATGCTAGCTGCCTGGCTCAGCAGAATCGCACTGTTTCTGGCCAAGGTGGCCACGGGGGTCCCCATCCTGCAGTTTTGCAGTTTATCCCAGTGTCTCAAGTTCCCAGCCCTTCCTTGGCCTTTAACAGACTCCTTTTCCAGAATGTTCCCAACATTTTCTTATTTCGCTTTTCTTTACGTGCCAGGGGAAAAGCGGTGAGGATTCAGAGGGTAGGTAGAAACTCTGTATTTCTCCTGATGTTCCAAGAAGTAGCACTGTCCTGTTTTCACCACTCCTACACACACAATAAGAGCAATGACTAATGAATAAGATTAGCAAAGTTCAACAGCAAGGCTAAAAGACTTTGCTTCCAACAGAATAAGCTAGTGTAAGCAAATTTCAAGGCGAACATATAGTTGAATCTTTTTCCCCATTAAAATATATAAGTGGTGATCAGATATTAGAAAAACTGAACTGAAAGTAATTCATATCTGTGTGTTGTGTTTAATTAATTTACCTGTAAATCTTGTGCTGGCATGAAAGACTTAAAGGCCAAGATATGCTATTTTGTTGGGATATGTGACATTGTGGCCCAATTCCATATTTTATAGTTTGAAGTATAGTTCTTGGTGTTTATTTGATCAGATGTGTATAAAAGTGAAACGTATATTGAGCTAGATTTCTAAACCAGAAATAAGTTAAATAACTTCTTGAGGTAGGGAATATTTTTCCTTCTCTGGTTTATTTCTTCAACTTCTGAAATGTAAAAACAGTGACACCCTTGTTGTGTGAAGTTTGGAGGGTGAGAATTAGCTGCAGTTTCAGAGTTTCAGAATCGAACAGGAAAATCCTGGTATGGTGATTGCCTGGATCTCATCTATAACATAAGGAGGTGAAACTATACCTCGGAATGGATGCGTTGTTCAACTCTAAAATAATACGAAAGAGTCTGTCATCTTAACCAGTAACGTGCAATTTTGAAAAAAATCTCTGTGGTCAGCTCACTATTGCTTGTTAAGAATTTTTATTCTAAACATTCAGAATTTTATTCCAGCCTTCAGAATTTGGATATCTGAGTGCTTCTGAGTGGGGCCCCATGCGAATGTATAGTTCAGGATGAAAGGATGATTTTACAAGAATGGTTGGTCTTATTGTTGTAACATTGTTTGAGGTATTAATAACGGCTGGTGACAGGATGATGAGACCTTTAGATCCTGAAGTTTCAGTGAACCACAAAGAGAAGGAAATCAGTTGATAACTATCCCATTACGGAATTGCAACTCTTCCTCAAGATGACAGAAAGGAACATGTGTTTGCAGTCAGTGGGCAGGGCCGTGGGTTTCCTGTAGGCAGCTGCTCGCTCCTTGCCTGGATGGCCACCAAGTGCTCAGAGGTTATAAATAAGCAATTACTGGAACCCCTTCAGAGACCAAGCAGAAGGGTTAGTGACTCCTGGCATTCCTTCTTTGGCCTGCCGTTAGAATTCTGATGCCACAGCGCATACGTCTGTGTGTGTCCAGAGATCCTGCACTTCCCAAACCAAAGGGGGAGGATCGGTCTGCTACACATTTGTTGCTCATCTGTCGGCATCAGGCAGCTGCCAGCCAGAGACATGTGCTAATTCTAATCCTTGTAGCCTCAGTCCCATAATTGGACCCAGAGCCTCACCTGTCAGAAACCCAGGGAACGCCTTCTTTTCTAGGGGCAGTCTTGGACTCTGTGCTGTGTTGGCCCAGATCTGAAGGTGGAGTCTCTTCTTTGCTGTTATCAGTGTGAAGGGGAAAGAACAGGTGGGGTTAAACAGATCCAGACTCGGCTACCCTGTTTACAAAGTCAAGGAACGACCTGGAAACACGTATTGGGAGGAACACAGTGTAAAAACGAGCGCCCCTCCTCACATCAGAAAAGGTTGGCAGTTATCATATTTGGCTGAACAATGCAGTAAAGTTTTCCCATAACCAGGTTCGCTGGCATCGCCCTGCCAAGAGCAGCAGCGATAGACTTGCCAGTTCATGGAATCTCCTAAAAGAGCATTTCTTAAAAGGTCTTTTATTTCACGTTCAGTGAACGTTGATTGTTTGCCCACCACCAGCCAGCACTCTGCTGGGCACTGCAGACGGTAGGCGAAGCCGTGGCCTCCGCTGCCGAGGGCTGGTCTAGGCGCTGAAAAGCATGAAATGCACAGGGCGTGAAATCTTCTTGTGCTGTTTACCATTACCTTCTCTCAAGTTAAGAAAAGTTACCCTCTCGATGTTGATGCCATCCAGGCACCATTTATTTTAGAAAAATGATTGAGACTGAAATTGGACTGATTGATCATTGGACTGCTTCCGGCGATCAAGTTCAGATTCCAGCCTACCATCTACTTACCTTGTAGCCTGGGGATAACTTGACTGCTGGCCTCCATTTGTCTTCTGTAAAATGGGGATGATGGTAAGTCCCCTGGTACCTGGAAGTTACCAAAACAAGGGACTGGAGGTCCTGTGAGTATGAAAAATGCTGCCCACATCCAGAGAAGGAGTACCTTATGATGGCTTTGGTCTTCATCTTTCTGTAGACAGAGGGTTGAACCATTTAATTCCTTTCTGGCATTATTTTTTCTAAGAATATCATCTAGATAGGATTGTGTAATTCTAGCATTTTCTGTGCAGTTATTCTCTGGCTGCATAAGACATTCCAGAAAATGATAGTATAGTTAGAGTGTCTGGCTTTTTTGTGTGTGTGTGTGGTACGCGGGCCTCTCACTGTTGTGGCCTCTCCCATTGTGGAGCACAGACTCCGGACGCGCAGGCTCAGCGGCCATGGCTCACGGGCCCAGCCGCTCCGCAGCATGTGGGATCTTCCTGGGCCGGGGCACGAACCCGTATCCCCTGCATCGGCAGGCGGACTCTCAACCACTATGCCACCAGGGAAGCCCAGTGTCTGGCTTTTTAATTGGTGAGTTCGTATCATTATCAAAGGGTCCTTCTTTTCCAGATAGCTGGCACGGGTAGGGAAACAACCATTAGCCAGTCAGCAGCCCTTCAACTCGCCTTCCCGTGTCTTTGCAAGAATCCAATGGGTTGGTCATGTCTGTGGTTTACATCCCATCAGACACGCCTCCTCCTTCCCAGTTTCCTCCTCTGCCTCTCCCCCACCCACAGGAGAGTAACAGAAGGTTTGACAAGAGCCACTGAACTACAAGCAGAAGATGACCTGCTAACATCCACGTTCATTTGCTAGGGATGCTGTAAGAAAGTACAACACGCTGGGTGCCTTAAATAACAGAAATGTATTGTCTCACAGTTCTGGAGGCTGCAAGTCTGAGGTCAAGATGTGGGCAGGGTTGGTTTCTTCTGAGGCTATAAGGGAGGATCTGTCCCAGGCCTCTGTGTCCTAGCTTCTGGTGGTTTGACAGTGATTTCTGGCATTCCTTGGCTTGGAGAAGCATCACTCCAATTCCTGCCTTCATGTTCACATGGCTTTCTCCCTGTGTTCATGTGTATGTCCACATTTCACATTTTTTTAAGGATGCCAGTCATATTGGATTAAGGTCCCATTTTAATGACCTCTTCTTAACTAATGATATCTGCAATGACCCTATTTCCAAATGAGGTCACATTTTGAGATACTGAGGGTTAGGACTTCAACATGAGAATTTGAGAGAGATGCAGTTCAACCTATAACAGTATCTTAAATTGATTTTTCATTGAGATATTTTTGGTTCATACTGTATATAATTCTCATTAAGAACTAACCAGGTAGAAGACTGGATTGTGCTTTTTTTTTTTTTTTTTGTGCAAATGGTGTAGTACTTCTGTTTCACAGAAGCGTCTTCTCTCAGGTAGTTTTGGGGAATCACAAGGACTTTAAAATGTTTGCTGTTTTTACGGCATTCAGGTAAAAAAAAATATTTGGTGGGTCTCCTTTCTGTCAGGCATTGAGCTATGTGCTGAGAATATAAATATGAAATGCTTGGCCATTGCCCTTAAAGACTTAGAGAAGGAAACAACGTATAGTAAATATGTTCTATGTAATGCATGAAATATATACATGGAACAAATTACCTCAAACTACAAAAGAACAGAGTCAACTCTGGGGCAGAGTCCAGGAAACTATGGGAACTTCTTAAGTGTAATAGTGACTCCCCTCAGCAAGCTCCTGAGGGAAGTAGAGATTTTCCCCAGGATTTCAGGGGCAGGACAGCATTGCAGGAGGAGAGAAGAGGTTCTAGGACCAGAGAGATGGGAGAGAGGGCAGGGGAGGGAGAGGCAAGGGTAATAAATGCACACAGAAGGCGAAGAAGTGGGATCAGGAGTTCAGGACGAGAAGGTAGCTTTGGACGAGAAGAGAAATGCCTTATCGTCTAAGATGAAAATGCAATTCTTGTGGGTGTGATTGTAGGTACATCGATAAGTATGAAGAAGGTTTAGCTTTGAAGATTTCAGGCTAAAGTTCTCAGTTGTTGTAGGACATCATCCACGGTTAAATCATCTTTCTTCAGCATCAATATGAGTGTGTCTGTCACAGCTTCATCTTGACGTCTTGATACGGTCCAGATTCTAAACAAGATGTAAAGATCCTCCCCGACCTAACTCCTTTCTGTGCCAGCCCCACCTCGCTCTCTGCTCTGCTGTATTAGTTCCTGGAACGTTGCAGGCTCTCTCCAGGCTCTGGAGCTTTGCCCGCCTCCCGTTGTTACCTGACCAACTCCCACTCCTCCTTCAAGTTTCTGCTGGGAAATGGCTCCTTCAGGAGGGTCTTTCCTGATTCTTCCCTCAACTGCCATCCACTCCAGATGCCCTGTTGCCCACTCTGTCACTTTCAAGGCCCTTATCATTCACTTAACATCCTTCTTCTCCCACAGAGTGGAGGCTCTGGAGGGCATGACCTGTGTCCCCACGGAGCACATGGTATCTCCAGCATGTGAGACTGTGTCTGGCAGGTGGTGGGTGTTCATTGGAGGTTTTGCTAAATGAATGAATGAGAAACACATAAATTGATGGATCATGTCTCAAAAAATAAGCTTAAAGTTTGAAAATAAAAATTAATTATTAGCAATAACAAAAAGCTAAATTTTAAATTACTGCAGAGCTCATATCGTTTTATTTAGTTAACAGAAATGTTTGGAAGAGTGAACTAATGAACTGAAAAATGGCTTGGTAGTAACTTTCCTTGACTCCAGAAAGCCCTGGAGGACCATGGGGACAGCAGGCAATGTGCGTTCCCAGATTCTCCTGGACTTCCCTCTCCTCTGCTGATTTTGTGTTTCCTGTCCCTCCTGCCTACTCTCCATCCTTTCACCTTCCTTCATTCCTGATGTCTCTGGTTCAAAGTATGTTCTAAGACGAGCGCATCAATGCTAGTTCAGTCCTGGGCTCCCCTCCTGCACCACATGGCTGGTCCCTGTGCTCGGGAACCCCACTGTCATGGTATATTTCACCTCCCTCCCATGCTACTCAATACACCAGAAAAAGTTAAGATTCAGTATTTTATCACTTTCACTGGACAAAATTTAATGGCTTCTTCATTTCAGAAGCGTTTGGTTTTTCTCATAAAAAATAGGTCAGGTTTGACGTGTGGGGGGCCCTGAATCATACTTAGTCCCCAAATAGGCAGGTAGCTGTCTATGTCAGCGTTCTGAACTTTTGTTGTCGTAATGCCAGTTAGTGTTTCTCCACCCATGGGGCTGCTCTTGGGCCAGCAGGGCTAGAAAAGAAGTAGTCTGATGCTCACTGGAGTAAATGGGTTCACATTGGGAAATGCATCTTGGCACCTGAAGATTTAAAAGGTCTGAGTATTCATAAGGTCTTATCTAAGCCACTCACTGGTTATTAGTTCTTCACATTGAGATATGTAAATCCTCAGAGGTTCATGATATATCCAGGCTGAATACGCGTGAACCTTTAAAAAAAGAATTGGCACCTTGAGTTTTTCAGCTGAAAACTCCGTTTTGTTCCTTCTTCTCTGAAGTCCGTCTGCTCACAGAGCAGTGCCGTCCCTCCCCACACCACTGTCCACCAGCTGCGTCCAAAGCCCAGATAGAACTGTGATCACCGCGTCTCCAGAACTGCATTTGATTTCGCTTTATGTTTATTACCATTTCTCTTCTTTTGCTTCAAACATTTTACACGGATGAAGACGGCTTTGAAAGCGGAACACCCGCATTTGGTATCACTGCCTTCATTTTTCTTATGTTTTGGCTTCAATCACAGGGCTTTTAATATTCATGAAGTCTGAAAAAATAAACATCCTAAGACTATTTCCTCTGAATGGAAATGTTATGGTTTCAAACCCCAGAGAAAACAATTGGGAAGTTCTACAAACCCACATTTTCTCCCTGAACGTTGGAAAGGCGCTCCAGCTTGGCAGAAGGCACAACTTCCCTGACACTTGTGGGCTTCCCAAAGCAGATGGCGAGGGGGCCTTATTGAGGAAGAGGCAAGGAGACGGCAGACGTAGTTAAGGACCCCTTTTGGAATAATAGATACCAGAATCCTTTCAATGATTATGTAATTGAAGAACGTAGAATTATTATTATTATTGTTATTTTAAAACCTATTTTAATTAATTTATTTATTTTTGCTGTGTTGGGTCTTCGTTTCTGTGCGAGGGCTTTCTCTAGTTGTGGCAAGCGGGGGCCACTCTTCATCGCGGTACGCGGGCCTCTCACTATCGCGGCCTCTCTTGTTGCGGAGCACAGGCTCCAGACGCTCAGGCTCAGTAGTTGTGGCTCACGGGCCTAGTTGCTCCGAGGCATGTGGGATCCTCCCAGACCAGGGCTCGAACCCGTGTCCCCTGCATTAGCAGGCAGACTCTCAACCACTGCGCCACCAGGGAAGCCCTAGAAGAATTATTTATTCCGTTTACTTCTCTGTATCCACATGGAAATTGTTGACAATATTTCTCAGTCCTCTCTCCTGTCTTTACTTTAAGCCTACATTGATATTTACACCCCCAAAATAGCTCAACCAATCCCTTAAATATTGAACAGAATAAAGAGCAAGAACTTCTCACAAATTTGAAAGCCAACCTGTTAAGAAAAATGAAATGATTATTCTAAATAGTTAAAAGGAAATCGATATCAGAAGAGCTGTTTCAGTGATAGAACATAGTCCTAGGTTTCCTGTGCTAGAGTCAAGCCCGGTGGATCACTCCTTGTGCAGGCGCTCTAGCATGTTGCCCAGTGGGACATTCCCAAGGTCACCACTTCTCTCCCTCCCTCTCTCCCTCATGCTTTATCAGAGGACAGTCGCACGCCCCACACTGGTGACTGAGCTGTCACCACCTTCAGTTTTGTGTTTCTCTTTCTCAAAACTCCTCTGTATCGTGTGTTCTCACCTTCTTTCTCAGGAACCGTGTGATTGCTCCATATGCTAAGACTCTTCCCTAGGTCACCATCTGCATCCCCATGGCGGACTCAAGTGCCAGTAACAACCTCTTGGGTTCCCAGCACTTCCTGCTAAGGATGCTAAGAGGACACATGTCTGGGTGGCCAGCCTCCCTGGTAGCTGGAGGTGGCCCTGTGAGCCACATGTAGCCGGTGGGCACTAAGGAGTGGGCCAGGGCCTTCCAGCGTGACGGGGGCCGGCTGGGCCACCTCCGCTTTCCCCCTGGAAGGGCAGATGGAGTGTCCAGCGCTACTGCTGCCCTCTTGGGGCCACGAGGCCACAGGCGAGAAGAAAGATGAAAGCCAGCAATGAGGGTGGTGCCGCCGAAGGACGGGGAAAGCCTGGGCGCTCCACAGCACGGAGGAGCAAATACCTTCTTCCAGAAATATTTGGGGAGAAAAAGCAAAATCGGCCACTGTTTGTTGTTTGAGCTACTGTTGGTTGAATTTTTAGTTACACACAAACACAACCGAACTGATACTCCCTCTCCCCAAAACAAAACAAGTATAAAAACCATGCCTAAGCCTGGGACCTCCTGCACGTTTTTAATTTGGCTTGACGGGCTTTCGCGCTAGCGTGAGCTCCCCAAGCGTCTTACTGGTCCTCAGTCTCCATCCCGTAAGTTACTCTGTGCCCTTCCTCACTCCCAGGCTTGTTGAGAGAGTAGCCCACGTTACCCAACGCAAGTTCCTCTGCCCGGTGCACAGTGAGGCCAAACAAACTGAAACATCGGAGTTTGGAGCAGAGAAAGGTTTATTGAAGAGCTGAGCAAGGAGAACGGGTGGCTCATGCTCAAAAACACCCGAAACTCCCTAAAGGGTTTCAGCAAACCATCTTTAAAGGCCAGGTGAGGGAGGGGTGTATCCAGCGCATCTACCAAGGGAGACCAACAAGACACAGTCTCCTCCAGAATCTCACATTACAGTACAGGAGAGGAAACCAGTCACCATTTCTGGACCGCACAGGATGAGAGCCGAAATGAAGATGCAGCGATGGACGGTGGCGTGATGTGACTCCCTCCCCTACAGCAGAAAAAGAGTGGGGCCAATGGTGGGCAGATGCTGTGCAGAAGGTGGGTCTCAGAGATCAGCAGGAGGGAGGAGGCCTCCCATCATCATCCCTTCCCCTGGGATGGTTCGAAGGAGAAATGCCAGCCCGCTTGGGGATTCCTGGTACCTGTTTTGTCGCAGCTTTCCCGCAAGAAAGAAACTTTTTCATCACTTGAGTAATCACGGCCCCTCCCCACAAAGGAAAATAAATGGAAACTTCTTCCTTTAGGTCGACTCTGAGCATCTGCTGAAACTGCCCGAGCAAAGATCAAACTGGAAGGCCAGCACCTAGTGGTTCTTGGCATCAAAGGCCACAGGTTTTCTTTCTGCCTAATTTTAATATGCTTGTGAGCCTTGGGAGGCTTAATTAAAACTGCAGGGGAGCCAAAGTAAGCACAGAAAGGAACCGTTTTGATGCTTCAAAAACCCAAGCAAACAAAATCTGGATTATTCCATTAGGTATGCTTATAGGATTTGTCTTGGGTGTTTGGATTGCTCGAAGCCTGCTGGGGAAGTCAGTCATGGGCTTTAGAGCTGAAAGGAACCATATTTCATGCCCCCCAAATTTCATTTTTCATCCTCCCGGTTAGGTTTCCCCACTCCCAGTGCGTTATTGTGAGCCGTAGATGAACTTTTACTCTGACTTCTGTTTACTCAGCTTTCCTTCTGCTGATGCCGGATTACACGACAGGGCCAGCCCAGTTTTTCTGCCTGGTTTGGCAGTCATGATATTGGATTCCTTTCCTACTTTTCCCTGATGGCCTTTGCTTTAATAAGACACGGGGTTGCCTGAGAGACACCGTAGTCCACGGTTCAGAGCACGGGGGTCTCCCAGCTGGACCACTTCTTGTCTGTGTGACCTTAGACGAGTCACCATCTCTGTATGCTTTGCTGTGTCATCTGCCAGAGTGGGGTCGGGGTAGTGGAAACGGTGCCAACATCATAGGGTCTGCTGTGTTGATTCAGTAAGGAATGCGCGTCCAAGGACTTAGCAGGATGCCTGGCTCGGGACGTGTGTTCAGTAAGCGGCAGCGGTTATCGTGACTATCCCAGGCCACAGGCAGGCACACCCCCATTGCTGCAGCCAGTGGACCCAGGAAGGGCTGTGCACCTGGGTCCCCTCAAAGCTTCAGAGCTCTGTGCTCACCCAACGTAAGAGGGCCTCAAGGTCGCAGGAGAGGCTCCACGCAGGGGCACACGCAGGCTGAGGTCAGTGGAGTGTGTCCACGTGACCGACCTTCCCAGCGGGCCTCCTCAGTGACCAGGGCAGCTGCAGAAGTTCAGCTGCTGGGGCCAGTTGGTTGTTACCTGACGGGGCCCTCGCTCTGAAGACAGCGCTGAAGGAGTCGGGTCTCCAGGGGAACTAATGCCAGGATCACGGTCCTGGCGGTACCTACAGGCCAGCAGCTGTGTCTCCCAGGACTGGGGTGGTCTGGCCTGAGAGTGAACACAATGCCAGCCCCTCGGAGAGGGTCACTCCTCAGTCACTGGCTCAGAAGGGACCCACAGGCTAAGGACTAACCTGACCTAACTGCTGGAAAACCACCCAAGCGGGGAGGTTTGCCTGATGCCAGTGGAAGAATCTTTAAGAGTCTGGATGAAAATACTTAGCGTCAGTTGCTAAAGATTTAGGAACAGGTGGTACCTGGTTGGTACTCATGTGCCGAGCCTTAACTTCCTTTCCAGATGTTTATACTCCAACCAGGCTGGCGGCGTAGAACCTGTAGAGTGTATGGCTGGCCTCTGTCAAAGTGGGTTTCCCTTCACTGTCTACAGTGACCCTCTTACTAAGTGGCCGCCTCTGACATCAGCTGCCGAGGACACAGGGGTGTAGAGAACACAGCTCTACCATCAGGAGGCTTTCAGTCTAAGGAAGAATATGAGGAAACCGAGCAGCATCCTTGAGCCTAAAGCAGAATCACAAGACACAGTGGAAAGCGGGGTGCACTCTGGGGTCTGCGGACCCGGATCAGATGGTGGTTCTCACCTCTGGCTCCAGAGGATGATCATGTGACCTCTCTGGACCAGACTTTCCACATCTGTGAAATAGAGGCTATGGCTATTGTTGTCGGGCCATCCGTGTGTATTAACTTACGGGACGGCAGGTGGCCAGTACGGCGCCTGGCAGACAGTAGTCATGCAAAAAGTGGCAGCGATAGAATTGTCACCACTATAGAAGGATGCAGGGTAGGAAGTGTGCCGTTCTGCCTGGAGGATCCATGAACTGAGTCTTGGAGGAGGAAGAGGAGTTCTCACAGTCAGAACAGCGGCAGAGGCGGGCACTGTCAGCCGAGCCAGGAACGAGATGGGCAAAGGCCAAGGAAAAACAAAACCGAACCTTGAGGATTTGAAGAGATGTAGACAGTTGAATGTGGCCAGAGTGCACGGGGCTGGGGATGGAAGGCCAAGAGAGCAGGGTCTTGAATGAAAAACCACAAATGGCCTCAGATACCCTTGTAGACAGTTAGATTTTGCCAACTTATTTTTTTTATTTTTTTTATTTTTTGTGGTACACGGGCCTCTCACTGTTGTGGCCTCTCCCGTTGAGGAGCACAGGCTCCGGACGCGCAGGCTCAGCAGCCATGGCTCACGGGCCCAGCCGCTCCGCGGCATGTGGGATCTTCCCGGACCAGGGCACGAACCTGTGTCACCTGCATCGGCAGGCAGACTCTCAACCACTGCGCCACCAGGGAAGCCCCCAGATTTTGCCAACTTTTGCAATGTACTAAAAAGTCCAGTGCCGGGTACTGTACTAGGCTATTTATATATGGTATTCAGTGTCCAACAAGCAGCCTGCAAGGATAAGATGGCCCCAGTTTACAGATGCGTGCACGTGGCCTCAAGGAGCTTGTCACTTCAGCATTCAGCTCACCGTGTTAACTTTGGGGAATTAGGCAGGCTGCCCAGCTGAAGGACATGTTGTCTCTCTTGGTATTTCATGTTCAATTGTGCTGCCTTATTTTCTCTTTCATATTTACTCATTTCCCCTTGGATGCATTTGGAACCAAATGGTACCATAAATAAATAAAACACACCGTCTCCACTGATGATGAGGCTTGGAGGTGTTGGGTCACCTTCCCCAGCTGGACCGCCTACCGGATGCAGTGGGGCTGTGCTTCCCTGTTGGAGGTGATGCACTGATGCAGAGACTCATGTTTACTTTGGGCCATATTCTCTCCAAATAAATCAAGCACCCTGTTAAAAACAGCACACTCTGTTTTACTTTTTTATGATAGGTATTAGGCTTGAGCCCAAAATCAGGTAATATGGGATATTTGGTTGAGATTGAAGCTGTGGATTGCATGAAATTTTGCGTGTCGCCCAGAGAGGAACAAGACCCAAACCAACCTCAGATGGAGCATCCTCAATTAAAATGTCGGAGAAGTACAGGTGCGCATCGACCCTAGGAATTGGGGTATGTAACGCACCCAAGGACCCCGAGCTCTGTAATCTTCACTGCTGCTGTCCACCTGACCCCTTGAAATGCTCACCACGCATTTATTTTGGACAAGTTCTAAACAGATGTTTCTGCTGCGCCGCAAGCGGTTTAACCGAGAGCCTCGCCGCGTCCGGTGCGCTCAGCTGGAATCACGGGGCTGACGCCGGGTAAGCCTGTCGGCTCAGCTGTGTGATGCTGACGGCCAGGACTTGCCAGTTCCCCCGCTGGTCAGCGCTGGACACAGAACAGATGTTGGGGGTTACAGGGGAGGATTCAGGGAGGCCGTGGGCCCAGTGTCTGTGGAAGTAATTCATTGTGGGGACACGGACAGGCCCTGCTGAACCTGCAGTGAGAAGTTCTAGGAAATAAGCCTCAGTGGGCCTGCGGATCAGGACTCCAAACAAATGTTCTCCTGGTGTCCTTGAATTGAAAGAAAAATCGTAAAGCATCATCTTCAAGTCCAGCTGAAGGGAGAAGGGAAGAAACCCTAGTCCCACAGATGTTCATTTAAACTCTAATCTGTGAATTAATTGTGGGATCGTGACACGGAAGCATCAGAGTAGCATCCTCTGATTGATTCCATGTGAGTCACTGGGAAACAGTTGGCAGAGCCCTGGAAGTTTGGCCATCCATCCCTCACCCAGCTTCCAGGAAAATTCCTCTAAGTCTGGCCTTGATTTACCCCAGTATAACACAGAACTGTTTCTCCTTGCCCGTTTCTTGCCATCCTGAAGTTCCATTGTCCCGTTGCTCCACCAGCGGTATTTTTATTATTGTCTAAACCCTCAGCCCACTTCCCAAGACACTATGAGTTAGAGGTCCAAAGCATACAGTGCTATAGGTGACAGTTTTAGTATCTGCTCAGTAGACCCCCTGTGAACCTCCGTGCTTCCTTAGCACTGCTCTGTGGAAAGCGAACCAGAAGACAGTTACCTTAAATGCTCCCAGGTAATGCCGTGGGTTTAATGAACTTCAGTTTGATCTTTCTCATACAATTCAGTTGCATTGGTCAGTACCTTTCAATGTGTTACTGGTTTAAAAAAATGAAGTTATTTAAAGAGCCACAAAAAAAGGGATGCTCTGATTAGAATCATCTCAACCAGTGAGAGTCATCGAAGAAAAATTTAGAAATAAGGCAAAGTATTTAAATAGGGATTCTAAGAGGAACAGAACTCAGGAAACATGTTTTTTCAGATTTTTCTCTTCCACTGGTTTTATTGCCAACTTATTTATAGCCTGTTAAGGATTTCAGTAGAAGGAATTACAGGCAAAGGTGTACATTCAGCTATTCCCGCCTTAGAGTTGGTTTGAATTTTTTGTTTTTGCTTTTTCGGGGGCTAAATATAAATGTTTGTGCTACGGAGAGAGCAGGTTGTTAATATGGAGAACAAAGGAATGACGATGGCTTACTAATAAATGTTTTATTTATTTATTTTTTTTGCTGTACGCGGGCCTCTCACTGCTGTGGCCTCTCCCGTTGCGGAGCACAGGCTCCGGACACACAGGCTCCGCGGCCATGGCTCGCGGGCCCAGCCGCTCCGCGGCATGTGGGATCTTCCGGGATCGGGGCACGAACCCGTGTCCCCTGCATCGGCAGGCGGACTCTCAACCACTGCGCCACCATGGAAGCCCATTAATAAATGTTTTTAAAGAAAAAAGAGATAAAGGAAACACAAAATTATATATCATTGGCATTAAATGCCATAGTGAGTAAACAAGTACAACTATGAGGAAAAACAAAGTGGATCCTTGAAATAAATATTGTATTATCCAAAATCTCAAATGCATTAGTAGACGTCATTCATGCAGTCAGCTAGGAATTTCCTTTTTTAACAGCGACTCAAAGTAACCTCATTGCTTTTGTTTTTGAAATAATGGGAAAGGAGGCTAATTACCGTATTTGTTTCTCCTCTGAAAACATCTTCATTTCTCCAAAACTAATAGAAATATAAGAAGACAGTTCTAGGGCTTCCCTGGTGGCGCAGTGGTTGAGAGTCTGCCTGCCGATGAAGGGGACATGGGTTCGTGGCCCGGTTCGGGAAGATCCCACATGCCGTGGAGCGGCTGGGGCCGTGAGCCATGGCCGCTGAGCCTGCGTGTCCGGAGCCTGTACTCCGCAACTGGAGAGGCCACGATAGTGAGAGGCCCGCGTACCACAAAAAAAAAAAAAAAAAAAAAGAAGACAGTTGTAAAGAAGCAAAAGAAATCCCTCAGAGCGTTCAACAATATTGAGGGGAACAAAGACATAAGAAAAGAAGGTCTAAAATGCCATGTGATATCACTTATATGTGGAATCTAAAATATAACACAAATGAACTTATCTATGAAACAGAAACAGACTCACAGACACAGAGAACAGACTTATGGTTGCTGAGGGGGAGGGGAGGGATGGAGTGGGAAGTTGGGATTAGCAGATGCAAACTATTATCTATAGAATGGATAAACAACGAGGTCCTCCTGTAGAACACAGGGAACTGTATTCAATATCCCGTGATAAACCATGATGGAAAAGAATATGAAAAAGAATATATATATATGTATAACTGAAAAATAGAGTAAAATCTTTGTGCTGAACTCTGAAAAAAATAAAAGGTCTAGATGATTTTATGAAGAGCAAATGGTATCATATGCTATTTACATGATAACCCAGTTCTAACATGGGAGGATGCTGAAGTGTAGGCTCTCTATAGAAGAATCAGTCAGAAGCATTCATGTGCCATTGTATCTAAGAATTGTTACACTTGGGAAGCTGTATTGAAAAGAGAAATTGAAATATATGGGAAAGGGAAATGTAGCTGATGTGTTTCTGTTAGAGTGTGATGAAAAAAAATTGGATCTGTTTTATGTAAATTTTCAACAGTGACCTGGTAAAGAAAGTCAAAAGTACATTAATTAAATTTACAGAGCCCAGAAAGGTGAGGACCCAGGAGGTTCGATGTAAAAAATACAGATGGACTGAGGGGGAGATGAGAGGAAATGGACAGACTTTTACAACATGATATTCAGCTTGGAAGTATGCACGCGAGTACGATGGGGAATACTAGCCAAAGACAGATAGCTGGTTTAAAGGAAAAGTTAATAAAATGTTGAGTCTGAAAAACTATACAGACCAAAGCCAGGAAATTACACCGTGACGGATCCCGCAGTAAATGTAAATTAGCCCCATCGCACATAGGTAGTATTCCATATTCCGGGTTGTGATGTTAACTTTCACGCCTCAACATGCGTGCACGTGTGTGTTTCGTCTGAATTACGGTTGTAATTCCAGGAACAAAGGTGCAACCAGGGTGCACAGTGGGTCTCCTGGGCCTTTCCCGAGTCACCCAGGAGCCTGGGAGCCCAAGGAAAGAGCGAGGAGGAGAGAGACTTGTGTTCCAAGTCAGTTGTTCACCAGAAGAGCTGGGATCGTGGTTCCTTAACGATTGTGAAGCGGCCATGTGTGTCCCGGGGTCGTGGAAGGCCGCCCACAGCACCTCTAAGTTAACATTGGCCCTTGAATTTCCAAAGCCGCACGTTCCATGTCATCCCCTCTCTGCAGTCCCCCTGGGACCACTCTCCACCCTCCCTTCCTGACTTCTTACCTTTCAAGGAAGGCCCTTTCCCCTCCTGTCCCATCTGCATAGCCGTCTCAGGTCCTGGACAAGCCCCATCCGGCCCTCCTCCCTCCCCCATTTCCTCATGATATGGCTGCACCCCCGTCCTCAGCACCGTCCCCCTTGTCATCCCTAAAATCGCCTCACATTCAGAACACAGCTCCGTCCTGGACTCCCTCCCCCTGAGATTTCACCAAGTCCCAGCTCCTTTTCCTTCTCCCTACCTCCTAGTATAGGAATCACCCAGACGCTAATCTGAAGCCTTTCCTCACCCCATATTCCCTTTCTTTGTGATCTCATTTATTTCCACAGGTTCACCCATCACTGTGTACAAATGACCCCCAAATAAGTAGGGCTAGCCCACCTGTCATGTGGGCCCTGGGGGTCAGACGGCTGGGTTTGTTACCAGGTCCAAGCTTGTACTGCTCGCCGCACACAGGCCGGTAAATCAAGAGACAGGGTGTTGGGACAAGGAATAGTGACTTTATCCAGAAAGCCAGCAGGCTAAGAAGATGCTGGACTCATGTCCCAAAGAACCATCTTTCCTGAGTTAGAATTCAGGCTTCTCTTGTACTAAAAGGGGAGAGAGTAAAGTCCTGGTTCGGCCTCCGGAGGGGATGTGTTATTTCTTCCTTCCTGAGGTCATTTGCACGTGGGCCTGGTCAGGATGTTTCCTGGGAGCTAAACAAAGGTGTTTTGGCTTAATGCTCATTACCTGGGGCGGGGGGGGGGGCAGGGGTCCCAGAGATGGGCTGTTATGTGTAATAGAAGCTTCTAGGCAACATCCCTTTGGTGATGAACTTGTAATAGAATACAAAGGTTCTTCCCCATTTCAGGTTCAAACCCTAGACCTTTCTTGCCTAACTGACCTCACCTGTAAGCTAGGAGTGACCATATAGCACCCACCTCACAGGGTTGTGGGGTGGATGGAGCCAGCTGACTGGGGAACAGGGCTGAGCACACAGCAGGCACAGTATCTGTGGCTCTTTCCTTGTTGTCATGGCCGAGCTCATCCATCTCCCCAAGGTGCTCATTATTGCAAGCTGCAAGCTCTCTCCACAACCAGAACTTTCTGAAAGTTGGCCGCATTCAGCCTCAGAACCTGTGCTTCCACCTTCCCCTTCCTTGCCGGCTCCTGCTTCTGCATTAGGCTCCTTGCCCCCTGCCCATTGCCCTCTGACCAATCAAGGCTCACCTTTGTCCCCCTGGCTATTTTAGAGACTCCCCTTTTTGTGGCATTTTTCAACATGGTGACAGACTTCACACGTAGAGACAAAGGATGTGGAATTATATCCCCAGCCTAGTCCAGTGTTGACATGCTGCCTGCTTCATATCTTTTCGAAAAGAAAAAAAGAAAAAAAAGAAACGTTAGCCATGCTGTTGAGTCCTCTTAGTAGCCCTCCCAGTCTCATTCTCCTTGAGCTAGAAATACTCTCATTACTTTCATGTTTACTATTTTCATGCATGTATTATGTATGTATAAACCCGTAGAAAATATAAACAATAGGCAATGTTGATTTTTGCAGGGTTTTGACACTTTATGTCGGTTGTATCATATACACCCTTCCCCTCAACACTGGATTGCTTTGGTTTTTTCCAGAACTGGTTTTTGAAGTTTATCTGCAGTGATGTAACTGTAGCGGGCTCACTTTAATGCTGGCTTTGGTTATATAAATGTGCCAAAATGTATTTCTTCTCCTGTTGATAAACATTTAAGTTTTTGACTTTTGGTGGAGGTCAGTCACCAAAAATGCTGCAGCGAACATTCCTGCACATACCTGCTTGTGGACATGTGTGAGTCTCCCCAGAGCACATGTATAACCGGGATTGGAATGTGCACTGGAAGTCTCTCAATCTGTGGCTTTTCTTTAAACGTTGTTTATGGTGTCCTTTAGAGCAAAAGTTTTCCCTTTTCATGTGAACTCCTCTCTTTTCCTGCAATGTTTCTGCTGTTGTGTATCAAATTTTCTAAAAGCTAATCAGGGTCAGAAAGATACTCTCCCACCTTTTCTTCTACAGGTGTTAAGGTTTTGCTTTTCACCTGTCCTGTCAGTGCCGGCCAGGATGCTTTGAAGACTAAGATGCTGGTTTTGCTTCATAGGTACCAACCTTAATAAGACTTGTCCTACCGAGGAATAGTGAGGACCTCAGGACTCACTCAGACCCACAGGCCGTCCCGATTCTGAGCCGTCGGTTAACGGACATGTGCTGTGTTGTCTGTTCACTGGGCCCCAAGACGTGGCAGCTTGTGCTTCACTGAGTAATGATGCACGCCTGCTCGCTGAGTCAGCACATGGCATCGTGTTCTGGAACAAGGACATTACCAGGAAATAGCCCAGTTTTTAAATTCATCATTTAAAAATGTTACATTTTCAGCAGAATAGAAGAAGACAGGGGTCAGAAATGTTGCAGCAGAGTTAATTTATGTTTGGAAAAGTCAGAGTAGGACTTCTGGGCTAAAAATGGAAGCTGGATTATATACATCTAAAGGCTTGTAATTTATTAAAATAAAAGTTATTGAAACACTGGCAAATATAGTAAAAAAAAATACTAGTGAATTATGAGTAGACATGAAAGCCACTGTCTGTTAAGAACACGGATCTCAGACCACGGGACAGGCCCTGGCTCTAGACTCAGAGAGACCTGGGTTCACATGCTAACTCAGCCCCTTACCAGGTGACCTTGAATTGGCCACTTAACCCCTGAGCCTTAATTGCCTCATCCGTAAAATGGGAACAGTCAGTCTCTCTTGCAGGGGTTTTTGTGGGGCTTAGAAATAATGTATGCAGGAACGCCCAGGAAGAGAGGTTTAATAGAAGAGAGGAGAAGCAGAGACCAAGACCCACCTCTTACTTGTGCCTGGGGCCTGTGGTGTCACTTAATTAAAGTAGGAAATGCTAGGGGAGGGGTTGGAAGAGGGGAGGGTTGGTTTTCGGCTACTAATACACATGTCTAATATTTGGGAAACCCTCGTGGGGAATTTGGAGCTGTTGCAGGGTGTGCTAGTGGATTCTTATGTGCATCCAGCAACGTATCCATGGAGACGAAGAAAAGGTACCTTAACAACACGCTCTACGTTCTGTGAGCGGGTGGAGATGAAGCCTTGAAGGGCTGTGCATTCTCCATCTCTAGGTCCCTCCAAGGGACCATGAGGCTGGCACGTAACGAGTGCTCCAAACCACTGGAGTAGGGAATGCAGATGGATTGTTCCTGTGAAGTTTCTAGTTTCGTGAAAGAATCTATTTATTTTAAAAGCAGAAAGCATACACCTTAATTGCTCAGTTTGGTCCTTGGGATGGATCGTTGGCCATCCTCATTGGGTTATCATAAACTTTTTAGGAAGTCAAGTCTCTTCTCCCCAAGAACATTTTTTTGTGTGTTTAAAAAAAAAATGCAATCTGAGCTTTGGTTAGAGGAGCCTTAAAAAGTAACAGCAAGAGTGAGAGAGAGAAATGCAGAAGGAATCCCTGGGGGGCTGCGGGCTGCTGCTCAATTTCAGTTGCAGTTGTCAGAGTTAAAGAAAACAGTGGAGAAAATGTCTCTTCGAGGGGTCCCCGGACTGTTCTGCTCCGGAAAGGCAGCTGAGGGATGGAGCGCAGCCAGCTGGCTGGGGCTCAGATGCCGGGTGCCATGCGCCAGCCCCTGAGCTCATTCACTGCTTCTGAGTCATTTTACAGGCAGAGCTGTTTCCAGAACATCACAAGGCCCTGTACAGATGTTTGGGGGTTGGGGGAGCCAGGTAGACTTCAAGGAAGGAAGAAGCGTGTGTTTATTTTTGAAGGTTTGGTCCAGGGCTCCTGGGGGTTTGGGAGATTGATTGTCTGTGAGCACAGCTAACAGGGTGCTGGGTACCCCAGCTCTGTGAGGGAGGTGCTTCTGCTGTCCTGATCTTAACGGCGGGGGGAGGCTGAGGGACGCAGAGGGCAGTGGACCCGTGCGAGTGTCACAGTCGAAAGCTGAGCGGCTCGGTTCCGTCCCAGGTCCGTCTGAACCCAGAGTCCTCGCTCTGCTTTACCTGCTCAGCTGCTGAAAATCCCCCAGAGCAGCAAGAGTTAGTAGCCCGAGGCCGCTGCCTGGGGGGCAAGAAGTCTGCTTCCCCAGCACGTGCTCACTGTGACTTAGGGGGAGGAGAAGCAGCACAGCGGCCCTGTCCCCAGGGAGAGTGCTTCTTGTCCATTCTGTATCCGTTCTGGAAGTAGATTGAGAAGCACCCCAAGAGATCCAGTGGGTGGGAAGCAATAAAAACTTGATCCAGGGCTTCCCTGGTGGCGCAGTGGTTGAGAGTCCGCCTGCTGATGCAGGAGACGCGGGTTCGTGCCCCGGTCTGGGAAGATCCCACATGCCGCGGAGCGGCTGGGCCCATGAGCCATGGCTGCTGAGCCTGCACGTCTGGAGCCTGTGCTCCGCAACAGGAGAGGCCACAACAGTGAGAGGGCCCGCGTACCAAAAAAAAAAGAAAAACTTGATCCAGAGCAGCGGTAAGAGCCACACGAAGCCTCAGTCAGCGAACCTGTGTAGTTGAAGCCTGGTGACGCACGACCCCTCCATGTCCTCCCCGACGCCTGCTTCCACCCCACCAAGCTCCTGCTTCAGCTCCTGTGCACATCCTGTGCCTGCGATTGGCCATCGAATGCGCAAATTATTTTCAAACCCAGATATGTATCCCGGACTTTTAAGTCCACTCTCCTTAATTAATTTCTTTTTCTATGAAACACCCCTGACGGTGGAGGAGAGAGAGACACACACGTACCCCAGGAGCCCTGGGGACATATCCTGTAGCATTCATTGCATCTCCAAAATAATATTTACTTGGTTTTATGAAAAAAAGAAATCATTCACATTTATTGGGAAAATGTTCTTGGTTTGAATATGAAGTGATCTATTTTTCAAAACTTCGGGTGAGACTGAAGATCCAGGAAAATGTGGCCTGTTTATCAGGTGGTTTTTTGATCTGATTTAGAATATACACATCTTCCAGGTCATATTAGCATTTTAAAAAAATATTCCAAATGCCCAAAGGAGTCATTGATGAGGACTTTTCAGTGAGATAAAGGATGTCCCATTTAGGATATGTGTGTGACTTCACACATTCTATTAATTACCTGATTTCCGTTGTATGCCTCTCCATTCATGTCAAATAGGAAAGGGGAGGTGGCCCTTCCTGGGGTCCCTCCTGTCAGGTCCCATGAGGGCTGCTTGCCTTCTGTACGTGTAGTGCCAGCTCCTGGGGAGGGGGTGTCTTTATCAACCTCAGAAACAATGATTTTGCGTCTTCAGTTTGTGGTCCCTGCCACCTAGGAGTCTAAGGGGAGCCCCGAAGGCCAGAATGACCTCCAGGATCTTCTGGTTCTGAATTCCTCTTCACTCTGTGCTAAAGAGAAGCAAATGGCCGGGGACCGGTTCTCCTCCCGCCGCCAGTTCTGTGTGACTAGAGACTTCATCACCCCTCAGCCCTGTGGAAGCAGCAAGGGCTCAGGAACACAGTTTGGGCTGAGAACACCCCCTCCTTCCTGAGCTGTGCCTCAAGAGTCACCATACTGGTGACACGCAGCTACATGGCGAACGTTTCTCGTGGGCATTTAGCACGTACTCTCTTTTCTCCTTGGGCACAAAAGTTCCTGGCAAGCATTCTCCATCCTTGCACAGCGACTGCTGAGCCCATGCTGTGTGACGCTCTGTAGAGATCAGAGGCGGTGCGTGGCCGTCGGAGGTTGACCTGGGTCAGCGTTGCGGCATCCATACAGGTGAGCAGTACTCACACCTGAGCGTGAAGAACAGAGTTTAGCTTCTGCCTGCATCACAGTTTACACCTGCTGCCTGTCACCAATAAGCAGCTTGTTTGCGCTGTAATTCGGGAATTCTTCAGCGTGCAGCTCAGCCCTCCCATCCGTCTGAGAACAGCGCTGGGTAAACCTCCTGAGAGTTGGAGCAAGAAGGTGATCTTCTGGACCCAACTCCGCCTCAAGTGGTCACTCTGCACCACTGTTCATTCACCACTTCTAGGATGTCTCTGTAAGGTCCGTGGTTATGTCAGCAGTGTAAAAAAAAATCCAGTTAGTTATAGGTAATGTGTATGGCACTTACCATGTGCCAGGCACTTGTTATAGTGCTTTGCATTAATCATTCATTTAAGCCTCATGGTAACCCTATGAGGTAAGTATTACATTTTCCCACTTTACAGAGGAAGCAACTGAGGCACAGGGTTAGTAAGAGTTGGTGGCAGCGCTGGGCTTGGAGCTGGGCAGGCTCCTGTTCCCTTTGCTTTGGTAACTGCACGTCCTCCCGATTTTCTGTTATTTACTTTTGCTTTGGGGTCTGGTGTTTCTGGTGTTCAGTTCAAGTGTACCTTGTGCCTTGAGTCCTGTGCTGTCTTTAAACTCAGAGATGTTCTCCTCTGCTTGGGGGCTCGGTGTGGGGGGTGGGGAGAAGGAAGCCCCTCACTCCTCACACACAGGGAGGGAGGAGGGTTTGGGGTCCACCCGCCTCGGTTTGAATATTGATGGCCCTGCTTTCCTGCCCCGGGTCCCTGGGGGAAGTTGCAGACTTGATTTTCTTCTGTAGAAAGGGGACCAGGAAGGGGTACATGGAGTGCTTTATGGGAAGTCCTGGTACGTGGTGACGCACCAAGAAATCTCGGTGTCCTCCTCCATCTCTATCGTGGTGTCTCAAATCTGCCCCACACCAGGGAACGCAAACTGACCTTGCCCAGCTCAGGCTCCTCCAGCCTCCTTTTGAGAACCTTCTCTCATCTGTCACCATGACCGTGTGTGATGTGGAGCCTGCAGAAGCTGCTGAGCGCTCGAATCCCTGGTTATGTGTTTCACAGTGTCCCTGGTCCATATTCGTGGTCTATCAGGACGTGGTGCTGTGCAGCGTTACAGCCAGACCAGCACTGCCCTCCCTGGGGTCTCCCCAGCTATGGCCTCAGAATCAAGTAACTTTACCCCCAAGCGGGGGGTTCCTATGCATTTGGCACCTAAGCGGTTAACAGTCATTGTAGCTACAGGTGTGCTAAGAGAGGGTGCCCTTCTTCCCAGTGGGGCTGTTAGCACATCAAAAGGTACTTTTAAAACCTCGCTCAGTAGTACAGGTGAGAGGGGAGGGGGAAGTAATTAAGTGCCGTGTGTCACCCAGCCCAGCTCGGTAAACACTTTTTTATTATTATTCTGAGAGAACAAGAGCCATCTGACTAAATTTCAAAACCAAAAGCTGTGGCCTTAGCAAAGATTTCAGTACCTCAAACCTCAGTCAATCTGTGAAAATCGGGATGGTAGAAACCTTTCTGCAGACACACCTTTAAAACTAGTTATGTCCATTATGTGTTTTAAAACAGCTCCAAGTTTTAAAAACCAGTGACAAAACAACAGTACTTCCAAATCTCCATGTAACCTTTGTCAGCCGGGGAGAGGGCTCCCTGTTTTCAGCAGGGCAGGCAGGTCAAAGGTCATTTTCCTTATTTCCGTCAGCAGTGAGAATTCCTGTGGAGTTTCATAATCTATTTTAAATAGTACACTTTGTTGGAAAATGTTATTTTTATTTTTTTCTCGAAAAAATATTTTTCCAGCTTTATTGATAGAATTGATGTATAATATTGTATGTTGAAGGTGTACAACATGTTGATGTGACCCACTTGTATCTTGGAAAATGATTACCATCATAGCATTAGCTAACACCTCCATCCCATCACAGTAACTATCATTTCTGTAAAATCTTATTCTTAAATGACTGTATTCTTTGCTAAATACACCAGCCGATGATCTAGGATGTAGCCCCACAAGTGTAGCTTAAACAAGGCCGCCTTCTGTCGCTGGGTCAGCCAAGGATGGATTAGAGGGGGAAGGTGGGACTTGCAGAAAGAAAGGACCTGGGCTTCCCTGGTGGCGCAGTGGTTGAGAGCCCGCCTGCCGATGCAGGGGACACAGGTTCGTGCCCCGGTCTGGGAGGATCCCACATGCCGCGGAGCAGCTGGGCCCATGAGCCATGGCCGATGGGCCTACGTGTCCGGAGCCTGTGCTCCGCAACGGGAGAGACCACAGCAGTGAGAGGCCCGTGTAGCGCAAAAAAAAAAAAAAAAAAAAAAGAAAGGACCTGGATAATCCAACTCCTTCCTGTGGTTTACTTGGGCCACTGGCGTGGGGCGGGGAGGGCGATGAGTTAAACTTTTTGTATGTGTAAGGAATACGTTTTCTGTATGAGAAACGGGAACTAGAGCTCGCCAAAGAGAGATGAAAACTGCAACGCACTCCCTCTGAGAGACCATACTGTGCCTTTTTCCTGACATGCAGGCACACAGGGGTACACGGGTTGGTGGTCTGCATAGTCTCAGTGGATCAAGGCCTGGACCACTGAACTGCATTTGAGGCCCTGGAATGTGTGTGTGTGTGTTTTTTTTAAGGTGAGGAAATTCCAAAACAGAACTTACAAAAACTATCGTATGTATTGACGTATACTGACATATAGACAGTGCTTAACACTTAAAGATGCAGTGTAACTTCTGGGTGGGCAGCATCAGGAGATCACATCTCAGGTTTCATTCTGAGACTTGGGCCAATCCTGCTTCCTTTCCCAGCCCTACCCTTGTTGCGGGGGGAGGTCCCCTTCAGATGCTCAGAACCCATCCGTTGTATTAGCAATATCACATCACATCTCTCTATGTCAGCATTATAATTCTGCATCCCTTTAATTGCTACACAGAAGTCCATTGGGTGTAGGAACCACAGTGTAGTTAGTAAGCCCTCTCCTGGGACACTTATTTCTTACTTCCTTTGACTGTACAGCGCTATGTGAATACTCTTGTACTTGCTTCTTTTTTTTTTTTTTTTTTGCGGTACGGGGGCCTCTCACTGTTGTGGCCTCTCCCATTGCGGAGCACAGGCTCCGGACGTGCAGGCTCAGCGGCCACGGCTCACGGGCCCAGCTGCTCCGCGGCATGTGGGATCTTCCCGGACCGGGGCACGAACCCGTGTGCCCTGCATTGGCAGGTGGACTCTCAACCACTGCGCCACCAGGGAAGCCCATGTAGTTGCTTCTTTACCCAAGTTCTTACTTGTGTCCATAGGATGCCTTCTGAGATGGGTAATTGATGGGGCAAAATGTACTCACATATGTTTAAGGTTTTAAATTGCTCCTCCAGAAAGCTGGCAATCTTGTTTTTAGAAAAGGAAAGCAAGGGCTCCAGTGCCGAGGTTGGTGTTCCGTTTCACCCCAGGTCTCACTGCTTCTCAGTTTTGTTGTCCTAAAGTTCCGACACCACAGACAGGGCTACCCGCTGGGGTTCAGCGGCCAGGCTGACGTGGTTAGGTGTGGGCTGGAGCGGAGCACGTCGACTGCAGTGGAATCCAGTGGTGAGAACTGAGAAAAGGGAGACAGTGAATGCGGAGGCTTCCGTCACATGCTCTGGCCTCGCTCGCTGCAAACAAAGTTTAAGGACTCTGCCTTCCCAGCCCCGGTTCTGTTCAGAGCAAGCTCAACTCTCCCCCTCCCCTCCCCCTCCCCTCCCCCTCGCCTCCTTCCCGCCCTCTGCCTTGGCCCTGAGCCCTCTTTTCAGCTCCTCACCTAACTGACATCGGCCCCTGTACCTCTTCCTTAAGGCCCCCTCCCACTTCCTCCGAAATTCTCTGTGACCCTGCATCCCGGGAACCGGGAGTCTCACCATCGGAGGCTGTGTCTCCCTGTCATCATCTTCCCTCTGTTCCTGTAGTTCTTGAAATCCTGCTTCTCTTCCCATCACATCCCACACTCGGTCGCTAAGAAGTCTTCCCAGCCTTCTAGCCTTCCTCTCACCCCCAGAGCCTATGACCCTGACACATCCATTCCACGTGTGATGTAGGAGACCCCACCCCATTTTAAGTGCCTTGAAGACAAGGACCGTAATCCGTTCGCCTTCCTCCTCGGGGTGCTGAGAACCGCTCTGCCCTGCACCCGGGTGCTGGTTACATCAGTGGAGGACCAGGAACTGATGGCTACGTGGGTGGGTGGATGCAAGGCGCCTGTGGGGTGAAGTTTATTTCTGTGGAGTCTGGTGGCTCCAGCATTCCTCCAGAGGAGGGGCTGAGGACAGCATTCTGACCAGAGTGGGGGTTTGAAGCGCTTTAGAAACGGAGACAACACACGTCAAAACGTCAGGATGGAGACAAGAGCGGATGAAGATCACGGCCAGGCGCTCGCCCCGGCGCTCGCCCCGCCGGTCCCCTTTCCCGTTCTTCCTGGGCGTGTATTTCAACGTTCACTAGTTTAATGCCTTCTATTGCTTTTGTGGGATGGGGCGTGTTACACTGATTAAATTATGTCTCTCTCTCTTTTTTTTTTTTTTTTTTTTTTTTGCTGTACGCGGGCCTCTCACTGTTGTGGCCTCTCCCGTTGCGGAGCACAGGCTCCGGACGCACAGGCCCAGCGGCCATGGCTCACGGGCCCAGCCGCTCCGCGGCATATGGGATCCTCCCAGATCGGGGCACGAACCCGTATCCCCTGCATCGGCAGGCGGACTCTCAACCACTGCGCCACCAGGGAAGCCCTTTTTTTTTTTTTTTGAAAGAGCATTAATGCCCATGTCACTTCTGTTTCTTGCAGGCAACCATGGTCCTGAGCTCTGCGCACTTCTGGCTGGGATTATTTCTGGTTCCTACCGCGTGTCTGATGGAAGATGTGGTGTGGAGAGCGTAAGTGAAAGATGAAGTGGTGCCCCGGGTCCTGTCCGATGCCCTCCAGTTAGTCCTCAGTGGGCCCCAGCGTAGGGTATTAGATGCTGTGGGACTTCTAACAGGTCTCCTGCCACCTGCCAGAAACGGATATAAAGGATTTGGGGTTGTGTCTTTTTTGTTTTTTTTCTTTTAACCTGTGCTTCACCTTAACATGAGAATATAGTCAAAAAGGAGTCAGGCTGTGTGAAGGTCAAGAGAGATGTTGCTTGTACACGATTATAGGGAAGAATTTCTAAGTACAGATCCATTCCATCAGGTTTAAGGAAGATGACTCAAAATTCATTTCTCCTTCTATCTAAAAATCAATGCTACGTGATCACAGATATAACCTGGCTTTAAACCCCATGCTTAAAGGGAAATTGTATGTTTATGTAAGTCATTTCAAATCACCAGATACTTGGAATCAAGTATTCTTCATTTCTCCAAATAATTCCCAGTAGGAATCCTTCAAATATAATTCTGAAGTGTCAATTTACAAGTCTATGAGAAGATTAAATCACAAGGATGAAATTATAACATAGGTTTGATAGAAAATAATTCATGCTCGATTTTTGTTTAGACGTTTCAAAATATATTATTTCCTAAGTATCTTATGTACAATGTAAAAAAAAAAAAAGCTACTGAGTTCCAAGATAATGTAAATTTTATTTCGTCTGCGAGGAAAAGATGGAATTACTCCAAAATGAGGTCATATTGATTTTTATTTGGGGTAGGCCTGATGATACCTCCTACACTTGCCAACTTCCCTGAAAATTGCAACTCCTGGATTGGCTTTACTTTGGGCAAAGCATAATTATTTGGGGCCCCTGAGGTAGAGAATTGAGACTTTATTCCAAACCTTCCAGGAAAAGACATCAGATTTCATTTCTCTCTCTCCCTTCCTCCCATACTCAGTGAGAATTGTTCTTGCCTGACAGTTAAGGATGTTTTTGAAAAAAATCTTCATCTTGGCATTATCTTGACAACCGATGATGCCTAATGCGGAGAGGGAAGGGGAGAGAGAGAATTGTATAGCACATATTTTAGGTGGTTTTTTTTTCTTCTCTTCACTGAGTTTGACAACTGTTAGTGAACATTAAATAACTCTAATTTCTTAAATACCTTGATTTACCACTGCTTCCATTTTATCTGCTAAAACTGTATCCTTTAAATAGCAGGATCAGAATCCTTGGAAATGAAATTATAATGCCCAGGAAAGACGTTTTCTTAATCTAATAAATGAACTGGAAGAAAATGTTCGTTCTATGATTTGCTCTTGTAACATAGCCCAATTGTGGCACAATATGGTGCCTTGCCATATTTCTTCAATTTTGCAAGATCATCAAGTTAGTTTTAGGTAAATAGAACGTGGTGTTGGTTACGTCAGATCACTTTTCAGTGTACAGGGGTTGAGAACAGTGATTTGATTAGAAATCAGTCTCAGCCTATTTTAATTCAACTGTTAAATTAATGTCATGAAAAAAATTTTTTGTTGAGATTGAGATATCTGCCGAGTGAGATGCCGGCAGAAGTCTCTTTCTACCATTTCAGAGAGCGTGTCTCTGCCTCCTCATCTGCTTTCTGGATCTTTTCCAATACATTCCAAGTAGAAGTTCCCAGTCACCATGAAGCAAATTATCTATTCCCTCCAACAGGATTTGTTTTCGGTTTTTCCTGGCACTGTAAAACTAGTGCTTTTTACATTTAAACAAGGATACATCAAATGACACTGCTTCCAGCTCCACCATATGGAAAGAGTAAAAGTCATTTCCTTTCCAAGGAGCTTGCCAGCCAGGTAGGAGCAGGGTGTATTGTATGTCACCTGCAGTGTTTGCCCAAAGTATATGCCCAATTTATAACATACAGTTGATGTCTACACTATACTTATCCCTGTCCTCAAAAACAGGAACTGGGCACGTTTCTTTGGACATGTTCCCTCTGATCACAGGGCCCATGTTTTACTTCCTGTTATACTCCCAACCTGAAATATTTCTTGTTGAGTCAAGGAAATTCAGAGGCTTCTCCCAAGAAGGGAAAGCATACTATGAGTTGCTTACCTCTGATGAGACCACGATACTCAGCTGTCATTTCTCCTTCTTCAGCTTTATGTGTCCTGTTTTTCCTTCTGGCACACTGAACGAAAATATTCATCCTGATTTTCCAGAAAATCGCCCATTATTTGGTTCAAATTTTGGAATGTTTCTTGACACGCGATGTGCTAGGCTGCACCTTGGACTTGAGAAAGGAGTTTGAGTTACATGATGGGGAGTCAGGGAGTAGCTGGACAGTTTGGCTGTGGTGAGTCAGCTTGGGGCAGCACCCGGAACCTTCTGTAGATTTACGATGGTTCTTTCATCTTGCCTTGGACCAATCTTCTTCTTTTTTTTAATATTTATTTCTTAAGTTGCGCCGGGTCTTAGATGTGGCACACGGGATCTTCACTGCCACGTACAGGATCTTTAGTTGCAGCATGCGGGGTCTAGTTCCCCGACCAGGGATGAGAACCCGGGTCCCCTGCTTTGGGAGCGCAGAGTCTTAACCACTGGACTGCCAGGGAAGTCAACCTTGAACTAGTCTTAAGGCTTTTTGGTTTTGTTTTGAATTTTGGTGGCTAACTCTATTTTGAAAGAGTTTTTAAACTCCAGCACAAGGCAGGCCTGCCTTTTCACATATTTTTCTGTGTGCTCTGGTTTGCTCTGTCTTCCTGCATTTTCCCTCTTTCCTTGCCCAGGCTCTCTCCCATTTCAGGACCTGCATTGTTAACAGTAAAGAAAAAAAAACAGCATGAGGTAACTCGGTCATTTTTTCCATGAAGTCTATCAAGTTTCTGAATGAAGATCCTTTATTAGACTATCTTAAGTCAGATTTGGACACCGTATAATACCTCCTCTGTTATCCTGTTAACCAGAATTTTCATGAGGGACCAAACTAACACATCTTTTATTAAAATAACTGATTGATTATATGTGATACCTGGCTAATGAATATTTTTATTACACGCACGAAGTTTAAATTGCCCAGAACTATTTTAATATCCTTTAGCTTACGTGCTTCCAAAGTGTTTACCTATGACAGCATTTTTAGGTAAGCTGCCATGTACTTACACTCATCGAGGAGAAATTCATTTATGTTGCTTTATAAAAATAATATAAAGCTCAAGGCCACGGAACTTAGGAACCCATCTCCTTTTGTCTAGCTGTATCTCTTGTACCTTACCAGTCAGCACACGATGCATTCAGCAAGTCCAGAATGACTTCATTTCCTTATTATAATCCCAGATAGGCAGTTCAGTGGAAATAAAAGGTAATAAGAAATTCCTGTGTACAACGGGGCCTTGATTTTTTTTTAATACTTTCTAACTAGACTATAATTTCTTTGAAGCACATTGTATTTATATTTGCATCCCCATTTAGAATTTAACATTTCCTTCTGACTTGCTCTCCTTCCATAAGAAAAGAAAGAAAGAGTCCAGTAAAAAAGTTTCAGAAACAAGAAGATGAAAAGTTCAAGATTCTAAGCCAACTTATTTATTTCAAAAATCCCTAGTAACCTGGAGATACTCCTGCTCTATCTGAAGGCTCACTGTGGGTTACCACACTCCCTTACAGGGGCTAAGTGCCCCTACCTGGGCCTTCTCTGATCACCTGGCCTCTTGACGTGGGGTTGGGTGAGCAGTCCTGGACCCCTGGGAACCAGCTGTCCACAGGTAATGGGAGAGATCCAGTTTCCATGCCAGTGGCTAATGCTTAGAGCCTGGCTTTTGAAACCTATAAGTATTAGGTTTTAGTCCATTCATACGCAGGCTTTGACAGGGGAGGTGTTAGAATCATTTCTTTAAGTAAGGCCTTATTGGGTAAAGGTTCTTGAGAAAATGGTTTTATTCCATGTTATTTTTTTAAATTAATTAATTTATTATTTATTTTTGGCTGCATTGGGTCTTCGTTGCTGCGTGCGGCTTTCTCTAGTTGTGGCGAGCGGGGGCTACTCTAAGTTGCGTGCGCGGGCTTCTCACTGCGGTGGCTTCTCTTGCTGTGGAGCACAGGCTCTAGGTGCATGGGCTTCAGTAGTTGTGGCTCACGGGCTCTAGGCGCGCAGGCTCAGTAGTTGTGGCACACGGGCTTAGTTGCTCCGCGGCATGTGGGATCTTCCCGGACCAGGGCTCGAACCCGTGTCCCCTGCACTGGCAGGCGGATTCTTAACCTCTGCGCCACCAGGGAAGCCCGAGAAAATGGTTTTAAATTGCGAGCATCACCTGTATGTACAGCAGTGCTTCATGCAGAAGGACTAACTGTGTTCTCACACTGGTTAAGTTCCCAGGCTGGCTCGCGGGAACTAGCCTAGTGGAAATCTTGATACTATAAAACTGGATGGTATCCATCTTGGATATGGATGCATTCTCATCCACTAGGAACGTGAACAATGCCCAGGAGCATCAAGATACTGAAGTTATTTCCCTCTCAGGCAATTTTGTGAATGAGTGAAAACCGGCAGCCCCAGCACAGGGGGTCAGATTCTCTTTTCTCTGGGCCCAGTGCCCTGCGCCCTGTGGTCCAGCCTTCCTGTTCCAAGCCTACTTCTCTGTGTCACACTTCCCCCTAGCCCCCAGCCCAGAGGATAACACTGGGGGCTGGTCTAGGGGTTAATGAACCCTGCTTGCTCTGCGGGCAGGAGGGTGATGGGGTGAGGACGGTCCTGAAGCAGTAAAAGCGAGAAAGCTCATCCTCTAGGACGAACCAGACACGCTCCACGGGACCCATGCATCTGGCGTGAACCCGTGGAGTGGGGCTGGCTGTTTACCCAGCTGGCTTTTATCCATACAGCCCCAGAAACCCGTGAGTTCAAAGGTCAAGTTTGGGCCCAGCGTATTCATCCATCTTGAATAGTATCAATTGTCACAGTCTTTTTGACTGTCTCCTTTCCAGCAAAAAGTTAAACGTTTTCTCATTTCTTGTTTAAATGCAAATGCCGCCATCTCCGCTTCGAACTGCAGTATTTTACACCCCTGAGTCTCAGGACATTGCTTGGTGTGGTTAAGGAATTATGTGTGAAAACCCGTGTGGTTCATTTCTCTTGTTTCCTCCGGGGAAATTAATGACTGACCCATATACAGAGTCTCAGCCCTGATTCTCCCTCGGAGATGAACTTGGAGTGTCAGCAGATGACTGGGCGCTGTCTTCACAGACTTCCTGTCCTTCAGGGTGGAGGGCAGACGGGAGTACATGTTTCCGTGGAACAGCTCACGTCTCCAGAACGTTCCATCTCACTGTCCCACGTCCTTGAAGATGCGCTCAGTTTTGTTCTGATTCTGTCTCCGAGTCCGGCTACTTGGTGGGCTCCCCACATGCATTTGTACAGAAACTAACAAGCTTTTCGGAAGGAGGAACGCTGCCCTGGGCTGCTCCGTTAGGGCCCTCTTGCTTTTTACAATTTTTCTTTTCCCATTTCTAACCTGTGTCTCCTTAAATGCCCTTTCTTCCCCTGTATAGTTTCCAACCAGCTGCTTTCTGTTTAATCTCAAGTTTAGGAAGACCTTTGCAATCAAACACTTATTAGAACATTGTAAGATATTTCTTAGTTTAATCAGGAAAGGGTGCAGGTAACTTCCTGCAGGTCAGGAAGAGGGGCCCGTCTGCAGTTTACACGACTGGAAAGGCCAGACCGTTTTGTTACCCCGTCCCTTGTTTCACGCCGCCGAGGCCTGCAGACATGGGCCCTGATGGTAAGTCTCTGCAAGAGAAGAAAGGAACTCTGTGTCCAGATATTTGTGTTGACCCAAATTTCAGGTCAAGGGTTTGGCACGATGACTGTGAACTCTGGCATCATAATTCCCAGTCCTGCTGCGACAGTGGCTCTTTTCACCCTGAAAGGAGAGAGAAGACTGTTCCCCACCCCCCACCCCCACCCCCACCCCCAGGCTCCTGATCTCACCGTCAGGGCACAGCCCGAGGGATCCACATGCATCCACTAGGGTGAGGATTAAAGCATCTTCTGGGTCTTTTGGTCCTGCAGTGAAAAGCTTTAGAGGTTGACCCACGACTCTCCAGGTACCCTGGGCTTCTGTCTGGACGCAGGGGGCCTCAGCCAGCTCTGCAGTGACAGGCGATGCTGTTTAGGGGGGCAGCTTCTGACCCTCATGGCCCGAGTCTGTTCTGCAGGACCTGGGGTGCTTCCCAGGTTGTGGAGGTGGAGCCCTTGTCATGCACAGGGACAGTGAATGTTCCATGGTGTCCCCAAGCCTGGGCCCGGGTCAGAGGGCATCAGATGTGGCCCACGAAGGGAGCAGCTCATTCAAGGCTGTGTAAAGTTCACGTGTCATGTCCTTCTTGTCTCTTCCTTGTGACACAGGGCCAAGCACACCTGCAAAAAAACACTTCTGGAGGAGGTGCAGGAGCTGGAAAGGAAGTCCAGGGTGATGGGAAGAGCCATGCTCCGGGACAGTAACGGAAGGAGGTGGGCCGCCCCGCGCCGATGCCCCGCGCATCCCCTCTCCTCTTTCCCGCCTTTCGTTCCCGGGTTTCCTTCCCGCTTCTTGGTGTGCAGTGTGAGGTGGGTTGCATGAGGTGTAAACCTCGCCCTCTCAGGGGCAACGTGAAATCTGACTTTTGGGTCCCTGGGTCTGCCCCCAGGTGAGATGGGGGTTTATGTGGGGTCTGGACATGGGAAAACAACCCACGCGCGGAAAATAGAAATCGTAGCATTGTGATCTTCAGGGGAAGTTCTGTGTGGCAGCATTAGCAGAGTGTTTAAACACCAGGCCTTTTGATACCAGGCCCAGTTATGACGCTCAAGTGTATCTGCCCTGAAGGTGTGTGGCTGAAGAATGCGTGTTATTCGTGTAGATTTGGTTACAGTTCATTTCAGGTACACCCGGTGTTTGTTTTGTTTTTAATGAATTATGTTTTTCTGCTGGTGTTGAGAAAGCATCATGTGACCTGCTAGCTGGTCCAGGGATGCAAGGGCTCCCGACCCCCCTTGCTTCTCATAGAGCCTCAGCCTCCTCCCCCCACACCTAACTGCTGGGCATGTGAGTAGGTTTTGTTTAATCGCATATGTTAAAATGTTATCAGATTGCATTTGGTTAAAATTTACCGAAGAAAATTGACCTGGGCCCAAGGAGAATTTGCAGGGTAGTAAGGAGACTTTTGCTGCCTTAGGGACATGAATGTCTGGGAAATTATGAGCACGGCTCTCCTGTCAGTGCTTAGAAGGAACCCTGTAGCCAACTGCTCAAGAAACAAAAATCTAGAGGTTGAATACTTCTATTATATTTATATTCTGTTTTGTTTCTATTCTGTTGTACCATCTTTCAAAGCAGTGAAAACAAAGCATTTTGTGTGTTTTACTTTGCTTTTAGGAAAGACAATCCAAACATTTTGAGAAGTATTCGGAATATTATCTCAAATGACTAGATATTTTAGGAAAGGGGTTGAAGAGTATGGAGTTGAAGTTGTGGTTTCTGTGTGTGCTTATGACTTAATTTTATTGAGTCCACTAGCATTCACTGTATGGCAGCTGTGCTTGTTGTTGTACGTAGTTATCTATCAACGGGACAAAGAGTCACTGCCTGAAGCCTGAAGCGTGAAGCCTGAAGTCAGGACTGGGGCGGGCGGGGCCGGGCTTTAAGGTGGTCTGTGTGTAACTGTTACACAGGCCACACAGGCTAAGGGTGAGCAGGGCTCTTGTCCCCATTAGACATCGGGAAGCCTTTCTCTATGACAGGATGGGCTTTGAGGACGGGGAGATGGTAATGGACAGAAGGGATGAGGGCGTGTTCGCGGCAGACGCCTGGGCAAAGGCTCGAGTCGGACGTGTGCAGGGAAGGACCGCGTGCGTCCACAGAGCTCAGAGCCCGCGTTTGAATTCTGGCCCTGATGAGCCACGCGGCCTTGGGTGAGAGATTTCCTATAACGAGACTGTCCTCATCTGTTCTAGAAGGAGGTGAATGGCTGGCTGGTGGGGGGCGTGTTGTGTCAGGGTTTTACGGAACAAGACGTGTAACAGCACGCTGACCCATGGAGACCAGCAAAACGTCGGGGGCTGGGCTTCAGTCTGGCAGAGGCGTCGTGATGTTGAAGGGTGTCGTGGGCCGTCAGCCTGGAGAGAGCTTGTGGTTGATTTAAAAAATGTGATTTTTAAAAAATATTTATTTTTTTATTGAGGTGTCGTTGATTTACAGTGTGTGTTAGTTTCAGGTGTACAGCAGAGTGATTCAGTTATACCTACGTATGTATATATATACACACACATTCTTTTGCAGATTCAAAAAGAATGTAATTTCTTGGGGTTTCCCTGGTGGCGCAGTGGGTGACAGTCCGCCTGCCGATGCAGGGGACGCGGGTTTGTGCCCCGGTCCGGGAAGATCTCACATGCCACCAAGCGAGTGGGCCCGTGAGCCATGGCCGCTGAGCCTGCGCGTCCGGAGCCTGTGCTACGCAACGGGAGAGGCCACAGCAGTGAGAGGCCCGCGTACCGCAAAAAAAAAAAAAAAAAAAAAAAAAGAATGTAATTTCTAAATGCCCTTATCCTGTTCAGAATTCACTTTTACACGTGCAGGTGGATCAGAAGACAGCTAGAGTTTAAACGTGGTCTCCTGCCGTCTACGTTCTGGGATCTCTTCTGTGGGTGCTCTGAACACTTGTGACGGTGCTAGTTGATGGCAGTGTCTGTGACCGGCTGGTGCAGGAGGTCCTCGAGGGGTCACGGCCTCCTTTCTCTCCGTCCCAGGATCTGGCCTCACGTTTGAGCTCCTGGGAAGGTAGTTCAGGGGCCCCGGGCCTCCCGCCACCCTCAGCGCCCCCTCCCCGCACATCTGCCTTCTCCCTCCTGACAGCCCCCAGATCTCCTGGCTGGTCCATGTGCAGCCTCGATAGGCAGCTGCTCTCTTGCGGAGAAGACTCTGCCCTCACAATTGTTCCTTCATCACCTGCTTGGCTTCCTGAGCTGCTCCGGAGCTGCTGCGGGCTGGGGGAGGGGTGGCCAGGGCAGGAGTGCGGGCAGAGATTGCTGCAGCGCTGTTCATCCTTCCGGAGATTCAGGGACTGACTCCCTCTCTGAGGGACCCCGAGTGTTCCGTCTCTTCTCTCAGCTCCCCGTGCCCGATTCCCCACCCCGTCGGATGTTCGGGTTCATCCGTGCGTCTCTCTCCCGCTGTCCGTGTGGCACGTAGGGGAAGCTCTGTAAATATCTGTTGACGGAGCGGAAACGCCAAAGTCCAGTGAAGAGAGGAAGGTGAACCTGCAGCATCCGTGCACCTGCTGCTCCGGGGCATTTGCTCCCGTTGAAAGTGGCCACAGGGCCTCCCTGGTGGCGCAAGTGGTTGAGAGTCCGCCTGCCGATGCAGGGGATACGGGTTCGTGCCCCGGTCTGGGAGGATCCCATATGCCGCGGAGCGGCTGGGCCCGTGAGCCATGGCCGCTGAGCCTGCGCGTCCGGAGCCTGCGCGTCCGGAGCCTGTGCTCCGCAACGGGGGAGGCCACAACAGTGAGAGGCCCGCATACCGCAAAAAAAAAAAAAAAAAAAAAAAGAAAGTGGCCACAGAGGGATACAGGCCATCGCTTGGCCTCTAGTGACAGGGCCCTTCATCTCGTGGCTTGAGAGCAGATCTCACGTGGAAGCACAGATGGGGAGGTGGTCCCATGTGTGCAGAGACGAACAGGCCTGGAGCTGGTCCTCCCCACCTCCCACTGCCCCAGTACCCAGGCATCCTGCCTCCCTGACCATCGCTGTTCCCCACCTCAGCTCTGACACCCTTCCCGAGGGCCCCTCGAGGACAGCCTGCCAAGTCTTAAAACCCCGATCCAAGTGGCTGGCAAATAGTCCAGCCGTTTTTCTCAGGAATGTACTCACAAGAAATAGAACCAAAATCTTTATGCATGAATCCTAAAACCCCTTCTGTGCCAAATGACCATTTTGAAACGGTAGCTGGAGATGCTTAAGTGTCCCTATGTGCCCTTAATTCATTCAGTAAAATACTTGAACGTTTTATTGATCTTATCTAAGCCCCCAAACTTTTTCACGATTTTGATAAACCTTAAAATTTCACGAACCAGCTTCTGCCCTTTCTCATGAGTAAACCAGCTTCCAAAATTAACCTGTGTCATTTGGGCATAAATCAGCCTGTTCTCATGACTTAGAGAAAACAAGCGGATAATGAGAAGGGGAATTAGATATCTAGAAAATATCATGAAGTGAGAAATACCAAGGGAATGAAGAAAAATGGGTTTTCTTGATTTTTAGTTTGGTTTTTCTGGGTGGAGCACTTTTCTCGCTGTGTAGTTTGTGTAGCTTAGAGATGCTAGAAACTTAGTGACATTTAGATTGTTCAGAATTCCTTTCCCCAAACCGTCTTCCCAGTGATCTTTCCCAAGAGACAGCCCTGCTGTTCCGTCTGTGGAGCAGAATCTGTCATGCACACCATTACTTTGTACCATCTGAAAAATGCGGAGCTAAGCGGACGAATTCCTTGTTTCAATATTTGGTAATATTTTTTCCCTCTTTACTCCTTTTTTTTTTTTTTAATTGACGCACAGTTGATTTACAACGTCGTGTTAATTTCTGCTGTACAGCAAAGTGACTCAGTTATACATATACATCCATTCTGTTTTATATTTTCCATTATGGTCTCTCTCAGGATATTGAATGTAGTTCCCTGTGCTCTGCAGTAGGACCTTGTTGTTCATGCATCCCTCTTTATTCCCAACGTGTAACTCATTCTTTTTTTTTTTTTTTTCCTGCTGGAAGAAAATCTACCGATGCTCACTTACTTTACAAATATAATTCAAGCAAATGCCTAAAATGTCATGTAAGACGGCACTCTAATTTTTTCCCCTTAAGCATTTTTTCTTCCTTGGTGTGTGGGTGTGTGGTAGGGGGTGTCTTGGTCTTTTAGGTGTTTCATCAAAGCAAGAAAAAAGGTTGACTGTATTTGATGAAAACACCTAGTTTCCCAGTTATGCTTAGTCTGGATAAACAACAAGGAGACGCTTGTCTTGTTCTAGGACCTTCTTTCTGCTCATCACCGTTGGTGGGAGGGGAGTGGGGTGGGCCCTGCGCTGATCTTCTCCAGTTTCAAGGTCAAGAGTTCTGGTTGCTGCCCCTGCCTTGGGCCAGCAAGGCAGTGGGATTCTCTTTCGCTTAAGTGCTTTCCCTGAGTACAGCTTATGCTGAGCCCTGGGTAAAGGAAGCCATGCGGCTGGTCCTCCCCGGGCCGCGAGCCATCGCTGCATCCCCTGTGTGAACACTGATGCACGGGCTCCCTGCCCCCCGGCCTGAACCAGCACTCACGGGGAAATCTAGACGGCCGCCCACCTCTCGGGAATTCCAGAGGAATCTGATCCGCTCCTCTGTCTGGGCCACGGCCTGTGTCCACCCAGCTTCCATTCCATCAAGGCTAGTCCGCACAGCCAGGGTGCTGTCCTCACTGACGATCTGGGCCTCCTCATGGAGTGTTATCTGCCAACAACCAGAGTCAGAGCCTGAAACACATCAGCAAGATTTTCAGACAAAGAAAAGCTTGTCCACTACCCCCGACCAGGCCATACTCTCCCAGGCTCTTCTGAAACCAATTACATAAAAAGAAAACACAGGGCTTCCCTGGTGGCGCAGTGGTTAAGAATCCGCCTGCCAATGCAGGGGACACGGGTTCGAGCCCTGGTCCGGGAAGATGCCACATGCCGTGGAGCAGCTAAGCCCGTGCGCCACAACTACTGAGCCCACGAGCCACAACTACTGAGCCTGCGTGCCACAATCACTGGAGCCCGCGTGCCTTGAGCCTGTGCTCCGCAACAAGAGAAGCCACCACAATGAGAAGCCCTCGCACCACAATGAAGACTAGCCCCTGCTCGCCACAACTAGAGAAAGCCCACGCGCAGCAACGAAGACCCGACACAGCCAAAAATAAATAATTAAAAATAAAAAAAAAGAAAACACAAAAACCTCCCAATACATTTTGAGTGTGTACTCAACTAAAAAATATCCATTATGCTTTGATCTTTAAACAGAAATCCTTTGATGTGTAAAATAATGTTGGTACCATCATATCTCCAAGTCAAAATTGGTACAACTGCTGAGTCAAAGATGAGTATAAACAAGGCCCAAAACAGGAGATACACCAACTTTACTGTGTATTATTTCTCCAATATTAGCCTTATGTCATTTCAGGAAGAATACCTTTTTTCTCAAAGTATAGGGTGTGAGCTCTGTCTTCCTTTTGTTTCCCTCCCACCCCTTCTCCCACTTTTTTCCTCTAAAATACCTATTAGTCATTTTATTAGCTAAAAGGTTAGGAAACTATGGCATCAGTTTAGCAAACCTCTCCAGGCCAGGTGGCAAATGTCTGCCTCCAACACCTGCTTAAGATTTACTTCACTTCCAGCTGCATTTTCTCCATCGATGTGTCATGAAGCTGAGGAAAGATCAGAGACTGTAGAGACAGCCCTGAATTGAGCTCCAAGCCCTGCCACCCACTGAGCTGTGTGACCTTGGCTGAGTTACTATCATCTCTGAACTTTAGTTTTCTTATCATCAATTTGATTTGAGGTTTAAATGAAATAATACATATTAAATCTGTAGCATATGTAGGCTTTCAGAAAGCGTTAACACCCCTATGTCTCTAACTTAGAAGCAGAATCGCAATTCAGTTTTTCTGGCCCTTTGAACACACATGGTTTTCCCAGAGGACTTGGACAAAGGAGTCAGATCCCTGTCCTGGAGGGACCCGGACCTGAGGACAAATGCTTCCTCTCCAGACACACTGACATTGCTCCCTCGTTTCTGACTTCTCCCACTATCCTAACATCTGCCTGGGCTTCCCTTAGTACATTCATTTTTCGAGTTTTCTAAATTGTTCAGATATTCAACATACACCAGAGTAGAGAGACTAGCACGACGAATCGCTGTGCACTCATTGCCCGGATTCAGCACTTACCAAGATTTTGCCACAGTTGCTTCATCTAGCCCCTTTTTGCCTCTATTTTTTTTGGGGGGGGGCCATGCTCGTAGCTTGCAGGATGACCTTAGCTCCCCGACCAGCGATTGAACCCGGGCCTCCTGGCATGGCAGCTCAGAGCCCTCATTAGCCACTGGACCACTAGGGAATTCCCCACCCCTATTTTTTCTTTGCAAATCCCAGACGTGACAGCAAGTCACCCCTACACACTTCAACATGTAGCTCTATATGTCTTACGTTAGAACGTGTCTGTAACTAATACACCTTATCCTTGCTTGTGTTGTAACATAGAAACACTATAACTCCAGTGCCTGTTATCACATCGAATAATTAACCGTCATTCCTCTGTATCGGCTGATACTCAGTCCATAAAGAGATCTTCTGGATCATCTCAGCCCTGTCTTTTTAGGGTTTTATTAGATTTGTTTTACGATCTAGGCGAGGTCCACACGTAATGTTTTTGGCTGTGTCTCTAAGTCTCTTTTAATCTCAAGAAGTGCCCCCTTGCTTGTTTTTAATGCCGTGGGCTTAACAGAATTAGACTTTTCTCATCATGATCATCACCATGGGCAGCGAATGACAGTTTCCTCCTGTGCAGAGGGGGGAGCTTGGCCTTTGGGAGGTGGACTCACCTGCCCGGGTGGCCCAACTAAACAGGGGCTGGACCCCATCTCTTAAGTCCAGGCCTCTTTCCAAGAAGCCCAGGTACTGACAATCCCCCAGGTGTTTCCATTTCCAATTTGACCTTCATTAGAATCCCCGGAAAGCAGCGGAGCCCTGGAGGCCAGGAGGGGTGCCCGCCCGGGGGTGGGAGCCCCATCAGAGGCCACAGACCAGGGTCTGCCGTTGGCCAGCCTGATGGGGTCGTGAGCAGAACTCTGCAGGAGCCAGAGAGTCGTGGTGCTGGTGGCTTTAGGGCCCTAAATGTAGAAAGAACATGGAACAGACTTGTTGAGAAAGTGACTTCCAGCCAGCATCACCTTACTGGGGACCAGCGTGTCTATAAAAGAACCTGAGTGTGTTTAATCCCGTGTGGGGAAGAACCTTGGGCAAGGCCTAAGTCCGGCAAATATTTTAGTTTAGAGACCAGGGAGCCTTCTCAGGAAAACCACCAACTGGGGAGTCAGCAACATTCCCAGGCGAGACCAGGGAAGTCTCCGAACAGGTGAGGAAATGCATTCGTGGGACAAAGAGAGTGAAATGACAGGAGGGCTGATGGGATCACCCAAGTGAGGGTTTCTGGGGACTGTTTGCATCCTGGGCACAGGAAGGAAAGGATGAGGGAATAAACTCCTAAGGAGGCGAGAGGCCTAATTAAGCATTTGATTAATGAACACCTAAGCTGCGTGTCAACTAAAAATAATCGGCTCTGTTATTTTATGGATGTTCCATCCTGAGGGCCTTTCTGTGGTTGTTATGGCCTGGTGTTTAATAATTAAAACAACTTTTCTGAATACCGTTTGTCATTCGTTCTGAAACAAGAAAAGGATTTCTCATCCACCTTTGAGTGGTGTGTTCCCTGTTCTAGAATCTGCCCAGAGCCCGGCCGCTGCCCACGGCTTGATGAATGATGTCAGCCTCTTTACAGGACGCCTGGAGAGGGCCGGGAAGGAACTCTGTTTCCTTGCAGTGTAGGGAGGTGACAGATTCAGCGTTGGTCAGTGGTTTGCTGGCAGCGGTCCTCCTCCTGTTTCTCGGATGACTTGAATACATTTATTTTTGGGATTATGACTTACGTTAGCTCAATGTCAACTTTATCTGCCAAAAGTTGGCAGATAAACTCATTTTTACATGAAGTTAATGTCAGTAAGTAGCCAGTGTTGATGGCTCACTGCGTCCCTTTTAAACTAACATGAAATATTTTAATCCTTTTTTTTTTGAAAGTTGATTTTATTTAAGCTATTTGAGCAACAATAGAAACAATCAAAGGTAGACTTGAAATTTTTGTTTTTGTTGTAGAGGTCATGTAATTTGAATAGTGATGTTTTACATTCCAAGCAGGGATTAGTTCTTTAGGAAATCCTTAGAAGATCTTAGCTGATTGCTTTTCTTTCATTATCGGTGAGTTGTTTGTCTCCCCTGTCTTCCCTACATCTGGGAGGGGAGCAAAACATCCCAGCTGGCCGAAAATGGGTGACCAGGAACACCCGCTTTGAAACTGAGTCACAATGACATAATTTCCCGGACGAACGAGATTCCCTGGGCTGTTTCATTCCTCAGTTCTTGGGGAGGCCGAGGAAAGAAGTGTAGACTTTGTGACACCCTGAAAGTGCGGGTACAGAGAGCTTTCTGTAGTGCGTGCACGACAGTTACTGAATCCCCAGTCGTACTGGATTGTCGGAGGGAAGAAGTGAGGCGTGCTGCTGGACATCTTGCATTCACGGCCGATGTCTGCTTCTGCCCTGCCACTACTCTGAACACATCGCCCGGGTCCCAGGTGTGGTCGGTGGTGTCAGGTGAGGTGGCCCCCATCTCTGTAGCTGGCTGGCACTTGGAAGGCCAGTCTGGGCCCATGTGGTCACAGGTGAATATGACATCATTGGCCCTGTGGTTGAGAAGAACTTAGAGAATATGTAAAAGTTACAGCTAGGAGATGGTCACCGTAGCGGGCATCACTGCATTTAGCGATAGATTTGTGTCTCATGATAGTAGATCCTTCCCTGGGCCAGGACACAGGACACAGGACACAGGAATGACTGCTAACCACGGGGCCTCGGTTTTCAGCCACTCAGGGAGCCCAGCGAAGTCTTCCTAACAAGGCAGTGGAAAAAAGGGATGTTCGGTGTTTATTCTCTCTCTAGTAATTAGGATGGGTTCAGGGCGAGGTCGGTGGTGGTAACTGGGAGTTCACACTTGCTCATGAGTCACCACGTTGGCTTCACAGAGAATAGAACCAGGGATGTCTTAATCGGGGCGAGTCGGAAGCGAGGGCGGGCCAGGCCAGGGCGCAGCTTGGAGCAAGAGAGACAGGTTCCTGCTGTGCTGGGGTCCCGTGGTCCCGTGAAGGTAACAGACGGAACGCGTGAATGAACAGGAGACAATGAGGAGAGTGAGGCCGAGCTCTGTCCTGGGGCATGACTGGCCGGGCTGGGGTGGGCAGGAGAGCCTCCCAGGAGGACACTCACCGAGACCCAGACAAAAACAGTGCACACGGCTACCCAGACGGAGATCTGGGGAAGGAGCCCTGCTGGCTGCGGAGAGGTCTGGTGGGAAGGCCAAGGGGGCCCGCCTGGTCTGGCCGGTGCCTCCGAGGTGCGGGCAGAGGCTTCTAGGCGGTGGCAGGGCCCACGTCACTCGGTCCCTCGGGGGTTTGTGAGCCAGCCCAGGGGACCAGGGTTTCAGCTGCCAGAGCCATGGGAAGGGTGTAAGCAAGGGGAACGCAGGACCCGGTTTTCTTGAACACGTGATGACCGTGATGTTTTAAAACCATGGAATCCCATACCTAAATTAAAAAGTTAAGTATATCTTCTTTGGAGAAATGTCTATTTAGGTCTTCTGCCCATTTTTGGATTGGGTTGTTTGTTTTTTTTGATATTGAGCTCCATGAGCTGTTTGTAAATTTTGTAGATTAATCCTTTGTCAGTTGCTTCATTTGCAAATATTTTCTCCCATTCTGAGGGTTGTCTTTTCGTCTTGTTTATGGTTTCCTTTGCTGTGCAAAAGCTTTGAAGTTTCATTAGGTCCCATTTGTTTATTTTTGTTTTTATTTCCATTTCTCTAGGAGGTGGGTCAAAAAGGATCTTGCTGTGATTTATGTCATAGAGTGTTCTGCCTGTGTTTTCCTCTAAGAGTTTGATAGTGTCTGGCCTTACATTTAGGTCTTTGATTAATCCATTTTGAGTTTATAGATTGCCAACAAACACATGAAAGAATGCTCAACATCTTTAATCATTAGAGAAATGCAAATCAAAACTACAATGAGATATCATCTCACACTGGTCAGAATGGCCATCATCAAAAAATCTAGAAACAATAAATGCTGGAGAGGGTGTGGAGAAAAGGGAACCCTCTTGCACTGTTGGTGGGAATGCAAATTGATACAGGCACTATGGAGAACAGTATGGAGGTTCCTTAAAAACCTACAAATAGAACTACCATATGACGCAGCAATCCCACTACTGGGCATATACCCTGAGAAAACCATACTTCAAAAAGAGTCATGTAACAAAATGTTCATTGCAGCTCTACTTACAATAGCCAGGACATGGAAGCAACCTAAGTGTCCATCATCGGATGAATGGATAAAGAAGATGTGGCACACATATACAATGGAATATTACTCAGCCATAAAAAGAAACGAAATTGAGTTATATGTAGTGAGGTGAACGGACCTAGAGTCTGTCATACAGAGTGAAGTAAGTCAAAAAGAGAAAAACAAATACCATATGCTAACACATATATATGGAATCTAAGGAAAAAAAAAAAGGTCATAAAGAACCTAGGGGTAAGACGGGAATAAAGACACAGACCTACTAGAGAATGGACTTGAGGATATGGGGAGGGGGAAGGGTAAGCTGTGACGAAGTGAGAGAGTGGCATGGACATATATACACTAGTAAACATAAAGTAGATAGCTAGTGGGAAGCAGCCGCATAGCACAGGGAGATCAGCTCTGTGGTTTATGACCACCTAGAGGGGTGGGATAGGGAGTGTGGGAGGGAGGGAGATGCAAGAGGGAAGAGATATGGGAACAGATGTATATGTATAACTGATTCACTTTGTTATAAAGCAGAAACTAACACACCATTGTAAAGCAATTATACTCCAATAAAGATGTTAAAAGAAAAAAGTAAAATACCGAAATATAAAATGGAAGGTATTTATTAGTATGAATTTATTACAAAAATTCAAATTAACACATGTATTTGTTTTAAAGTCAATCGGTGGTGACACTGAGATGATTTTCAAAATGACAAAAATCTGAAATTAGTATCTTAGGGAGGACAGATGTCTTATCTTTATATCCAATTTTTCTCTACTTTCTTTTGGGTTGTACCTAGAAAAGCCTCAGTGTACAAAACTTAGTTGCCAAGTTTAAGGGTTTCACAGTTCACCTTGTAACCTCAGACAGTTTTTCTTTTTTTTCTTGATTAATATTTAATATAATGATTCATTTGCTTAAATTAATATATAAAATAATATTAATATATAACATTAAACAATTACATGATTTTATAATTATTAAATAATATATAAATATAAAGAACACATAACATATAAATAATATAAATTCGCTTAAATTCCTTATCAAAAATGTACAAGTCATATAAAGAAGCAACCAACAGTTTCTGTAAGCACTAAACTCTCTAAAACAGCGTCCTGATAAATGGCTTGCTCTTGTTGCAGAATTGACTGCAGACAGGAACAGGGGTCAAGCAAAGCACTCAGAGCTGATAGGCTCATTGTCACTATTATTTTACGTGAATGGACACATAAGAATGCTTTCTTTAAAACAGCAGTATATAGTTACAGCCTTTCTAATAAGTGACTGATTTGTAAGATCAACTATATGAACCTTTAGGACTTCCCTGGTGGCGCAGTGGTTAAGAATCCACCTGCCAATGCAGGGGACGTGGGTTCGAGTCCTGGTCCGGGAAGATCCCACGTGCTGTGGAGCAACTAAGAGTGTGTGCCACAACTACTGAGCCTGCGCTCTAGAGCCCGCAAGCCACAACTACTGAAGCCCGCGCGCCTAGAGCCCGTGCTCTGCAACAAGAGAAGCCACTGCAATGGGAAGCCCACGCACTGCAACGGGGAGTAGCCCCCACTCGCCACAACTAGAGAAAGCCCGCGTGCAGCAAGGAAGACCCAGCGCAGCCAAAAATAAATAAATAAAATAATAAATAAAAATGATTTAATATGAATTATAGGAAATATTTATACGTGCTTATTTTAGTTAAATATTTTTAAAACATTTAAGGTATAGAGACTGTAATTAGAGTATGGTTTGAAAAAACAGTAAACAGTAACCTTATAAGCATATATTCTCCTTGTATTTCAATTCAATCACCAAATCCAGACGCATATATTCTGCAAAAAACTTAAAGTGTTTATAAGAATATACGCTTTAGAGAGAGTAAAACACAATTATTTCAATATTACTTATAAATCTAATTTAGTAATATAAAATGAATAACTTGAAGTTTTGGTATTTAAATTAAAAAGTAAAATTTAGGCAAGAGTTTTACATGCACCCATTTAATTTACTGATAAATATAACTTTTCATTACTAATGAAATTTTAAAAATTTAAATTCTACCATATATTTCGTTTTGCCAGTTCATCAGAAATAGTCATGAATTTTAGGTATTCAAGGTATTTCTCGAATGATAGTTGTTTTGTTCATTAAGGCATTGATCAATCACCCAGACCTTTTGTCTTCCTGGCTCTGTGTTACCTATTCAGAAAGCATTTGCTTTTTTAAAAAGCACACAGGACAGGAACTTGCTGGAAGCACTTTTGTCATGTGGAACTCTGGGCTCCAGTCCAGGTGCATTTTTCGCCATTGCAAACGTGTAGGAAATGGGAGACCAAGCCTCCTGCCTCTTCCATCCAGGCAGCATCTTTCAGTCTTTCTTGCAGCAGATGAAAGATGTTAAAGAACTCGATAGCAGAGATGTCTAGCTGGGCTGTGTGCAGGCCCGGTGGCCACCATGCTGCATTCTTTGACCAACATCACAGATATTCTTTGTCCTGGAGCTTCTGAGACCCAGAGACTTTCCAAAGTAAAATCCAAGTGAGCTTCTTATTTGATAACCCAGGGAAACGCTGCAGCTACATTTTCACTCCGTTCTGGCCTCTGCTTCTTGCATCTATGAATCGTGCTGTCCAATGGCTGAGGACCACGTTTCTTCAGTCCTTCAAGGTTTTTTGCTTGAGCTTCTTCAGTGTTGGGCAACAAAAACACCCTCTCGTCCTCAGAAACAACTGATTTGTATCTATGCTGTTTTGTAAAGAATGTCTATGGGCAAAGTGCGCCATCTGATTCCAGACAAAGAACTGTCTTGAGCATCTTGAGGAAATTCGCCTGCTCAGCCCAGCAGACATCCTCCCCTTTCCTCCTTTCTTCTTTGATCCTTACAGGTGACTTTTTCTACTTCTTCCTTTTTGTGTAATATTCTCAAAGGACAAAACCGCATCATTCCATCAGGTTTACTTCATAGCTGTGTTACTGCTGTGTTCCCTGCCTTCGTTTCTTTCTTGAACGCAGCAGCTTCTACTCTGCAGAGGTTTCATGGTTTCTGAGTTTTGTTCTTTTATAGCCCTGCTGGAGCGTGCCCAACCTATGACATCAGTAGACATAGCGCGTAGGCTTGGGGATGCACCTGCTGTTGATCCATCTGGATTTTCTGTGCTGCTTTCGCGTTCATGTCAGCAGCAAATACTTTCACATACCTAACAACTGATTGATACACATATTAGGTACACACACACACACGTATACTCAGCCAGCATTTCTCATCTACCTCTACCATTTACGAGAACAACAAAAGATCATCTATTTCTATTTTTTTATTGAAGAAGTATAGTTGATTTATAATATTAGTTTCAGGTGTGCAACAGAGTGATTCAATATTTTTATAGATTATACTCCATTTAAAGTTATTACAAGATAATGGCTATAATTCCCTCTGCTGTACTGTATATCCTTGTTACTTATTTTATACATAGTAGTTTGTGTCTCTTAATCCCCTACCCCTATCTTGCCCCTCCCCGCTCCCCTCTCCCCACCGGGAGCCACTAGATTGTTTTCTGTATCTGTGAGTCTGTTTCTATTTTGCTGTATACATTCATTTGTATTATTTTTTAGATTCCACATATAAGTGATATCATACAGTATTTGTCTTTCACTAAGCATAATATTCTCTAGGTCCATGGATGTTGCTTCAAAAGACAGAATTTCGGGGCCTCCCTGGTGGCGCAGTGGTTAAGAGTCCGCCTGCCGATGCAGGGGATACGGGTTCGTGCCCCGGTCTGGGAGGATCCCATATGCCGCGGAGCGGCTGGGCCCGTGAACCATGGCCGCTGGGCCTGCGCATCCGGAGCCTGTGCTCCGCAACGGGAGAGGCCACAACAGTGAGAGGCCCGCATACCGCAAAAAGAAAAAAAAAAAAAAAAAAAAAAAAAAAAGACAGAATTTCATTCTTTTTATGGCTTAGTATTTCATTTTGTGTGTGTGTGTGTACATCACATCTTCTTAATCCACTCATCTGTTGGTGGGTACTTAGGTTGCTTCCATATTTTAGCTATTGTAAATAATGCTTCTGTGAACACTGGGGTGCATTTATCTTTTCTAATTAGTCTTTTCATTTCCTTTGGATATATACCCAGTAGTGGGATTGCTGGGTCATACAGTAGTTCTATTTTTAATTTTTTCAGGAACCTCCATACTGTTCTCCATAGTGGCTGCACCAATTTACATTCCCACCAACAGTGCACAAGGGTTCCATTTTCTCCACGTCCTCACCAACACTTGTTATTTATTATCCTTTTGATGACTGTCATCCTAACAGGGGTAAGGTGATAGCTCATTGTGGTTTTGATTTGCATTTCCCTGATGGTTACAGTGTTGAGCGTTTTTTCCTGTGTCTGTTGGCCATCTGCATACCTTCTTTGGAAAAATGTTCAGGTCTTCTGCCTATTTTTTAATTGGGTTCTTTGTTTTTTGATATTGAGTTGTATGTGCTGTTTATATGTTTTGGATATTCACCCCTTATCATTCATATCATTTGCAAATATTTTTTCCCACTCAGTAGATTGTCTTTTCATTTTGTCAATGGTTTCCTTTGCTGGGCAACAGAACATCTATTTTGTACCATTTATAGGAACAAAAGAAAATGAAGTAACAACAAAAAAACCAACCCTACAGTTTACAGTGAAGTTTATAATTTGTTCTCGCAAGAGTTTTGGTCAGCCATCTGTGAGCAGTGCAGGACATAATACTCCCTTAATTTTTTTCTCCTATAAACCATTACCATTTATGTGCAAACTCTTACAAACGTTTTGCACAAAACATCTGCTGAGCAAGTAGTATCCTGATACTTTTTAAATGCCTGTGAGTGGCATTTAATATCCTGTTGTTGAAGATCACATTATAAAAAGGGGTTTCTCTGATGGAACCTGGGTTTGATTTCCTCCTAATCTCCAGGGGTCAGCTTGGATAAAAGTAGAGCTTCTGAGAGTTTTCCCCACAGGGTTGCTCATATGTGTTTGCTCACCCAGAGATGCCTTCGTGGTGATGCTAATCCAGGCAAGAGCGTATACTGAGTCCTTGCATTTTGCCAGAGATCATCCTGGGCAGTTGAAAAATAGAAAAAGAGTAATGGACTGATGGCAGATGAGTAGCTGGAGAATGGGAATACAGAGGAAAAGTGTCTTAACACAGTGATGGAGAGAGTGCCAGGAGAGTGCAGTGCAAACTAAGATTTGTTACCAGGGGGTGAAGCGGGGCAAGGGGGTTCTTGCTGTAGGGAATGACTCAATAGATGTAACGCGTTATCCGGGCACAGTGAAAAGTTCAGTACGAAGGGCTGAGAGCCCAGCATGGTGGTGAGAAGTGAGGTTGGATCAGTAGGTAAAGGCCAAATCATATGGCCTGTGGTGCAGCCACAGGGGGCCATCGAAGGCCTCACTTACCAGAAACTGCTATAGACTGAGATCCTGTGAGTCAGAGACTATTGACCTTTCTTCATCCAGGTCTGTGCAGTGTGTTCATGCAGACACAAAGTTTATATGTCCCCAGGATTCCTCCCCTAAGCAGGGCTGTCCTGGGACATGCATATTTCATCCCAGAGTGTTTGAAGATCACCCCTCAACCCCACCCTAGAACAACTTCCAATACACGAAGCTTTTCTTATAGTGGCCTCACACCATTTTTGAGGAGAAAAGAAAATCGTAGGTTAGTAACTGCCTTGCAGAGTAGCACTAAGCAGCCACGCGTGCAGACTCAGAACGCTGCCCTCTGGGCTGACGGTGGACTACCCTCCAGCCCTGGGGGGTTCATGGCACCCTCCTGTGGGGAATGTGGTCCCCTCAGGCAAGACCTAATGGGTCTCTTCAGCGAGCAGAGATAATATATGCTGCTTACAGGAATGGAGAGGGTGATAAAACCCAGATTACGATGACAGATTACATCCGAAAGTGTGCTTAAAAAATAACCACTAGGGGCTTCCCTGGTGGCGCAGTGGTTGAGAGTCTGCCTGCCGATGCAGGGGACATGGGTTTGTGCCCCGGTCCGGGAGGATCCCGCGTGCCACGGAGCGGCTGGGCCCGTGAGCCATGGCCGCTGAGCCTGCGCGTCTGGAGCCTGTGCTCCGCAACGGGAGAAGCCACAACAGTGAGAGGCCCGCGTACCGCAAAATAAATAAATAAATAAATAAATAAATAACCACCAGGTGTACCTCCAGGTCACAAGGTCAAGAATGAAAGGCCAAGTTCCATCTCTCTGTCACCCCTGTCCCTTCAGTTCACTCTCCCTGCTCTCTCCTGAGTAGACACTCTTGGTTCCTTAAATCTGTCCTTGGGCCAGTGGTTCTTAGCTATTTTGGAACAAGAGCTCTTAATGTCACTAGAGCTGCTTCACTTGCAGACAACAGAGGCCCCGTCAGGACGGGCAAAGTCCCCGGCTCGCCTCACGTGCCGTCCTGCTGCAGGGCAGCCCTGGGTGGTAGATCCCTAGCCAGGAATATCATCAAGGACCTGGTTTCTTTCCATCCTTTTGATACCGCCCAGGGTTCCTGGCCTTCCCCAATCGACAGGAATTGATCAGAGGCCAGACAAGAAATTCAGGCAGGGCTTTGTGGGGGGGCCCCTGCTGCAGCCCGGGTCGGGGGGCGGGGAGCGAGAATAAGCAACAGGTGCCCTTGCTCACTCCCCGAGGGAGGGGCGAACTTGTTCCTTATATGGAGAGAAGGTAGGGGTGTGTCCAGGGGTCGGGCTGGAGGCGTGGCTTAGGTGGTCTGCCCGCCCCTTTGGTGGTGGTGAGTGCAGGGGGCACGCGCAGTACCCTGCTTTTGCTCTCGGCTTTTCAGAATTGACAGTTGGGTTTTTTGGTCTTTTTTGTATTTTGTTGTCCGTAATTTGCCCCAACTGCGCATGCGTGCAGTTATTTTTAGTCCCATAGGGTCTCTTTGTATTTTGTTGCTCAGAGAGTGTGTCTAGGGGCAAGCGCTGCAGCCAAGCGTCTCAGGTCCCAGCTTGTCTCACTTTCACTTTGCACCAACGCTTTATACTCAGTCTGCCCCGAACCCTGTCGTGACCACAGGGAGGTCACCCCGTGTGCCACTTTGTTCTCAACCAGTGGGAAATGGAGAGTTTTTTCCAGAAAACCAGTTAACAAGCTCCTCTTTTCCTTGATGGGACCATCCTGAGCCAGTCCTACAGCCAGGAAAATGCCGTGGTGGACGTGGATAGTCTTGGACCAGCAGGATCCATCCGTGTGGGAAGTTGGGGTGTCTCTCAGTAGGGGAGGGAAGAAATGGGTGTCGGGCTAACAATGGCACGTCTCCTTCAGGCCTCTGATGATCTGATGGAAGCCGTGCCCCGTCTCCCTGCCTGTCAGTTCTGCATTAGATTTTTAGGGGATTCAACAACCTCCTGAAGGCTATTATTCTTTTTTTTAATTTTTATTTTATACTGGAGTACAGTTGATTTACAACGTTGTGTTAGTTTCAGGTGTACAACAAAGAGATCCAGTTATACATGTGCATGTATGTATTCTTTTTCAGATTCTTTTCCCATTTAGGTTGTTACAGAGTATTGAGTAGAGTTCCCTGTGCTCTACAGTAGGTCCTTGTTGGTGATCTATTTTATATATAGTCGTGTGTATATGTTAATCCCAAACTCCTAATTTATCCCTCCCCCCAACCTTTCCCCTTTGGTAACCATAAGTTTGTTTTCTGTGCCTGTGGATCTATTTCCATTTTGTAAATAAGTTCATTTGTGTCCGTTTTTTATTTTATTTTTTTGCCGTATGCGGGCCTCTCACTGCTGTGGCCTCTCCCGCTGCGGAGCACAGGCTCCGGACACACAGGCTCAGCGGCCATGGCTCACGGGCCCAGCCGCTCCGTAGCACGTAGGATCTTCCCAGACCGGGGCACGAACCCGTGTCCCCTGCATCGGCAGGCGGACTCTCAACCACTGTGCCCCCAGGGAAGCCCACTGCTGCCTTTTTATAAACATTCTTTCCACCCTCCCGAGCTCTCTTGTCTTCCCTCCTTCATCGCATTCACATACTGTCCTACAAAAAGGGAAAACTGAAGCATATTTTTAAAATTTAAGAGTTTATTTGAGCAAAAAGCAATTCAAGTTGGGCAGCAGCGAACCAGAAGTGGAGCTGGGGAGAGACCTGTACCCGGAGGAGGGGAAGCAAAGCAAGGGGATTGCTGACTGGCTGTCGCTTCAAGCCCAGTCAGCTGTTCGTGATCACGTGTCCTGAGATCTCAATTCCTAAACTTAGGGAAAAGTGGGATGAAGATAAAGTAGGGGACGGTGTAGAGAGAGGAGGGGATTCTCCTGTGACTGGTGCAGGGGCTGCTCTGAGTGAAGTGGGGGAGGGAGCTGCCTGGGAGGCAGAGAGAAAGCAGTGCAAAGACCCTGGGGTGGGGAAGCTATCCAGTGTGTTCCAGGAATGGCCAGAAGGCCATGCGGCTGGAGCAGAGGGAGGGAGGTGAGGGCTGGTGGGAAGCTGGGTTTGAGAGGAAGCCTGGGTCCTTTAGCGTATGATTTTGAGTAGGTAAGAGGCCAGTCCAATGGGTGGACACAGAACTTTAACAGAACTTTCTGCTCGTAAAGCTGCATCTTCCTGATTAGCGTGGTGCTTTGTCGCTGTGGTCCTGTTCGGGCTTGTCCTTTCCCCAGGTGGCCCATCAGGAAACGCACTGAGCCCGGACCACTCCTGACTCATTCCATTACCTGGGGCTTCTCAACGCCCCCGCACGGCCGTTCCCCGAGGCCTCTCTGGGTCAGCCGGGTGCCCCTGCTAATTTATCTGTTCCTAACAGCCCCATGACTCTGACCTGACCTCTCCATGGGCTCTCCGACTGGGCCACGGAGCTCAGCTCCATTCGAGGGGAGCCTCCCACCTCACTGCAGGTCCTGGGATGCGGGAATGGTTTCCATATGTGCTGGGCTGTCATTCAAACTCGACTTTGCCTGCTCGCTAACGAGGTCGGACGGCTCTGCGGAGGTGGCCGGCCTCTCTCGGGCAGTGCCGGCAGGAGCTGGAGGAAGGCCTCCCACCCCTCTAACGCCCCTCTGAGACGTACCCTTCTCCCGACTGCTTACAAAGGATAACTGCAGACAAACACGAAACAGGAGCGAATGCGTAAAACTGAGGATTTTTTTTTTTCATTTAAACTTTTTATTTGGAGAGAATTGCAGCTTCACATGCAGTTATAAGAAATACAGAGAAATCGCACATACCCTTTAGTTTCCCCCAGTAGTAACACCCTGCAAAACTGGAGAACGGTTTCACAACCAGGAAATTGACATGGATGCAGTCAGGGTACAGAACATATCCGTCGCCGCAAGGTTTCTCATGTCGTCTTTTTATAGCCGCATCTACTGTCTATCCTCTGCTTAGCTCTGGGCAACTGTTAATCTGTTCTCTATTTCTATCATTTTGTCGTTTCAAGAATGTCATGTAAATGAATCATACAGTATGTAACCTTCTGGTAGTGACCTTTGTTCACACAGCATAGTTCTCTGGAGATTGGTTCGCCTTGTTACGTGTATCAGTACTTTCTTCCTCTTAGTTGCCGAGTAGTATGTCAAGTACCAAGCTTTGTTAAACCATTCACCTGTTGAAGGATATCTGGGTTTCCAGTTTGGGGCTGTTATGAATAAAGCTCTTATAGGCATGTGTGTACCGGTTTTTGCATGAACGTTAAGTCTTTTCTCTGGGATACATGTTCAGGAGTGCAGTTGCTGGGTTTATGGTGGTTGCATATTTAGGTTTGTTTTTTTTTTTTTTTCCTTTAAAAAAAGGGGATACGGGTTCGTGCCCCGGTCTGGGAGGATCCCATATGCCGCGGAGCGGCTGGGCCCGTGAGCCATGGCTGCTGGGCCTGCGCGTCCGGAGCCTGTGCTCCGCAACGGGAGAGGCCACAACAGTGAGAGGCCCACATACCACAAAAAGAAAAAAAAAAAAATAAATAAATAACAACTATTTATTTAGGTCACAATTCTGTGGATTGGCAACTTGAGCTGCATGTTAGCTCAGGCTTATCTGATCTTTTATTTTTTGGAGATACAATTCACATACATAAACTTCACCTTTTGAAGTGTAAATTCAGTGGTTTTAGTATATTCAGAAGGATGTGGTATGTTTGGTGTTTTTAAGGAACTAGTGGTCAGACCACTTTACAACCCCACCAGTAATGTCTGAGTGATCCAGTTTTCCAGATCCTTGCAGGCATCTGGTATTGTCACTATTTTTATTTTATGTTAACCATTGATAGTTGTGTAATAATAGCTCACTGTGGTTTTAATTTGTATCAACTGATAGGATCATGTGATTTTTTCCCTTATCTGTACTATCAACTGTTGAGAGGAATATTGACTGATTCACTTATAATTGTGAATTTGTTTCTTTCAGTTTTATCAGTTTTGGCTTCACACATTTTGCAGCTCTGTTGCTTGGTGCATAGACATTTAGGATTGCTGTGCATTCTGGGTAGACTGACCTTTTTGTTGTTAGATAATGTCTTTCACTGTCTGGTAATTTTTCTTTGCTCTGAAGTCTAATTTATCTGATGTTAATATAGTTACTCCTGCTTTCCTTTGGTTAATGTTCATGTGATGTATCTTTTCCCATCCTTTTATTTTCTGTCTTCCTATAGCAATATATTTGAAGTGAGTTTCTTGTAGACAGCATATCATATCGCTGGGTCATGTTTTGTGATCCACTCTGCCAGGCTGTGACTTTTTTTTTTTTTTTTTGCGGTATGCGGGCCTCTCACTGTTGTGGCCTCTCCCGTTGCGGAGCACAGGCTCTGGACGCGCAGGCTCAGCGGCCATGGCTCACGGGCCCAGCCGCTCCGCGGCATGTGGGATCTTCCCGGACCAGGGCACGAACCCGTGTCCCCTGCATCGGCAGGCGGACTCTCAACCACGGCGCCACCAGGGAAGCCCAGGCTGTGTCTTTTAATTGGTATATTTAAAGCATTTATATTTAATGTATTATTAATATGTTGGGGCTTCGTTTACCATTTTATCTTTTGTTTTCTGTTTGTTCTGTTTTTCATCTGTTTTCTTTTTTCTTCCTTTTCGCGTGTTATGTGCACATTTTCTAGGACTCCGTTTTTACTTGTGTTTTTTAGTGTGTCTCACAGCGCAGCTTTTTTACTGGCTGTTCTAGGCATCATATGACATATACATGACTAATCACAGTGTACTGCTGCTGTCCTGGTACCAATGGGAATGAAATACAGAAACCTTACCTCCTGTTATAGCTCTTAACCCACCCACATTTATGTATAATTTTCTTAAATATTTTCTCTACACATATTTAGACCCACATCAGACAGTATGTAATTTTTGCTTTAACTAGTCAGACTTAATTTGGAGAATTCAAGAGGAAAGGGAAAGCCCATTGTATTTACCCATAGTTTCGCTCACCACGTTCTTTCTTCTTTCCTGATGTACCAAAAATTCCTTCTTTTATTATTCCCTTTTTGTTTTTAGAACTTCCTTTAGAAATTCTTATAGGGTAGTTTTTTTTTGGGGGGGGGAAGGATTTTTTATTTATTTGTTTTTGGCTGTGTTGGGTCTTCGTGTGGTGCGAGGGTTTTCTCTAGTTGCGGCAAGTGGGGGCCACTCTTCATCGTGGTGCGCGGGCCTTTCACTATCGCAGCCTCTCTTGTTGCGGGGCACAGGTTCCAGACGCGCAGGCTCAGTAGTTGTGGCTCACGGGCCTAGTTGCTCCACGGCATGTGGGATCTTCCCAGACCAGGGCTCGAACCCATGTCCCCTGCATTGTCAGGCAGATTCTCAACTACTGCGCCACCAGGGAAGCCCTATAGGGTGGTTTTGATGGTGACAGACTCTTAGTTTTCTTTCCATCTGAGAATGTCTTGATGTCTTCTTCATTCCTGAGAGATATTTTTCACTGAGTTGACAGTTTTCCTTCAGCACTTGAAAAATATTATGCCACTTCTGGCTTCAGTGATTTCTGATGAGAAATCCATGGTCGTTCAAACTGGTTTTCCACTATAGGTAAAGTGTCATTTCTCTTTCGCTGCTTTTAAGACCTTTTCTTTGTCTTTAGTTTTTGGAAGTTTAATTACAATCTGTCTTGGCATGGATTTATCCTAGTTAGGATTCACGTGGCTTCTTGAATCTGTAGGATTAGCTCTCTCACCAAATTTAGGAAGTTTTCACCCTTTAGTACCTGGAGTGCTTTTTCAGCCCCATCCTCTTTGTCCTCTCCTTCTGGGAGTCTGAAGACATGAATGTTATATTGCCTGTTATATTCCCACAGGTCCCTGAGACTCTGCTAATTTTTCCTTCAGGCTATTTTGTTTCGATGTTACTCAGATTGGATCATTGCTACTGTTCTGTCTTGCAGTTTACTGATTATTTCCTTTGTCCCCTCTACCCTGCCATCAAAATAGCCCATCCACTAAGCTTTTAATTTCAGTTATTTTGTTTTTTTGAGTTCCAAAATTTACAACTGGTTCTTATACCTTCTGTTTCTTTACTGAGCCTTTCCTCTTTTTTTCCATTTGCTTTTAGCATGTTCGTAATTGCTCACTGAAGCATTTTTATCGTGGCTGTTTTTAAAGTCTTGGCCAGATTATTCCACCATATCTGTTATCTTGACGTTGGCGTCTATTGATTTTTTTAAAAAATAAATTTATTTATTTATTTATTTATAGCTGTGTTGGGTCTTCGTTTCTGTGTGAGGGCTTTCTCTAGTTGCGGCAGGCGGGGGCCACTCTTCATCACGGTGCGCAGGCCTCTCACTATCTCGGCCTCTCTTGTTGTGGAGCACAGGCTCCAGACGCGCAGGCTCAGTAGTTGTGCCTCACGGGCCCAGTTGCTCCGCGGCATGTGGGATCTTCCCAGACCAGGGCTCGAACCTGTGTCCCCTGAATTGGCAGGCAGATTCTCAACCACTGCACCACCAGGGAAGCCCTATTGATTTTTCTTTACATTCAGTTTTAGGTCTTCTTGGTTCTTGGTATAACAGCTTTCAAATAAAACCTGGACATTTGGGTATTATGTTATGTGACTCTGGATTTTACGGCAGGCTCTCTCCTGCTAGGTAGAGGTAATCCAGATCCCCTGCTTGGTCTGTGCTGATGCCTGCAGATTGGGGGTGAGAATTCCTGCTCTTCACATGGTCTCCACTGACACTGCAGGGGGTGGGGAGGGGTCAGAGGTATGGGTGTGGCCTTGTCACTGCTGAGGAAGGCTGAAAGTCCTGATTCTCCATTAGGCCTCTTCTGATACCGCCCCAGTGAGGAGAGGAAGGACAGGAGTCCGTTCTCCCCATGCATCTCCTGACATCTCTGCTGACACCACAGGGTACCAGAGGCCTCATTATCAGCTGGCCGGGATGGAAGTCCCAGGTTCCTATTTGGCCTCCTCTGTCACCACCTCAGTAGGGGCTCTGGTGCACCATGTAGCAGCCTTGTGAGGGTGGACATCTAGGCGCCCCACTTGGTCTTTACTGGCATGGATGGGAGTGGAGCCACAGTTTTTTTCTGGGGTGTTTGGCCGGAGTAGAGTGATTATGGTCTGAAAGGTTTTTGTCTTACGAGGCTGCCGCTTTCCTGCTCCTTTGGCTGAAGAGAAGAGGGCTTTCTTCCTGGGCTTTTTTGGCTGCGCCCCCGGGCATTTCTGGGTTGCCAGGCTTTTCCGCTCCAAGTCTGGAATCTACGAGCCAAAAGAAAACTCGGGTTTCTCGTGCTCCACGGTTCATAGCTGGTCTTCCTTCCTATCTCCACCTTTCCAGTTCTCCATCTTCACCTTTGTATTTGTTTTACATGTAGAGTCCAGGGTTGTCAGTTGTACTTAACAGGAGGAAGGGAGAAACTACATCTACTCCATCTTGGAAGCAGAAGTCTCTCCGGACAGTCATTTTTTTTTAAGTTTCTTTTTTTTTTTTAACCTTTTAAAAGTATATAGGTTATAGTAATGCAGTTCTAATTTTCAGGAGAAGCCATTTTGCCAGTTTTACCTAAGTTGCTGTTTCAGGTGAAAGGACAGTGTAGTTGCTGGCTGCTAGCTTCTATTTTTTTTTTTTTTTTGGACTTCTCCTCCTAACCTCACTGCTCACTGGCTTACTTACATTACCACATCACTAGCAGACACAGTGGAAAAGGATTACGTGTATCTGTCTTTGCTTTTGGATCTTTTCAGTGTCCCCTGGCTCTCTTTTTGTTAAAGTCTTCCTGGGCAGTCCTATCAATCAGCGCAGTTACCTCATACACACCACCTGTGTTCTGAGCCAGGGATGGTTGTCAACAGGCAGATCCCACCTCTTTTTGAGGCTGCGGATCTGCTGCTTCCCCCGTCAGAGTCACTGCCTAGGCTGGTACTACCACTCCTTGGTCTTCTTTTTGGCAGGAAATCACCCAGTCCACACTGTACGAGAATGAGATTTCTTCCAACGCCCAGCATGGTCCCCTTACCCCACTTTCCAAAGCCTTGTCTAGAAGAGAAGAAAATCCCTGTGCTAAGACAGGGCTTTCTTCCCTCCAGTTCCCAGTTTTGACAGTCAGAGGAGACTTGAGGCCAGGGAGGACTACAGGAATCTACCTTTTTATTTTGGGAATGGAATTTGTATTAAATTAGTTAACCTTGAATGCTATCCTGTCCTCAGCCAGACTGTCCTCCAACTGTTCTATGCAATCTGAATTCTTTTCGTAACTACAACGTCCTGTCTCTGTAAAGGCCACGGAGCTGTTTTAATTCTTGCTCACAGTGTTGTCCAGAATTTGGAGGGGGCTTCCCTCCTCTCGGAGAGAATTAGGATGATGTCCCTATTCTGTCATTTTTAAAGAAGAATTTCTCTGGTAAAGAGGAATTTTCTCAGCTACTGTTGGGAAACTGCTGTCCTGAGCTCAGTGCTGGGCAGTGTGGACAGACACAGACACACGGTGCAGGATCCACTGATGGAGACACACAGGAATAAGATAGTGAGTCACAGTCCAAACCAGCAGTGCAGAGCACAAGTGCAGTTTTGTGTGTGTAACCATGTGCCCTGTTCTCAGCCAGGGCGGACACTGTGAAAACGCAGAGAAGGCATAAGACCTGGTCCCTGTCTGAGGACGAGTCCTCAAGAGGGACACACAGAGCTGTGTTGGTGTTTCTGGGAATCTCTGCTCACAGGGACTCCTCCCTGCCTTCTCTCTGCGGTTCCTGAAGGTTCAGGGGCCCAGGGTGGCATCTCCCATATGGGCCTCCCCCCCAGTACCTCAGAGGCAACTCAGGGGGAGAATAATTTACTACCATCTAATACAATAGAATTTATGAAGGGCTCCTACCTCCAGGGTAGAACGCCTATCTTATTGGAATCTTAGGCTGGAAAACCTATTCTGATTTGTTTTATTCTTGCTATTTTCCCTCATTACATAACTAAGATGAGGGTTTTTTTTTTTTTTTTTTTTTTTCTCATCCTACAGAGGCCTGGGCAGGTCTGGAATATGATTGGGCCCCAAGTTTCTCATTTCCTAGTGTTCAGATTATAATGAGTAACGTAAGTTACCAACGGGAGGCTATGAAGTCTCATTCCCTAGAGATTTTTTTTTTTTTTTGCGGTACGCGGGCCTCTCACTGTTGTGGCCTCTCCCGTTGTGGAGCACAGGCTCCGGACGCACAGGCTCAGCGGCCATGGCTCACAGGCCCAGCCGCTCCGTGGCACGTGGGATCTTCCCGGACTGAGGCACGAACCCGTGCACCCTGCATCGGCAGGCAGACTCTCAACCACTGCGCCACCAGGGACGCCCCCCTAGGGATCTTTAAAAGTGGGTTAGAGGGGCTTCCCTGGTGGCACAGTGGTTGAGAATCCGCCTGCCAATGCAGGGGACACGGGTTTGAGCCCTGGTCCGGGAAGACCCCACATACCACGGAGCAACTAAGCCCGTGCACCACAACTACTGAGCCTGTGCTCTAGAGCCTGCGAGCCACTACTGAGCCCACGTGCCACAACTACTGAAGTCCACGTGCCTAGAGCCTGTGCTCTGCAACGAGAAGCCACCACAATGAGAAGCCCATGCACTGCAACGAAGAGTAGACCCCGCCCCCTGCAACTAGAGAAAGCCCACACGCAGCAACAAAGACTCAACGCAGCCAAAAATAAAATTAAATAAATAAATTTATTTAAAAAAAGAAAGTGGGTTAGAATTTCAGCAGTCTGATAGCCTGGTAGGTGTCTGGCCCTACCTGAAGGAACGGGGACTTTGATTAGCTTTTATCTTGAGGAACCTGTCAGATTTATGTTTTGAAGACCATCCAGCAGTCATTTAACAGTAAGTTTCTAAAAATAACCTATTTGTTTTTGGCTGCTTTGTGGTGTCAGCTGTGATTCCTACCAGCTGTAACTACTGACAAGACCAGAACACAGATTTGTAATTATTTGCTATATTCTCCATGTTCTGCTCTGTGCTGGTTTTAGCATGTGTGGTTTTAGCAGGAACAGCCTCCTGACAGAAATGCGGACGTGAAAGTTTATTATTCTCGCGAATAACGCCGGCCGGCTCTCTGCTCCTCCCTGACGCTGCTCGTTCTGAGACAGGAGTGCACCAACCACCTCCCTGGAGAGGCGCTGGCTTCTCAGCAGAGCCTGCCTTAAGGGGCTGCGTGAGATGGGCTTTCACCACTATCACTGGTGTTTACCTGCACCTTCCACATGGGGGGACAGATCTCAGGCAGCATCCATGCCTAAGCTGGGAGGGAAAAAGGTCAAAGCAAGCACTGAACCCCATCCCCACCATGGGAGAAATAAACCATGAAGATGACATCATTACCAACCATTCAGGTGATGGGAGGGAATTTACCTCCAATTCAGGACCCATTCCTTCTCCTGTTTTTTATTTGTTTTAATTTTATTGAAGTATAGCTGATTTACAATGTTGTGTTAAATTCTGCTGAACAGCAAAGTGATTCAGTTACACACACACACACACACACACACATATATATATATATATATATATATATATATATACATTCTTTTTCAGTCTTGTCCATCATGGTTTATCACAGGATACTGAATGTAGTTCCCTGTGCTCTACAGTAGGACCTTGTTGTTTATCCACCCTATGTATAAGATTTACCATTTTAAAGAGTACAGTTCAGTGACATTTAGTACCTTCATGATGTTGTGCAATCGTCACCCCTGTCTAGTTCCAGAACATTTTCATCTCCCTGAAAGGAAACCTCGGGTGCCTCAAGCAGGCCCTGCACTCCCCAGGAACCAATGCTCATTCTCTGTGTATCTACCTGTTCCAGCCATTTCATATGAGTGGAAACGTGCAAGACAGCCTATGGCGTCAGCTTCTTTCACTCACCATGAGGTTCTCGAGGTTTTTCCGTGTTGTGCATGTGTCAGTACTTTGTTCCTTTTTCTGGCTGAATAATTTTCCATTGTATGGACAGACCACACTTTGTTTTTCCATTCAGCAATTGATGTCTGGATTGTTTTCATCTTTTGCCTATTGTGAATAATGCTGCTCTAGATATTGGTGTACAAGTGCCTGAGTCCATTTTCAGTTCTTTTGGCTAATGTGACCTAGGAATGGAATTGCTAGGTGAGATGGTAATTCCATGTTGAAGTTATTGAAGAAGGGTGGCTGCACCATTTTACAGACCCACCAGTAATGTGCTAGGGGTCCAGATTCTCCACATCCTCTCCAATATCTGTTATTATCTGTTCTTGTTTCACTTACAGCCATCCTAGTAGATGTTAAGTGCTATTGCTTTGTGGTTTTGACCTGCATTTCCCTAATGACTAATGATGTTGAGTATCTTTTCATGTGCTTGTTGGCCGTTGTGTTTCTGCTTCGGATAATGTATCCAAATCCTTTGCCTGTTTTTGATTTGCTTTGTCTGTCTTTTTGCTGTTGAGTTGTTGGGATTATTGATATATTCTGGATTCTAGACCCTTACCAGCTATGATTTGTAAATATTTTCATTTTATGGTTGTCTTTTCCCTTTTTAAAAAATTTTTATTGCAGTGTAGTTGATTTACAATGTTGTGTTAGTTACAGGTGTACAGCAAAGTGAGTCAGTTGTACATATATACATATCCATTCGTTTTCAGATTCTTTTCCCATATAGGTTATTACAGAATATTGAGTAGAGTTCCCTGTGCCATACCAGTAAGTCCTTGTTAGTTACCTGTTTTATATATAGTAGTGTGTATATGTCAATCCTAAACACCTATCACCTCCCCCCATGTTCCCCCTTTGGTAACCATGTTTGACTTCGAGATCTGTGAGTCTGTTTCTGTTTTATAAAAAGTTCATTTGTATCATTTTTATTAGATTCCACATATAAGTGATAGCATATGATATTTGTCTTTCTCTGACTTACTTCACTTAGCATGGTAATCTCCAGGTCCATCCATGTTGCTGCAAATGGCATTATTTCGTTCTTCTTTTATGGCTGAGTATTCCACTGTGCATATGTACCAATCTTTATCCCTTCCTCTGTCGATGGGCATTTAGGTTGCTTCCATGTCTTGGCTACTGTAAACATTGCTGCAATGAACATTGGTGTGTATGTATCTTTTCGAATTATGGTTTTCTTCAGATATATGCCCAGGAGTGGCATTGCTGGATCAAGTGGTACTTCTATATTTAGTTTTTTAAGGAACCTCCATACTGCCCTCCATAATGGTTGTACAAATTTACATTCCCACTGGCAGTATAGGAGGGTTCCCTTTTCTCCACACCCTCTCCAGCATTTATTGCTTCTAGATTTTTTGATGAGGGCCATTCTGACCAGTGTGAGGTGAAATATTGTGGTTTTGATTTGTATTTCCCTAATAATTGGCGATGTTGAGCATCTTTTCATGTGCTTTTTGGACATCTGTCTTCTTTGGAGAAATGTCTGTTTAGGTGTTCTGCCCATTTTTCTTTTAACATCTTTACTGGAGTATAATTGCTTTACTGCCCACTTTTTGATTAGGTTGTTTGTTCACTTTCTTGACAATGTCTTGATTCACAAAGGTTTTTGATTTTGATGAAGTCTGATTTATCTATTTTTTCCTTTTGTTGCCTATGCTTTGAGTGTCATATCTAAGAAACATTGCCAAATTCAAGGTTGTAAACATTTACATGGTTTTAGCTCTTATATTTTGGATCAAAGGATCCATTTTGAGCTACTTTTTGTATGTGATTGCAGGTAAGGGGTCAACCTTATTGATTGTGGAAATCCAGTTACTCCAGACCCATAGGCTGAACAGACTTTTCTCTCATGAATGGTCTGGGTAACCTAGCCAAAAGTCAGCTGACCATAGACATATGGGTTTATTGCTAGACTCTTAACTACATTACAGTGATTTATATGTGTATCCTGATGCCAGTACCACACTATTTTTATTACTGTAGTTTTATATTAAATCTTGAAATCAAGAAGTATAAGTCCTATAATTGTGGTGTTCTTTTTCCAGGATTGTTTTGGCTATCTGCGGTCCCTTGTAATTCCCTATGAATCATAGGATAAATATTTGTTTCTGCAAAAAAAAAAAAGATCGTTGGAATCTTGCCTAATTGCTTTAGTTAGCACTTCTAGTAAATTCAGAGTAGAAGTGGTAAAAACAGGCATCCTTGTCTTCTTCCTGATCATAGAGACAGTCAGAGAGAGAGCTTTCAGTCTTTCACCACTGAGTATGTTGTCAGTTGTGGGTTTTTCATAAATGCTCTGTTACGTGGAGGAACTTCCCTTCCTGTCCCATCTTAGTTTGCTGAGTATTTTTATTATGAGAGGGTGTTGGATTTTGTCAAATGATTTTTCTGCATTAATTTAGATGATCATTGATATTCTTCCTTTATTCTATTAATGTGGTGTATTATATTAATTGCTTTTTGTATGTTGAATCACCCTGTCATTACTGGGATAAATCCCATTTGGTTAAGGTTGTGTAATCCTTTCATTATACTGCTGAATTCGGTTTGTAGTATTTTGTCAAGAGTTCTCTTTTTTCAAACCCAAATCTCATTTCCCTGTACTAATTTGTACTCTTTTCTTTTCTTCTCACTAACCAGAATTAACCAAAGTAAATATGATTATTTCTTCACTTTTTCCTATGGCTTTCAAACCATCTATAGATAATAGAATGCTATATAAATGGTAAATGTTATTCTTATACCCCTTTCTAGCTTCAGCTTTTCCAACACTCACAGGACATGGTACAAGAGTACAAGTGGAGGCTATGTCTGAGTGTGTGCAAGTTGTAATAGCCATGTACCTTGATTAACGCTCCTGGGTGAAGACCACAATGCCTTGTGATGCCCAGATTCTCTGGAGACGGTGATAACACAGGGAAGAGGTAGCTGCTGTGTGTACCCCCACCCAACCCCAGCTCTGTCCTGCGCTGGCAGGGGACCTGCACTCGCGTGTGGACATCCCAGTCCACACATCCTGTACTACGGCCACCCCCCCAGGTCTCAGAGCACGGACCCTGGCTGTGTGGTCTACTTCTAAGGAGACGGAGCTAGCGAGGGGGTCAGGTTGGCCTTGGATGCCAGCTTGGGCATCACTGGGCAGGGACTTCTGTGGTCTCACGTACTTGGGCTGGGGACAGGTGTGGGCTCTTAGTGGACATGTCTCCTTGGCCCCATGTCCCCCTCCCTACATGGGAGGAAGGGCTGCAGAACACAGCAGGGTCAAAGGGTGGTGCTGTTGTTGGCTAAAGCTGAGCAGGTTGGTGGACGTTCACTGTGCTAGTTTCTGTTTGAATATTTCATTATAAAAAAGAGAAAAGCATACGCCGCCCCACGCAGGAATTAGAGACGTCTGTCCAGCACAGTGCCCTGTGCCCTTTGTCTTTGGCGAGGCTGAGGCTGTTTCCTCAGCCGCCCAGTGAGAGACCAGGATGCGTGATTTCAGAGAGCCCTTCCCGTCTGTGGCTCTGGGAGGTTCTCACGAGCCCCATCGCTAGGAGGGCCTTCTGGACCTGAAACGTCGGAGGGTCCAGGAGAGGCAGGGTGGAGCACCCAGTCTGTCCCCCTCAGTTCCTGGGGAGATATGCCTTCATCTCACCAAGGTCCCAGTGGGGGGGGGCCTCAGGGAGCCCCTCTCGGCTGGGCTCGGAGTTGCCTGGCAGTGCCTTCTGTGCAGGAACCGTGGCCGGTGCGGGTCACACAGGGAGGACGGCCCTGAGAGCAGCCGGCACGGGAGCTGCGGACGTCAGGCGGCCACACGAGGACAGCGCGTCTGCTCATCCCTGCAGCCCAGGGTCATGGCTCAGAAGGCCCAGGGCGGTTAAGGTGGCCCCTGGAGAGATGAGAGGGAAGGGAGAGGCAGTGTGAGGGGACAGGAAAAGTGTGTGTCCTCATCAGCCATCAGACGTCTCCCCGAGGTGGGCAGGCTGGGGCTTGCCCTGAGCTGGTGATGAATTGAACCTTGTTCTTTCAGCCAAGATGATCAGAAACCCAAGAGCACGGTGGACTTCAGCTCATAGGACTGTTGAGAGGAGCCGGGCCCTTGGGGGAGCATGAAGTGGACCCTGGGCTCAGGCCTGGACGGGCTGCGGGGAGGGGCTTTGGGCCACAAGCAACTGCAGCTCTTCCAACTGCTGCGCCCTCAAGTTCCCACAGACAGCAGACTGGGGATGTATGCGTTGCCGTGGCGAAGTGCTGCACAGCAGGTGGTTGAAACAACAGAGGTGTATTTTCTCACAGTTCTGGAGGTCAGAAGTCCCAGAGCAAAGGTGTTCCAGGGCTGGTTCCTTCCGAGGCCTCCCTCTGCTGCTTGCAGGTGAAGGCCGTCTTCTCCCCGTGTTCTCACATGGCCGTCCCTCAGTGTGTGTGTGTCTCAATCTCCTCTCCTCATAAGGACCCCAGTTAGACTGGATTAGGGCCACCCCGGTGACTTCATGTGAACTTTAAAGGCCTCATCTCGTAATCCAGCCCCATCCTGAGACACTGGAGTGTTAGGGCTCCTGCAGGTGCAGTCTGGAGGGGTACAGTCCAGCTGTTACAGAGGGTGCCGGCCAACGGTGTACACCGCAGTCTGTTGGGGGCAAGCCCAGTGACACCCCGGCAGCAGGAATTCGGGGCCATTCTCGAGCATTTCCCAACCCCCCACCTTTGGCTGGTAGTAAAGCCCAGCTGTCCTCTAGGCAGAACCTCCGTATTACGCCAGAGCAGCGGCAGCCTTGGAGAAGGGATCATTTCAGGAGAGACAGGAAGCACGCCTAATCCTTGTGTTTTCAAAGAAAACTCACCTTGGTTTTCATTGTGGTTCACAATAAGCATCAGGTTCTGCAGAAGGAAACTGTCTCTGGCCGAGTCCCGGGGCACCCAGGCGAGGCTCCAGGCCTGGGGGCAGGTGGAATGGAAGCTTTCCGTTCACCGGAGCAACAGCTCCCTCCTTGCTCGGGAGGCAGGAGGGGCTCCGAGGGCCGTGTAGGGACGGGCTGCGCGCAGAGCGGTTTTCAGAGGGAGCCGCTCTCGAGGCGTCCAGGCAGCATCTGCTGTAGACAGAGGGGCAGTTGGCGAAACGGGACGTTCTCCTTGACGTGGGGCAGCCTCTTCCCGGTCTGTTTCACGTTACGACCTGAAGCCATTCTTTCTCTGAGCACCTTCGAGAGGTGTCCGCGTGGCCGGAGACTGACCGTGTGTGATGTGCCCCCAGGACCAACGAGCGAGACCGGCTGCTCAAGAGGCTGGGCAGGAAGACGCCGCCCACCCACTTCCGGGGCAGTTCCCTCCAGCAGTCAGTGCCACGTGAGTAGCCCGCCGGCACGTGGTGCAGACCACTGCCAGCCTCTACCCCCGGAAGTGGAAAGGGTGTATCTGGCCCCAGGCAGGTACAGCCGGGGGGTAGGCAATTCCCTGGGATCCGATCAAATGTCTGAATGACACGACCCGTAAACTTCAGATCTGATGTGGTTCAGCTCCTGTGGCAGCCTCCCCATCAGATTCTAAGATTGAAGTGATGCTACTTTTACATGGTTCCCCCCAAAGTAGCCCTACGCTGCTGGCATATTAATCACAACAATGGCAATCACCGGGGAAAAGTCTCTGTGGTCTTCCCAGGAAGGCTGTGCCCCGCGCTGCCCCTGCAGCTGGAGGCCAGGCCCAGTTTCTGCCAAGCAGGGTCTGTAGGGATGCGTCAGAGGCCAGAGGAGCAGTGGGGGAGGGGGGAAACGCCAGATGGAGCTCAAGGAGGGGATGGGCTCACCTGCAATCCAGCCCCTGGGCTGCCAGGCAGGCGAGGGTGCTGCAGCCGAGTACAGGGGCCCCTGTGCAGGCAGCCTCCCTTCCCCAGGTGAGGCCCTAGCCCCTGCCTCATCCCCGCCCGCACCCCCATCTCTTCAACTGACGCCCCACGTCTGCTCTCCTTTCTCTGCCTGAGTTGAGACGGAAACAAGGGGTAGAAAGTGAAGCATCACTGCACCCTTAGGACAGGTACTGGAGGATCTCTGCCCAGCTCAGCTGAGCTCCATCCCCCCACCGTGAACACATCTTTGCAGACTTTCTCAACAGAGGGAAGGAAAGGAACAGGTGGGACGTCATAGCCGTCAGTGACCGCCCCCGCCTGGACATCCCCGTGGGAGGAGGGGCCGCAGTAGCTCCCAGCAGGGCCCACATGCCCCACATTCTCTGAGGCTTCTCTGCCCCAAGACACCTGGCCGAGAGCCTCAGGTCGGCACAGTCAGTGGCCCCACAGAGCCCGGGCCCCGGCCACGGCCTCTGATCCTCGAGACGGGTTGAGTCCAGAGGAGGCTGGGTGGCGGGGTCCCAGCCACGAGGTCCGGGGCTCCAGCTCAGAGCCGGGCTGCCTGTGGCCCTGTCCCTGCTCAGCCACTTTGTGACCTACGGTAAGTTAACCCCTCTGTTCCTGCACCTGTAGAACAGATGACGTGAGAACCTCCCTGGGCTTATTGGGAGGCTTCACTGGGACTGTACCATACAGTGCCTGGGGCAGAGCCTGGCAGCGGGGAGCCCTATGTCAGGTATTACTTGTCTTTTCTGCCACAAATTGAATAACTTTAGGCCACTTACTTACGTATTTCTCTAAACGTCTGTTTTCTCCTCTGAGGAGAAAACCAGAATCATCGACATCTTACACAGCCTGTGAGGCTTCACGGTGATGGGCACAGAGAACATGAGTGCTGGTTCCCTAAACGCAGGGCTCGTGCCATGCAGCATCCGACCAGAGAAAGAACAGACACGTAGAGCAAAGGTGGCGCGGGAGCTTTCGTGGGAGACGCTGTAAAGGGTCTAAAACTACTACACAACGGTTTGTGAACTCTCAGTATTCTGAAGGACCAAAACAAAATTCTGATGAACAAATACAAAACATAGGCAAGCTGCTAAAATCACACCACATTTTAAAGACACTCAGCAACTAGGAGTAGGACCCTAATGGATACCAGGGTGTTGCAGTCACGGACCACCAGAGAAGGCCATCAAGCATCGGGAGGGGCTCCTGGCCTCTGCTTGTCTCTGGTCTCAGTCTTCCCAGGAAACCGGAAGGAAAAGCCCTGGTCTTGGAGCACTTGTTCTGATGGGCCACCCGCACACAGTATTAGCAATGGAGCTCATTGTTTCCTACACGGTCTGATTTCCTTACCATCCACACGGTGTTCCCAATTTCCCAATTGCTATTAGGAGTCTTTTTCCAGACAGGAAATAGCTACTTCCATTAAGATGTTATGAGAGCTCAGATTCAAAAAAACACTATTTCAGGGAAGTTTTATTCCAAAATAATGAAAAAAAAAGACATGATTTTATGGACTTCACCCAGTGTTCTACCAGAGGAAGACAAAACAAATAAGAAATGCACCTGCCTTCCACCTACCCGAATTCTATCCCCGGGTCCTGGCTGTGGCTGAGCATCTAGGCAGGTCTGGTCCATGGAGGGCTTCCTCCAGGCCCCCATCACTCCTTCCCAGCTGTCAGGACTTCCTGAAGATGAATAGCTGTGGGAAATGCTAAGAGCCAGGGGCTCCCTCTGAGTTTGGATGCAAATAATGGCAGTTAAACGTCCATCAGGCAGGAGCCAGTGAACGGATGGTGTTTCTTTGTCAGGCTGGGCAGGCAGAGGCTGGCTGGGTGATTACGGTCCCTGTTGTCCTGCTCTAACCCCTATCAGGCTTCGTTTCTAAGAGGAAAATATTTATCTGAATCACAGAGACGCCCGTGCTCCCAGGACCACCCTGTCAGGCCACTCTCCTTTCTTTCTTGAATTCAAAGTCCACCAAAGCTCAGTAGAGACTAAGAACATCCTGGTGCCCATTTTGGAAACACGATGGTGGAGGCACCCAGGGGAGCTGGTGGAGAAGCCCTCTGGTAGTGACCTCTGGGCACTCTGCTGACCCTGGGAGAAGGGATTTGCTATTGAACCCGAAGTTTCCCTCTTCTGTCCCTTATGCCAGATGCCTAGAAACCCTTCCCACTCCAGAGGGGCTGAGTTAGTTATCCCACTGGACGGCCCTTGTGCCCATGACACAAACAGGAGCTGCGGAGAGCACTGCAGCTGGCTTCCCACAGGTACAGGTGGGTCTGAGTGGAAAACGAATAAATAAAGACAGGGCTGCTGTCCCTTCCACTTGAGCAGGGGTGGACAATTCCAGATGCTTTTCCGGAAAGGACAGTCCCAAACAACATTCATGTTTACGTCTCAGCAAGTCCCCTGCATTCCTTCCCCTGCACCCCCCCTCAAAAAAAACACACATTAAAAGGCAGGTAGCAATCGCTCTGTTGGGCTGACTGTCAAGACAGGCTCCTCGTCCCTGGCCTGGAGCAGAGACCTCTCCGGGCGCCGAGTGTAGAATTAGCCCCGACCACAGGACAGGGCTCTGTGGCCTGGGCGTCGCCAGCCAAGGAACCATGCTGGCGCCCATGTGGTGGATAGGAGCTGGGAGGGCCTGGGCCCGGCCCAGTCCAGCCCATGCATTTTACAGAAAAGTAAATCAAGAAGACAGCGAGCTAGCTTAAAGGGCCCCAGTTCTGTGGCCAAGTCACAGCCAGGCAAGGATTGGAACGAGCGCTTCTCACCGGCGCCTCGGCCCTGGGCTCAGCTCTACCGTGAAAGCAGGGCAGGGGGATGGCCAGCTAAGGACAGAGAGCCCCGCGGTCACCTACCTCCCTGGGGAGGGAAGAGCAGCTACACGGTGTCCCCCTCTCTTGGGGTCAGGGCCCCCCCTTCTGCAGGGAAGCGTCGCCCTGGGTGGCAGGCCCACCGCCCAGCAGCACAGGGGATCTGAGGACAGCTCTGGGGCCAGCTCAGGAAACAACCGATACGCCTGGACACATGCCCTTCAGGAGACTGGACGGTGGATGCTGTCCAGAGCCCAGCCTCGCTGCTGGAGGGGACAGTGCCATTTGCTCTGAAATGGCCCAGGGAGAGGCAGCTGGTCTGGCACATCATGGCAGCCAAGACAGCACAAAGAGCAGCAGGGCTGCAGTGCACGCTGGGGCCTGGACCGCAGGGCTGCGGTGCCCACACCACACCGGTTTCAGGAGGTTTCCTCGTCCACCGTCACCTCCGACCCCCAGCTCAGAGGTGAGAGGAGGCATTTCCTCTTCAGATCCCAGGAAGCCCCCGAGGCTGGGAGACCCAGCACAGCCTCCTTGTACGAAGCAGTGGGCCGTGAGGAAGCCCAGGGCCACCCAGGGCAGGAGGAGCCGTCTGCCTGCACCGGCTGGAGGGGCTCACGCTGCCCTCGGGCTGCTGTCCCCGGGTGGGGCCTTTGGGTTGTGGGTTTGGTCTTGTTAGAAATGCAGGTGAGCAGCTGGACCGACGTCCCACGGGGGCACCTCCGTTCTCACTCAGCTTTCACTCCCACCTGCTCCCTGCTGCCCAGCCGTGTCCTCAGTGGCTCCCAGGCCACCTCTGCAGCTCAGCCCACACCTCCTGCCTCCCAGGGTGGCCCTCCTGAGCCCCGGGGTCCTCCCAGGCTGAAAGGCATGCTCTCGGGAAGAGCTGGCCAGCCAGCCCTGCGGGGGGGGGGGGGGGCGGATGGAGACTCGGTTTACAGTGTGATCAGAGCAGGAAGTCACTTCCTCTCCTCCATCCCCACGAGGACTTTTGTATACATTGCTGTTGTATGTTGTTATAGTCCAGAAGCTTTCCTTTTTAAGAATCCAGGATGAACGGTCACGAGAAGGCAGAGCAGGAGGACGAGAGCTCACCTCTTCTTATAGAAACACCAAAATCACAGCTACCTGCTGAAGAGCATCAACAGAGAAACGCTGGAACCTACCGAAAAAGACACCCTACATCCAAAAGCAAGGAAGCCGCCACAAGGAGCCAGCAGGAGGGGAGCCATCAGATAAAGTCAAGCACCACACCCACCAGACAGGCAGCCCACAAGCTGGAAAACAATCATACCGCAAGTTCCCCCACGGGAGTGAAAGTTCTGAACCTGAGAAAACATTTGAAGAGCAAATAGCTGGAAACTTCCCTAACATGGGAAAGGAAACAGTCACCCAAGTCCAGGAAGCACAGAGAGTCCTACGGACAATACACCCAAGGAGGAACATGCGAGACGCAAACTGACAAAAACGAAAGACAAAGAAAAAACAAGCGGTCAGAGAAAAGCAACAAGTAATGTGCAAGGGAACTCTCCCCCCTAAGATTATAAGCTGATTTCTCAACAGAAACTCTGAAGGCCAGAAGGGAGTGGCATGTTAAAGTGATCAAAGGCAAGAAACTACAACCAAAAATACTCTACCCAGCAAGGCTCTCATTCAGATTTGAAAGAGAAATCAAAAGCTGTGCAGACAAGGAAAAGCTAAGAGAATGCAGCACCACCAGGCCAGCTTTGCAACAAATGCTAAAGGAACTTCTCTAGGCAGCAAAGAAAAGGCCACAACTAGAAACAAAATTATGAACAGGAACAGCTCACCAGTAAAGGCAAACGTACAGTAGAGGTAAGAAATTGTCTGCACACAAATATGATATCAAAACCAGCAATCATGAGGAGAGCACAAATGCAGGATATTGGAAATGCGTTTGAAATTAAGAAACCAGCCATTTAAAACAATCTTGTTTATATACAGATTGCTATATCAAAACCTCATGGTAGGGGCTTCCCTGGTGGTGCAGTGGTTGGGAGTCCGCCTGCTGGTGCAGGGGACGTGGGTTCATGCCCCGGTCCGGGAGGATCCCACATGCCACGAAGCGCCTGGGCCCATGAGCCGTGGCCGCTGGGCCTGTGCATCCAGAGCCTGTGCTCCACGGCAGGAGAGGCCTGCATACTGAAAAAAAAAAAAAAAAACCTCATGGTAACTGCAAACCAAAAACCTACAATAAAAAAAGGAAGAGGAATCCAAACACAACACTAAAGTTAGTCATCAAATCACAAGAGAACAAAAGAGGAAGGGAAGAAAAAAGACCTACAAAAACAATTAACAAAATGGCAGTAAGAACATACATATCAATAATTACCTTAAAGGTAAATGGATTAAATACTCCAACCAAAAGACACAGGCTGGGTGAATGGATACAAAAACAAGACCCGTACATACGCTGTATACAGGAAGCCCACACCACTTCAGATCTAGGGACACATACAGACTGAAAGCGAGGGGATGGAAAAAGATGTTCCATGCAAGTGGAAATCAAAAGCTGCAATAGCAATACTCATATCAGACAAAATAGACTTTAAAATAAAGACTGTTAAAAGAGACAAAGAAGGACACTACATAATGATCAAAGGATCTATCCAAGAAGAAGATATAACAATTCTAAATATATATGCACCCAACATAGGGGCACCTCCATACATAAGGCAAATACTAACTGCCATAAAAGGAGAAATCAACAGTAACACAATAATAGCGGGGGGCTTTAGCACCCCACATTCATCAATGAACAGATCAGACAGAAAGTCAAAAAGAAAACACAGGCCTTAAATGACACATTAGACCAGATGGACTTAATTGATATTTAGAGCATTCCATCCAAAAGCAGCAGAATACACATTATTCTCAAGTGCACATGGAACATTCTCCAGGACTGATCACATGCTGGGGACAAAGCAAGCCTCGGTAAATTTAAGAAAACTGAAATCGTATCAAGCATCTTTTCTGACCACACCACTATGAGATTAGAAATAAACTACAAGGAAAAAAACTATAAAAAACACAAACACATGGAGACTAAATAATATACTACTAAACAACCAATGGATCACTGAAAAAACAAAAGAGGAAATCAAAAAATACCTAGAGACAAATGAAAATAAAGGCACAATGATCCAAAACCTATGGGACACAGCAAAAGCAGTCCTAAGTGGGAAGTTTATTGCAATTACAATCTTACCTCAGGAAACAAGAACCTAACCTTATACCTAAAGCAACTAGAGAAAGAACAAACAAAACCCAAAGTTAGCAGAAGGAAAAAAATTATAAAGATCAGAACAGAAAAAAAACAACCTAATCAGAAAATGGGTAGAAGACCTAAATAGGCATTTCCTGAAAGAAGACATACACATGGCCAAGAGGCACATGAGAAAATGCTCAACGTCATTAATTACAGAAATGAAAATCAAAACTACAATGAGATATCACCTCACACCAGTCAGAATGGCCATCATCAAAAAAGTCTGCAAACGAGAAATGCTGGAGAGGGTGTGGAGAAAAGGGAACCCTCGTACACTGTCGGTGGGAATGTAAGTTGGTACAGCCACTATGGAGAACAGTGTGGAGGTTCCTTAAGAAGCTAAAAACAGAGCTACCCTATGATCCAGCAATCCCACTGCTGGGCATAATATCTGGAGAAAAACATGGTTTGAAAGGATACATGCACCCCCCCAATGTTCATTGCAGCAATGTTTACAATAGCCAGGTCGCGGAAGCAACCTAAATGTCCATTGACAGATGAACGGATAAAGAAGATGTGGTACATATATACAATGGAATATTACAAGGCCATTAAAAAGAATGAAATAATGCCATTTGCAGCAACATGGATGGACCTGGAGATTATCATACTAAGTGAAGTAAGTCAGAAAGAGAAAGACAAATATCACATGGTATCACTTATACGCAGGATCTAAAAAACTGGTACAAATGACCTTATTTACAAAACAGAAACAGACTCACAGACTTAGAGAGTGAACTTATGGAACCGGGGGTGAGAGGGCCAGGGACAGATTAGGAGTCAGGGACTGACCTGTACACACTGCTATATTTAAAATAGATAACCAACAAGGACATAGCACAGGGAACTCTGCTCAATACTCCGTAATAACCTAAATGGGAAAAGAATTTGAAAAAGAATAGGTACATGTATAACTGTATCACTTTGCTGTACATCTGAAATTAACACATTGTTAATCAGCTATACTCCAATATATCAATAAAATTAAACATTAAAAAAAAAGAATCCAGGACGATACATGGGCAAGATTTCTGATTTCTTCTCCTTTAAAGGATATGACGAACTAACAGCTCCAGTAACAGCCATAAATATGCACAGGACAAGAGGCATGCTGTTGCCTGGGATGTCTTTTGCTCAGAAGGTCTAATCCAGCTGCGGGACGTTTCCGTACCCCTGACCCAGAAGGGCCGGTCAACAGAGAGGGACTCCTGCAAATGTCCCTCCTGTGGGAAGGGCCAGTTAGGAGGGACAGCCCTGCCTTGGGCTGTGAATGCTAAACCCGTCTCAGAACCTCAGGACGGAGCTGCAGGAGAGCGCCGGCGCTTGGGCAAGTCATGACATCACCTTGTGCCTCAGTTTCCCCACCTGTGACACGGGAAGAACTCTTACCCATCTCATAGGGCTGTCGGGAGGAAGAACGGAGCTACGTGTGCGTAGTACATACAGCAGTGCCTGAGACACGGAGCATTCGGTGACTGTCTGCTACTGTTACCAGCATCATTATTGGAACTGACTGTAAAATCCAGTCTTCCTGTAGCCACTGGGCCAATCATTAAATTCCTCTTGACTTTATCTACTGATCTTTTTCTTTATTTACCCAAAAGTAAACCCGCTGTAATGTATTACTGGTCCAAATCCATGTGATTTCAGTGAGGCAAGCTCCCAGCACTGTGTGCACTTTGCCAGCCTTTACTGTTAGCACGTGCCTATTTACCTGGCATGTTTGCAGCTTCATAAATTACCGACTGGCCTGCAGCTTCGGGCGGATTGGGACATTTCCGGTGCAGAATGACTTTGCCTTTCCCCTTGACTGGTGGTGGGAAAGTGCAGCCGTGGACCAGTGACCCACTGATTATGCTTCACAGGCAGAAATGGGAGGCCAGCCCTCTGAGCCCTGCGCATCTCATCAGCACAGAACCACCCAGCCTCTGCCCACTCTTGGCCACCCGCCCCTTCAAGGGGGTCACGGGTCTCTGGACCCCCATCCAAGGCTGCGGAGGCCAGTGTGCAGAAGCTCGGCTGCAGGCCCCCGAGCAGCTTCTCCTGGTCCCCCTCCTAACCAGGCCCGCTGTGCTCTTCTTCCAGATGGGTACGCCTTCTCGCAAGAGGAGCACGGGGCCGTGACTCAGGAAGAAATAGTCCGCGCCTACGACACCACCAAACAGAAATCCAGGAAGAAGTAAGGCGTGGTCTCCCGGTGGAGCCTCAGAAAGAGATGGTCTGCTGCACCCAGTGTTAACACGTGCTTGTCAGAAGAGACGGGTGTCAGTGGCCAAAACACCGGAAACACGTCCCGTGGCCTTAGCCCACCCGTTTGTTAGTTCTCGATGCCCTCGCAAACCTGGACGCGGGCCGCAGGGGAAGCCACTTTCCCCTTTCCCACTCGTCCATCCGCAGCGCTTGGCCTGACTTTTGTTTACGCTGTTCCGAAGCATTCAACTGTGCCCTGTGAGGTGTGAAATTAAAAACATTATGCTTCACCAGTATTCCAACATCAGTCCCGGTGGTTCTGGGAGAAGACCGAGTGGGTTTCACGGTGCATGAGAAACCCACCTGGTGGGGCTGCAGTGGGCAGGCCGACTTCCTGTGTTGTCAACGCACAGATTCGGTCTGCGGTCAGCGTGTAAACCTCGCTGGAGGCAAGCTGCCAGCTTGCTTTGATTCCCCCCTTTGTTTGTATGAAGTTGGCATAAACGTCCTAATTGCAGTGAAATCACAAACATAGATATCTGGGTGGTAAACCTGAGAACGATTATTGGAATCTCAGTCACATTCCCAGCAGGGTGGGCCCGTCGGGGTCCCCGTGGTCCCTGCACCCTTGCTGCCCGGGCGCCCCGCACTCCGACCTGCTGCATGGCTGTTCCCACACTTGGTGCATGGTGGCAGAAGGCACCCGCCCAGACCCCCACCCTCCCTCCTTCTCCCCAGATTCAGATACGGATGCGAGAAACCCCTTCCTCTATAACTAAAGAAACATAGCCATTCGCGTAGATTCTAAGTGTCTATTCTATCTGCCTCTTTCTGACGACAGGGGAGCCTGCAGGTCAGGGCAGTGGTGGAGCCGCTGGGGCCCTGCCCGCCCTGGTCAGGCTCTCAGAACTCAGTGCCCGGCCTCCAGACCCCTGGACCTGGGCACCTGCTTAAATTAGAACCCACGCTTGTTCTCTCGGGAGCTCAGAGCACATTTTGCCTTTTGAGCGAATTTACAGCACATCTCCCCAGCAAAGGAGCACACCTGTCGCTCCGGACTCTGAGCCAATAAGTAACCCAGTGGGGAGAGGGAGGGCCCCCGAGGCTGCTGAGGAAGACGACCGTTGGCGGGAAGCAAGGGCACGGAGACACTTTTCCTGCAAATCTCAGTAGAAATTTCTGAAATCAAGCCCTGAAGCCCAGACAGTTGTCATGATCAGCCTCAGGTATCCATGGACACGTGATTTTAAGTGAACAGAACTCCAGACATTTCAAGGAAACGGCCTTCCTCACATTGACAGGTTTTTCTTCCTTATGCAGCCAGTGCTAGACGCAGGCAGCTCTCTGCACGTGAGGGGCCCTGAATCTCAGACGAGCAAGGGCAGCGCCGAGTCCCTGACTTTGAACCACGGAGTCCCACGTTCTGAACGTGGACCGAACCCGGCTGCCTTGGGGCAGGAAAGCGGCACCTGGAGCCCTTCATAAACACCCGGTCTGGAGGCACGTCCTCTGCTCGCAGCTTTGGCGGCTGAACCAGATTTCTGGATTTGGCTTAACATCAATACTTCTGGGCAGCTGCTGCCGCTTAAAACGGCACGGTCCCTCTGGGGAGGCCTGAGCTAAATTAGGAAATGAAACAACAGGGCATTTTGTTGCCTCCCCATCATGTCGGAGCACCCACATCTCAGTGGGCGTGGAGATTAAATTACCTCCATTTAGAGTATGATATGCGTGGACCACAAAAACGAATCCCCCGCTCGTGAGGTGACGGGGACCCAGAGGGGGGCTCCAGGGCAAGCAGGACAGGGCAGCGAACAGGCAAGCCCAGTCGCCACGCCTTCCCCCGGGCCAAGGTCTAAGACATTTTAAGCACTGGAGCACCCAGCAGGATGCGTGGCTGAAGGACCGTCATGCAGGAATCACAACAGAACATGTGCCTGTAATTAACACAGCAAAGCAAGGTGGACGCCTTCCCTGCACACACAGAGCATGAAGTCCTGCGTGCAGAGGAGAAACGAACATTCTTATAGAGTCCTGTTAGGCACCCTGACGATTTAGTTTCATTTGGGAACTAAGCCTAGTTGGAAAAGGGAATTCAGACTCAATTCTCTGTCAAACACTTGGCTCGTTCTTGAACTTAAAGCCTTCCGAATCAGATTTGTGAATTACAGTGTGTGCTTATCTGGGGCTTTTTGGGTTTTATTTTTTACATTAAAATACAGTTCAGATTTTTCTGAGTTTTTTAAGTATATTTTCCAGTTCCCTTGAGAAGTAGACTAAACAGTCTTTGCAGTCATGAAATATGCACACAGAAGAAAGCATTAGAGGGATGCCTTTCTATTTATTCTCGCCTGTGATTAAGCTACCTTGTAGCCAAATGACTAAATTGGGTTTCTAGGAGGAACAGCTGTCACTACGTGTGATGTATAATGTTCAGCTGGGCCGACTCGGGGGCTGTGTCATTTGTCCTATCTTTAAACTGAGGTCACAGTGTCACACACAAGCGCTCCCCCGGGGAGTAGGGTGGGCCAGACTTAAGCTGCACACTGTCAGCTCCGTGGAGATGCCACCTGGTACTTGTCACTCTGCAACACAGAAAGTGACACACGGGCTGGCAGGTCAGCACCGTGGGGCCAGACTCTGGATTGGGCTGAAGTGGCAGATTCCACTTAGGGCCAGTGGTCTAGCCTGTCTCTATGCAGAATATTCCAGGCTTCTTGACCAGTGTTAACCTTCTCCCGTCTCCCAACACACACACAAAACCTGTGCTTTGGAGAAAGAAGATGCCGTTTCTTTAACATTTGGAGTGATACCCTAACACGCGAGCCTGGGCTTTAGCAGCTCACAGCTGAGAGCTCTGCTGGCCTTTCCTTTCCCTGACAAGGCTTTAGGTCTTGCTGTAGGGAGCGGGCAGTGAGAATCTGTAATCACTTGTCAAGAAACAGTGAATAATGAAAAAGTGTAAGTAACTAATATCTGAAAATGCATATGGACATATGTCACAGACTTTACGGTTGGATTTTTTTTTTTCTTAAAGAAAGCTCCAGTCTATAATCTCACTGTTAAAACAATGACCCTTTATCTTTTTGAACCATAAGGAAGAGAATATTCTATCATATTCCTGATCCTGGAGATTTATGCCTTAGACCACAGGTTCAACAGAATGTTTGCAAAACTCTGCTGTAGGATAAGGTCGTCCTTGGTTTTGAACATGTGAAAGAACTACACACAGTTGAGCCAGGGTTTGAATTCCTGCCCAGGGTCATTGTCCCGAAGTAATGCAAGGAGTGATGTAGGCTCAGCATTTGAAATGTAGCCTTCATCTCCTGGGATCCATAAAATAAAAAACTTGAACAGGGAAAAAAAACTGTGGTTAAGCAGAGCCTGAAATAATAATATGGCAAAGAAATGAGTTATCAGGTCAAGTTAAAGGATGGCATCCCCCATGGTATTCATTAAATGCTTTCTTCATGCAAATACTTAAATTAGAAAGTATAATAGTGATGGAGATAGTGAAAATAAAGTGCCTCCTCCAAAAAAAAAAGGGGGGGGAAACAATACAGCAGTTGACTTTGAGGCTGGTTCTTCACTGGCTCAAGGCAGTTCTTGGTCTCTGTCAGCCTTGAGGGAGATTATTTCGCCTCACACTAGCCATCTTTCCATCTTGGAGAGCTAGGAGAACAGGTAGATTTTCCAGTGGGTCTCAGAGGTCAGGACCCAAGTTCCTCTGTAATGACATATCAAAAGTGTTCTTCCCAAAAGGAACAGACCTGGGATACTCGACTTGACGTGTTGGACTCTTCGTTGAGTTTTTTTTCAGCATCCCCAACTGTCCACCACCCACTTCCATTCTCTTTTACAAGAGCTCCATTAATGCCAGACTTCCAGCTTGGGCTGTTTAAAGCGCTCTTGGTTTGTTGGGTCTGAGAGAGGGGTGAAGGGAAATCCTCTCAGCGGGAAGAAAGGTCTCTGAGCCCACACAGCTCTCAAGGGCCAGAGCTAAGAAACCAATGGGACTGGAGAAAAGGGGCAAGCTCCCCCGTCCCTACACCAAGCATAACCCACAGCCGTCACCCTGCAGAGCACGTCTGCTCCCGACCCAGGGGAGACAAGAGAGCCGTTCTTCTTACACCCAGGCTGGCTCATTTTCAAGTGACAATCTCTTGCCCTAGTTGCCTTAGAGATATCTACTCCCAGGCATCAGACCAAGAAAAACAAGCTCCCAAGATTAGCCCAACGGCATTTCTCCCGACCTGGCTACGGGACGGAGACCTGTTCGTTTTAAAAGTCGGGAACAAAGTGTCAGGTGGCTTTGATTTACAGCAGCAAGAGGAAGAAGAAAGTTGAAGGAATGGCGCTATCCAAATAACCCTGCCCAGGAAACCCAGGGGTCAAGAGAGCTTATCGAGAGGCTTTCACAGGCCAGCTCGACAGTGTTGAGAAAGAGCCAGAAGGAGGAGGGACGCCTGAAGATCAGGATGTGAACCCACTTCCGAGGGGACCGGAGCCGGTCGTATTGCTAAAGACAGCTGGGCGTGCAGCTCCAGGTAGATCAGTAAACACCAGGTGCAGAACTGAGAAGGAAAAATCTGCCCTGTCATATAGTCTCCCTCCTTCCGAGATCCCTGCACCTGGGAACACTTTTTCGGCTTTTCACTAATAAACTCACTCCAAGCCCTGACGGTGTTGCCCCGCCCCGCCCCTCCCGCGGCGCCCAACTGGGAGGCCTGCTGGGCCACTGCCCCCAGCCTCCCCCCAGAGCCTGCAGCCGCAGTGGGCGCTGCGTCCGTCCTGGGCTGCTGTCTGCGCGTGCCATCCTTGCGGTGTCCTCCTCATGCAGGCGAAGCCACAGGCTCTCCTGTCTGCTCTCACATCCGTGCTCGCATCGCTGAAAGACCGTTTGCGCCAGGAAGGGTTTAATCTGTCTATGCAGAGAGAGGGGGGCAGTGGAGGCACGTTTAATTGGCTCCCAGCAGAGCGGGCGGGGCGGGGGGGAGCTTTTGTATAGAGTCTGGGGGTTCTGTTCCCGCCCTCTAGAAGTGTTACCATGTTCACATCCTATTAACGTCCTCTGGTTGTTAAATTACAGCAGCGCAGAACAGTGGCGCTGGGTTCCCTCCTGGAGCGAATGCAGATGAAGGCCATTTTCCCGGTGTTTTTAGGGGGTTTGGAAAATGTAGTGATTCGTGGCTTTAATCAATCCGTTGACTGGTGTATGTCTGCACAAACCTGTTTCAAATAAATCTTTTGTTAAAGTAAATGATGGGACCCTGCTTTATTTGTGAATTTCTTTCCCACTAATAAGCAGCTACTGCCATAGAGACTCCGGACTATGACACAGAGGCTTTGTCAGCAGGTACTTTGGGTCTGTACCTGCATACATGCATGCTCTGCCCGCCAAGCTGACAGCCCGGAAATGCTGTTAATGGCAGGAGTGCAGGGGGATCCGAATGGCAGATGAACAGGAGCTCGGCTGCTCTGAGGCCAGGGCCCCTTTGTGAGAAGGGGGCCCGAGGGCCGCTCTGAGTCCGATGGATCAGGCAAAGGGACGAACTGTGCACAGGAGGCCTTCTCCCTCAGTTCCTTTATTCCCTCTGGTTCATCCAATTTCCCTGCAGACTGAGATGTGGGAAGTTCAGATTCCGTTGGCCAGCGTGCAGTCACAACACTGTCATCGAACGGGGTCGGAACACACCACCCCAAGACAGGCCGCTTTGGCAAAATGATGATTTTGAGCTGAAGGTGCCTGAGAAGTAGCTCTGCCCTCCCCTTTCCACCTAAAAGCAGGTCCTAGCATCCCCGTGAGAAAGGGGCCCTGCCTGCACCAGGAAGAGAAGGGCGTTCTCACCACCAGAGACAGGCACGGACCCAGACAGACCACCTTCTGCAACAACCCTGATCTTCCACGAGCTTCCCCGCCACTGCCCCACAGTTTGCTGCCACTTAGCCCAAGCCCCCTGGGTCACATCCCACAGTCTCTCTTTGTGTAAAAAGGTAGATAAGCGGCTGGGCCTAATGGCTTTTTTAGGGTCTTCATTTTCCTTCTGCAGACTCCCACGTACACCTACAAATATTAAGTAAATGCGTATGCTTTTCTCCTGTTTATGTCTGATGTCGGTGAATCTCTTAGACCAGCCGCAGACCTGAGAGGGCAGAGAAGTTTTCCTCCCTGACCTTATTTCAAAACAGTGTGAAGAGACCTCTCGGGTTCCCTGTAGGCACAACACGTCATGTTCGCGCAAGAGTCCACAGCCTTGGGGCTCCCTGGGGTGCACAGTTCACACCACGGAGGCCACGTGGAACCTGGGGAACCCGGGGTCAGGGGGAGCTGAGGGCCCAGAAGTTGGCCTTGGAAGCCTAGAGAAGGGGGTGTCCTCACTGGAAACCGGCCTCAGGCCCTGGCTTAGGGCAGCTCTACGCTTCCCAGGGGTGGGGGACAGGAAGGAAAGAGAGCCTGGAGACGGCTCCCTGCAGAGGCTTAAACCCAAAAAAAACGCTTAATTGCCCACTTCAAATTTATTAGAACTTCCCTCAGCGGACTGGTTCTGAGACAGGCTGGGAGCCGGGCAGAGGCCGGGCTGGCACCTGGACACACGTCTCCTCCAGCAAGAAAATACAAAGAAACTCTAAGGGACTAAAAATAACTGCACGCATGCGCAGTTGGGGCAAATTACGGACAACAAAATACAAAAAGACCAAAAAACCCAACTGTCAATTCTGAAAAGCCGAGAGCAAAAGCAGGGTACTGTGCGTGCCCCCTGCACTCACCACCACCAAAGGGGCGGGCAGACCACCTAAGCCACGCCTCCAGCCCGACCCCTGGACACACTCCTACCTTCTCTCCATATAAGGAACAAGTTCGCCCCTCCCTCGGGGAGTGAGCAAGGGCACCTGTTGCTTATTCTCGCTCCCCCCTCCCACCCGGGCTGCAGCAGGGGCCCCCATAAAGCCCTGCCTGAATTCCTTGTCTGGCCTCTGATCAGTTTCTATCGATTGGGGAAGGCCAGGAACCCTGGCCGGTATCAAATCCTCCCAAACAGGCCTTGTCCCCTGAGAACTGAGCTTGGGCAGCCGTCACCACCTTGGTGGCCACATCTCCAGGCACATCAGGGACAGGAGGCCAGCCGCACTTCCAGGCACAATTCTGCAGCTTTTCCTCTGTTCTACATAGGCCTGCACCCCCAGCAACCCGCACCAATTTTTTCAATCACAAAACGAAACAATTTAATACAATCAACAGCGAAGTGTTAAATTCCGACCTTTGCCATCTCTCGGTCATGTCTACAAAATCTGCCTTTGCCACTGTGCTCACCAGCATGAACTTGAACCCCTGAGGCCAACGGCAGCTGAAGACAGTGTGCAGACCCTACATTTCTGCCTAAGGCAACGTCCTCTAGGGCAGTTCTCTCTCCGAAAGAGACTCAGGATACTTTGGAAAGTCATTCAGATTCTGCTGTGTATTTTCTAAATGTTTATGCACGATACACATAATTCGAGGGATTGAAGTGTGGTCAGAGGAACACGGCACGTGGCAGGAGCCTGCTCCAGCCTCTAGTATCTTCCGCCTACATTCTTTTCCATGTAGGAAGCTTTCAAGGGAATTTTCCAGCAATTGTTGAAAAGCCAAGCAGTTGATGTGCCTGGGACTCTAGGTGGAGGTCTGGGACTCTCTAGGTGGAGGTCTGGGACTTTATCTTTTCCCAGAGGAGGAGAGAAGAAAACCCCTCCACCTACCAAAGCCAGAAACACCAAATACACAGTCCAGCTCCTAAACACTAAGCTTTCGCTTTTTTAAGGTAGGCCACACACATGAACAGAATGACTTCAAATCCCTGAGGCTTGGCCTCAGAGCACCATCCTCAGCTGCCTGCCTCTCTTTGCAGTGAAGGGTCCCTGACCTCAGACTGCACTTGACCTCAGACCGCAGAGTGATGGGTGCTGAGAGAAAGGGTGCAGGGCTGTCCTGAGAGCCACAGCCTTGGCCGGAGCCCTGAACGGGTCTGTCCCAGTTTCTACAGAACTGCTGTTAAGAGTTGTTTACGAAGTTTAATGCTACCTGTACTCTCTCCCCTAAAGAACATGTTTTGATTTGAAATACTCTTAATTGCTGAGAAGCTCCTCCTGATTTTCTTCCAGCAAAACAATGGTGCGTATATTACATTTCATTTAATATAAAGCCCTTCTGCTGACCTGACACCTCGCCCACGGCCAGGGGACAGGTGATTGTCCCGCCAATTCCCAAATGGCCCTGAACGGAGGGTACAAATGGCTGGTATGAGCCGAAACTGACCAGCCCTTCAGCTGCAAACAAAGTCACTTTTTTCCCTTCCCAGTGTTCTTAAGCGAAGCCACTGCAGGCAAATGACTTGCAAAGGTGGCTGCGGGAAAAGCCCTGGAATTTGTTTCAATATTATATTTAAAACTGGATGGGGGGGGGACTCTCCCGCTTCAGTAAAAGAAAACACCTCCAAGCAAAGTTATTTAATACTTTAGCTGGAAAACGTTTTATTGGAATCCTGACCAGCCCCAGTGGGCTCGCTGAGGCCCCGGCAGCTGGGGGCACATCACCACTACCTGCCCCGCGCGTGAGGGGGCCCCGGGGCAGACGCACTGGACGCTTCTGGAATCGCGGGGACACAGCGTGCGCACAGCCTGGTTCTGAGGGAGGGAATAAAGGCGACACATACGTCCACGAACACAAAAGAACAAAACCTCTTAACCTTGAGAATCTGGCAAAGCAGCTCCGACAGCGCCACGAAGGCATGCGAGGGCTGAACCCACTGCTCGCCTCTGGAGACACGAGAGCCCCGCTTCTGGCAACTGAGTGCGCAGGGGACACGGCTCCGGGCCCCGTCCGTCCCAGCTGACCCAGACAGCTGGTTGAGAAGCCGGGGCCTCTCGGAGGAGGCTGCGGAGGCCCCGGCGTCCCGGGAGTGGCCCCAGCGCCCAGGGAGCGGCCCCGGCCGGCAGCACAGGGGGAGAGCCGGGGCCCCGCCGTCCACGTGGGCAGCAAGGCCCGCTAATGACCTCGCGCCCAGCCGTCCAGGGGCTTCGGCCTGCGGGGCCGTCACGCACCCTGCCTCGCTGCTCCTGGGAACAGGAGCTGTCTTCCTGACTCCGGAGAGGAGCTGGCGACCCAGACCAGGTCCCCGCCTCTCGGAGCTCATCTTCCGGGGGAGTGACAGACACGGGGCGAGGGACGCAGAACCCGACACCTCGGCCCGCGGCCCAGACGCTGCCCCGACAAGACCACCCAGCTCCGCGGGCTCGTAACAGCCCCATTTCCTTTCCCACACTGTGCTGGCTGACATGCAGGTGAGGGTCTGGTCAGGGCGCAGCGTCCTCCGGGGCACCGGGGTCTGCGGAGCTCTCGGGTCCCTTCGATAAAAGGTCTAACATCGCCGCGAGGGCTTCAGGACCCCATCACCTCCCACGGCCCACCTCCGAACACATCCCGCGGGGAACGCTGTGCTCAGTCCCAGCCGAGGGTGGCCGACCACGCCGGGGCCAGGTCCCGCCGCCCCGCAGATGGTTTAGTCTCGCTCAGCCAACGCCACTGTCCTCCTCTTGTCAAACAACCTCTGAAACCTTCTGTAACTGGACGTCCCCATCGGCCGTACAAACAAGTGACCAGAGAGGGGACAAGAGTGTCCTTTTCCCACCCGATGGCCGTCCCTCCGTTCGCCAGGGAATCAACACCCCATCCAGACCTCTGGCCACCCAGGCCGAGGCCCAGCCGGCTTCCCTGTGCGCCCTTCCCCTCCCCCCCACCCCCAAGCCTACGAGCCTCCCGTCCTCCGGGCGGTTCCCGTAGCCTCCCCCCGGGGCACGTCCCAGACAGCAGTGCTCACAGCCCGTACCCACAGCCCCGGGCCCCCAGGCCCGCACGCCCTGCAGTGAGATGGATTACAGGCCCGAGCCCCATCCTTCCAAGGCTACCGTGAACTCCCCCGACCCCAGAAGCCTGTGCTACAGGCGCGCACGGTGCCGCTGGTGTGCTGCGGTAACCTGGATAACCTGAATCAAAGCCCTGGGCTTCAGAAGCCTGGCCAGTTACCGCCTCTGTGACCTCGCGCAAGTCGCTTAACGCCCCTGCACCGCAAGTTCCTTGCCGGCAAGATGGGGACCACGCTCCCTGCTGACCCACCGGCGACGGTGCACAGCGCTGCGGGCCACACCAGCACTGCGACGACTCAACTGCCCGTAGAGATGCCGAGACACTTCCATACCAGCTGATAACTAGACACGTGCCCTGTTGGTAAAGCATGATGGGTATCACACCATCACCACCTCTGGACCTTTCCACCATCCAGCAACTAACAGGTAATACCCACCGGGGGTGGGGCGTTCCTGACCCTACAAGGCACTTGTCCTTTATGACAAGTCCAGACTACTGCCCATCAGACTGATAGATACTCTTAAAATCACATCTGGTTGTGAGACTCTCCACTCACTCAGTCCAGAAGCATGTTCCACACCCGCTGCTATGAGCTAGTGATACAGACAGATAAAGCATCCAAAACGCTCAGCCCAGTGGAGGGGACAGACATGTCAATAAACAGAATGCAGTCGATGAGCGTTTTGGTTATCTGTTAGGGAACAAACCACTTCAGAACTCGGTGGCTCAAAATAACAACAGGTTCCTCAAAACTTAAACAGACTTACAGTACGACCCAGGAATTTCACTTCTGGGAATATATCCAAAAGCACTGAAAACTGGGACTCAAGCTGATATTTACATACCCAGGTTCACAGCAGCATTATTCACAATAGCCAAAAGGTGGAAACACAAATGTCCAGCAAGGGATTCATGGATAAACAAAATCATCTACCCATACAATGGAATATTAGTTATCCTTAAAAGGAGAGGAAATTTTGACACATGCTACAACATGGATGAGCCTCAAAGACACTACACTAAAAAATAAGCTAGATGCAAAAGGACAAATATTGTATGACTTTATATGATGTACCTAGAATAGGCAAATTCACAGAGGCAGAAAGTAGAAGGGTGTATCAAAATACCCATGGTATTTTCCCACAGAACTAGAACAAATAATCCTAAAATTCACATGGAACCACAGAAGACCGCAAATTGCCAAAGCAATCTTGAGAAAAAAAGAACAAAGCTGGCAGTATCACTCTCTCAGACTTCACACTATAGGACAAAGCTACAGTAATCAAAACAGTAATGGTACTGGCACAAAATCAGACACAAAGATCAGTGGAACAGTACAAAGAGCCCAGAAATAAACCCACACACCTATGGTCAATTAATCTATGGCAAAACAGGCAAAAATATACAGTGGAGAAAAGACAGTCTCTTCAATAAATGGTGCTGGGAAAACCAGACAGCTACATGTAAAACAATGAGATTAGAACATTTCCTCACACCATATACAAAAGTACACTCGAAATGGACTAAATATCCAAATTTAAGGCCTGAAACCATAAAACTCCTAGTAAAGAACATAGGCAGAACACTCTTTGACATAAATTGTAACAATATTCTTTGGATCCTAAGGCAAAGGAAGCAAAAGCAAAAATAAACAAATAGGACCTAATTAAAGATTTTGCACAGTAAAGGAAACCAGGCACAAAATGAAAAGACAATCTACAGAATGGGAGAAAATACTGTAAATAATACGACTGATAAGGGGTTAATATTCAAAATATACAAACAGCTCATACAACTCAATATAAAAAAAAAACTGATAAAAAAAATTGGGTGGAAGACCTAAATAGACATTTTTCCAAAGAAGACATACAGATGACCCACAGACACATGAAAAAAATGCTCAACATCGCTAATTATTAGAGAAAATGCAAATCAAAACAACGAGATATCACCTCACATCAGTCAGAATGGCCATCATCAAAAAGTCTACAAATAACAAACGCTGCAGAGGATATGAAAAAAGGGAAACCTCCTACACTGTTGGTGGAGACGTAAACTGGCCTAGCCACTGTGGCAAACAGTATGGAGGTTCCTCAAAAAACTAAAAACAGAGTTACCATGTGATCCAGCAATTCCACTCCTGGGTATGTATTTGGGGAAAAAAATGAAAACACTAATTTGAAAAGATACATGCACCTCAGTGTTCATGGTAGCACTATTTACAACGGCCAAGACATGAAAACAACCCAAGTGCCCATCAACAGAAGACTGGATTAAGAAGATGTGGCACTCACCCGCACACACACGCACGCGCGCGTGCACACACACACACACAATGGAATATTACTCAGCCGTAAAAAAAAGAATGAACTATTACCATTTGCAGCAATGTAGGCATACCTAGAGAATATTATGCTTAGTGAAACGAGTCAGAGAAACACAAATACTGTATGATATCACTCATATGTGGAATCTGAAAAATAATACAAATGAATGTATATGCAAAACAGAAACAGACTCACAGAGAGAACCGGTGGTTCCCAGTGGGGAGGGGGGAGGGGCACAACAGAGGGAGGGGAGTAAGAGATATTTACAGACTACCATGTATAAGCTAGATAAGCAACAAGGATATATTGTATAGCACAGGGAATTATAACCATTATCTTGTAATAACTTTTTTTTTTTGCAGTACGCAGGCCTCTCACCGTTGTGGCCTCTCCCGTTGCGGAGCACAGGGTCCGGACGCGCAGGCTCAGCGGCCATGGCTCACGGGCCCAGCCGCTCCGCGGCATGTGGGATCTTCCCGAACCGGGGCACGAACCCATGTGCCCTGCATCGGCAGGCGGACTCTCAACCACTGTGCCACCAGGGAAGCCCTGTAATAACTTTTAATGAAATACAATCTAAAAATACTGAGTCACCAGAAACTAATATTGTAATCAATATTAGTCAATCAACTATTCTTCGATAAAAAATAAATAATGAAATAAAATCTTCCCCAAAAAACGTGGAATGGTGGTCGTCAGGGTCGGGGTGAAAGGGGTACAAGGAGTATTAAGGGTACAGAGTGTGAGTTTGGGAAGATGAAAAACTTAGAGATAGATGGTGGTGAAGGTTTAAAACAATGTGAATATACGTCATGCCACCGAACTGTACACTTAAAATGAGTTAGAATGGCAAACTGTATGTATATTTTACCACAATTTTAGAAAAAAAAAGAAGAAGAAAAACAACAATCATTTCTTTTGCGCTTAAATCTGTCAGTTGGGCAAAGCTCAGCAGGAACGACCCACCTCTGCTCCGCGACGCTGGGCCCTCACCTGGGACGACTTCAATGGCGGGGCGGCCGGCGTCCCTATCTCTTCACCCTGTCTCTGGGCTTCCCTGGTGGCTTCCCCGCGTGGTCTCACCTTGTCACCGAACCAGGTCCATTTGCCCGCCGCGTCAGGAGCCACAACACGTGGGACGCCGACGTTTGCAGCAAAGAGACGGTTTACTCGCAAGCCAGCCAAGCACAAAAGCTGCACGACAAGCACAAACCCGCTCGCGGGAAGGCGAGGGGGCGGGGGTACTTAAAGGATGAGAGACGTAGACGCAGGCGCCCTGGGCGTGGGGGGGCGGGGAAAGGGGATTGGGAGAAGGTGCGTCGTCGTGGTTCTGCGCAGGCGTAACTAGACTGCGGGCCTCTGCGCTCCAAGCCGCAGGCCCGGGGCATGAGCTCAGGGCGGGGCTTTGGGGCCTCTCACTTCCAACAGCCTCGGAGCCTGTAACCCTCACGCACGCCCCCTTGGAGGGTCGGTGGACCTATCCAGTCTTAACAGGCTCCGCGTGAATTAGACACAGCTGACTCCAAGACCCTAGAAAACACCTTGTTTAGGCTCCGTGCCGCATGGCGGACACGCCGGTCCTTTGTAACAATTCAAACGACCTTGATTGGTGAAGGCAGGTTACAGGTGAAATGCGTCTAACTAACGGTTACCCGCGGTTTCACTCTCATCACAGCGAAAGGTCATCTGCGGCAGCTCAGGCGTCCAAGAGACAAGAAGTAGAAGCTGCGCTAGGGCCCGGGTCTGGAGACGGGCACGGCATCACTTCCCAAAATGCCGTCGATGCAAAAGCCACAAAGCCCACCCAGATGCCAGGGGAGGGGACTGACATCCCCCGCTTCTCCATGGAAGAAGGCGTTTCAGAGAATTTGTGGCCATTTTTACTTCGGCACAAGGTGGAAGTGAAGTGTGTACAAGGTACTGAAGTACTGTGGACACAAGATGCCTCTCTGGGGATTCAGGAGCCTTTCCAGGGAAGGGAGATGATCTCCTCCAGGATGAAGTAATGGATGTGAGAACATCTTACAAACCATGAATTGTTCCACCAATGCCTGATCAATGACAGTAAATGCTGCACTAAGACTAAGGCTTTGCAGCTGCTTCCCAGTTGATACGATGCAATCATAGACCTCTCACCCTCCTAAAGTCATTACGGGACAGTGGGCGGCTAACCCAGGAACACGTGTAGCCTGCACGTGAAGAGATGTGCGTGCCCTTCAGGAACCAATTGCTCTGTATTCCACACAAGGCCACCAACGTGGCACTGTATGCCGCCGCCATATGCAGTGCACTCCAAGGGGAGTCGTAGTCATGAGCTTCCATCACGGCCAATTCATCTTCTGCTAATCGAAGTGAAACGGGGCAGGACCCTATGATCTATGCCCCCCCATGTCCTCAGCCTGCTTTTTGTCTGTGGAAAAACTTTAGCCAAAGGATAAGTTTAATCAGAGAAGTGAGAAAATGCAGAAACAAAGCAAAGTAGTCAAATAGGACAAAATAATAATAGTTTGGGCAGTAAGCAAAGTCAAGGGACCTTTAGTTCCTCCTTAAGGGCTACAGATAATATTCTGAGCCCTATCCTGTGAGCTGTCCTACAGATACTGAAACCCTCACCAGGTGGAAGAAGTTAACTACATGATGACCAGACGGTAGCCATGACAGAAGCTGCCACAATTCCGAGAACTGGCTTCAAGGAAATGGGAACAAACCGACCCTGGAACTGCAGACTAACTGTACTTAAAACAATCAAGATGACGCCGATCAGACCATCAGTGACCAATTTCAAGATGACTGTCAGAGCCGACTGTGCTGTTTTCTGCAGGTAGCCCCTCCCTCCGTCTATAAAAGCTCTTGTCCACTGGTTGTCAGTGGGGGCAGTGGGCCTTCGGACAGGAGTTCACCCTCCCCCACTCCACCCCAGTTGCCGGCCTCCAAAATAAAGCAATCTTTCCTTTCCACCAGCCTGGCCTCTTTATTGGCTTTTGAGCGGCGAGCAGCCGGACCCCACTTCCGGGTATAGTAGAGAATGTGTGTGGGTTCAAATATCATTTGTCAAGCACAGTTTTTTCTTATAACTACATTGTGAAAAAGACAAGATGCCAAGTCAAATGAGGTTTTCGTACTTCTCAATAAATGATTGCTGAATGAATATTGATCCTCAGACACTCAACGAGGAGTCTTTTTGTTCCAATACACCTTTCATTAGATATAAAACTTCTTAACACTAAAACTAAGAGAGAAATACTGTACTGGTTAAAAAAAGAAGAAAATGAAACTGTCACTAATAATCAAAGCTAGGAAAATTCCACTCCAGATCACCCTTAACCTTCCAATGTATAATTAGGAGAAACTGTTTTAAGATGGCTCTGGCAATTGCAAACTTTAGCCAGCCTCACTTGGTTGTGTTGGACCAAATATTTGGAGTCAACCCGTGGCTAAAATCTAGACAGAGCAAGAGATATCCTTCTCGCAAAAGTCCCTATAAGAAGGGTCCAAGAATAAAGCAGATAGGACAAAAGTTCCTGTTCTATCTCAGGCATTGTTAACTGAGCAGCTATTTGAACATTTTTGTAATCAAAGAAAATTCTGTGTGTGAGTCCACATAATGCCTCCTTATATCAGACAATGTATATACATATACGTAAGTGTCTGTAAATATATATGTGTGTATATTCAAGTTTATAAATGGTATTGCCTTGGTCTAAGGATACCTCCTATTAAATTCCTTTTGAAGTACATGAAATCTTTATGTCCAATTATTTCTTTCTACCTCTGCAGTTAATAACGGTGTGTGTAGTGTATGCGGGCCCTGTACTAGGGGCTGAGGTGCTGTTCATTGATGAAGAGGTCTTGGTTTCTCTCCTCAAGGAACTCACCACCCCAGGGGACACGCCCACACTAAATGTAGTCCCAGGCAGCACGACACAAGGGTACAAGCCAGTGCTATGGGGACGGAGAACAAAGAGGTTCACACCGAGCGTGAGAAAGAGGGCCAGAGGACAGCACTGTCCCCGCCCCGCCCTCCAGCCCTTCTGGCCCCGCAGCCCGATGTCTAAGGAATATGGGAAAAGACGAAAGCACAGGCGCAAAGGAACCCAGCAGAACGCGGCCAGGTGCGGTTCTGAAGACGGTTTCAAACGTAACCCGAATCCCCGCCACTTACATCAATCAGAGTCCCTGTGAAGCAGCCCCCGCGTTAGGAAGCTGGGTGCGGGCACGGCTGCCCCGTGGGGAGAGGTGGCCTGAGTCCCACGTTAAGCAGCTGGAGCTCAGAGGGGCCCCCGGAGTCGTCACGCACTGGTCCGGGACGGGAGAGGGCTCTGAATGCCACTCTCACCGCCTCCAAAGTACCCTTGCTTCCAAGGAGTGTGCTAGAGCTGCTCCGAAGGGGATGCCTGCGAAGACCACCCGCCCCCCACCCCGGCCGGGGGAGGCCCCCGACCTCGCCTCCGACGGAGCCTTTAGTCTCATTTCCGCAGTAGGATGGGACGGACATGCTGCTTTAAGTTCAATCACCGGCCACAGACACAACCGCGGCGAGTAGACTGACATGTTGGCAACACACGCGTCAGAAAGGTGGGGAAGATCTCAAGAGCCATTGGAGCCGCAAAGCAGCATCTCCCTCCAGAGATGCCGGTTCCTGACCCCTGGCCCCTCCCTCCCAACTCAGCCACATGAGCCTGGGGGGCTGCACAGCCCCTCCCCTGGGCCTTCGGGCCAAGACTGGGCTCTGCCAATAGGGGGCACTGGAGGGAACCCGAAAGGCCGGGAGCAGAGGGTGAGGCCAGGCTGGCGGCTGTGGTCAGTGCCCACCATCCCGGCCATCACCTGGCAGCAGCTGGCACCCAGCTCCAGGTTTGGGGGGTTTGGGGGGCATTCCTAGAACCAGCCTCCTTGTGTCCCCCCAGGCACCAGTCCACAGGTGCCCCCTCTCTGAGCACGACAGGTCTTCAAGCTTCTAGATTCCAACACCCCAATTTCTTCCCTTCCTTTTGGCCCTGGGGTAGTAACTGCTTCGGGCAGGCAATGACGCTCTCTCGCTCTGTCACCTCAGTGTCCCCTTTTGCGGTTCCAGGCCTCTCACACCTGTTTAACCAATATTTACACAAATTCTCTCTGTTAAAAATAACTGGTGTGGGCTTCCCTGGTGGCGCAGTGGTTGAGAGTCCGCCTGCCGATGCAGAGGACACGGGTTCGTGCCCCGGTTGGGGAAGATCCCACATGCCGCGGAGTGGCTGGGCCCGTGAGCCATGGCCGCTGAGCCTGCGCGTCCGGAGCCTGTGCTCCGCAACGGGAGAGGCCACAGCAGTGAGAGGCCCACATACCACAAAAAAATAAAAATAAAAATAAAATAATAACTGGTGTGGGCTTCCCTGGTGGCGCAGTGGTTGAGAGTCCGCCTGCCGATGCAGGGGACACGGGTTCGTGCCCCGGTCCGGGAAGATCCCACATGCCACGGAGTGGCTAGGCCCGTGAGCCATGGCCGCTGAGCCTGCACGTCTGGAGCCTGTGCTCCGCAGTGGGAGAGGCCACAACAGTGAGAGGCCCGCGAACTGCAAAAAAAAACAAAAAAACAAAAAACTGGTGTGACAATGGCCATATCTACTAAGGCAAATGTACAAATGTATCTTATGACATAGCAATTCTACTCCTGGAATCCCACCCAAGGGAACTGAGTGCTTATGTTCCCCAAAAGGCACATTTAAAAATGTCCCTAACTGCATATTTCTAACAGCCACAAACTGAAAATAACCCAAGTGTCCATCAATAGTAGAGTCGATTAAAAATTACAGTATATTCCTAGGGTTGAGTACTACACATCAGTGAAAAAGAAAAAACAGCCCCATTCAACACTGGTCATACCATTGAGACACAAAAGAGTACATATTCTGTGATTCCATTCATACGAAGTTCAGTACAAGGCAAAGCTAATCTATGGTGACAGAGAACTTTTCTTCCAAGGGCGCTATCAAGTGGATTTTTTCTCTCTCTTGATCTGGGGGATGGTTCACTGTGATGTACATTTAAGATGCATGCGCTCTGTGGTGAGGTTATAATTCAGTAAAAAATTAAAATAAAATGTTTCAGTCCAGCTTCCGGACTGAAGCCTGACTGCTTCAGAGCGACAGCAAGTGGCAGAGTAGGAAGACCTGGTAGGAACCGCCAAGCCTAGAAGAGACACGGGAGGAGAGACAGCCTGGGATTTCACAAAGCAACAGTGGCACAGAAAGAAGGCAGGCGCTCAGGGGACAAAGAGCGGGACCGTTTCCAGGGTCGGAGAAAGCCTGTTCCGTACAAGTCTGCTGGGCAACCCCAAGACACAAGAAATGTAGACTACCCTAGGTAAAATTCATTAGTTGTTGAAACAAAAGGGAACTCTCCTAAGCTAGTTCTCTTATAAAGAGCTATGTATATATGCACATATATGTTTGACATATTTTGTCAATGTTATATATTTCTCTATGTTGAGGTTAAAAATATCTGACGTTATATGTGTATCATAAAAACCTATTGGATGCCACCAGCTCTGTGCGATGCTATGTCCTATGTCCCCACACCAACCCTAGGAGGTGGTGTTAATCCCCTTTTACAGAATTCACACCGATGTTCTGAGCCCGGAGAGCCCTCCTCCAAGGCCACACCACCGGTGGTAGCAATGGGTTCGAACTTGGGCCCATCCATCTCCAGGGTGGTTAGACAGAACCAGTTACATCTGCGACAGGGAAAGCTGAGCACTGCAAACAAACTCCGGTTTCAAGACGCCAGTCAGGGGCCGAGAGCGGAGTCATGGATGAGATAACCTCATGTAATAATCATTCCTGTTTCAAATTTCCCTGGGCGCCTTCTGGACACATATGTGTACACACATGTGGCAGTCTTATATACATGTTACAGATGGCAATCAGTCTTCTATGGCTGTTATGTCTACTGAGTAAATAACGTCTTGTGTAACCCATGATTTTTCTAAATGGAAAGACCCGCACGTCAAGATGGTTGAAATTAAGATGCCGGTTTTATGCTTAAAATCGACCTGAAGGCTGCCATCATAAAGTTTTTACCCCTTTTTATCCTCTCTCGTTTAAAAGTTTTTTTTTTAAACACTAATTCTGTATTTCTTGTTCTTGATTTGAATCTATGTCCTTCAATTTTGGAGTGTAAGTGTGGAAGACATTCTGAACATTCAACTGTGAAAAGTAAAATGACCATCACAGCCAATGCCTTACATAAAACTTTGGAATTTTATCTCAAAGTGATTCTGTCGTGGTGCTGTGGGTTACAGTTAAGATTCAAAAATACCTAACATTTTAGACAGCAGGGACTGTTTTCCTAGGGTTTGATTTTTCTGTTTTTCACTGATAAATGATTCTATCCAGAGGACGAGAGGATAAAGGGAAGCAAATGCAAACCGCGGCAGGACACGTGTTTGCCCAGTGGATTGCCATGGTTTGCAGGAAAGGGGGTTAACTGTCGTCTTTCACTCACCCCCTCCAAGGCACTTGAATCACAGTAACATCCGTGTTTTGAATTAAGAAAAACATTTCAGAAGTCAAAGCAATTTTCTATATAAGTATTTTGGAATGAATGAGCTGATGAACATAGCTCCTCTCTGGCTCTTGAAAGAAAGAGAGAGAGAGGGCGGAAGGACGGAGCTGTCCTCTGGGCTCTACTATCTAAGAAGGGGAAGAAAAGGAGGATTAAGGTTGATGATGAGGAGTGGGGTTCTCATTCGCATGCATGACCCATTCCTCCTTGTGATATTCAAGCGGCTCCTCTAAAAATGCAAGGGCTCTGAAAGTTGAGCCCGAAGGGCGTGCCCTCCCCAGCGGCCAGGTTCCGACCCACTTCCGGGCTCCCAGGCCCGTCTCTGGGCAGGCAGGTCCCAGGGCGTCCGCACCCTTCCCTGGGGTGTTAAAGCTCCTGCTGCCACCCACTCTGGGTCTGGAGATTCCTCCACTCAAGATGATGCAGCTTCCTCGGGCACTGTGATTTTGCTCCTGTTCAAGAGGCAGAGGACATGAGCAAAATAGGGACGTGATCACATTTAAAAACTCCCATCCAAGCGCTAATCAGGCCCGACCTTGCGTAGCTCCCGAGATCAGATGAGATCGGGCGCGTTCAGGGTGGTATATAGACTTCCAGACTTAGAGAAGGAACTTCAGGTTACGGGTGTCAGGAGCAGAGGTGAGGACAGTTAGGGAGTTTGGGATTGACAGGTACACGCTGCTACATTTAAAGTGGAGATGGTTCTACAAGGACCTACTGTAGAGCCCAGGGAACGCTGCTGAATATTATGTAACAACCTAAATGGGAAAGGAATTTGAAAAAGAATAGATACATGTATACGTATAACTGAATCACTTTGCTGTACACCTGAAAGTATCACAACATTGTTAATCAACTATATTCCAATATAAAATAAAAAGTTAAAAAAAAAAAAAGATGTTACGTAAGCAAAAGACTGCTGTGAATCTGCAGGAAACACCTGGTTCACCGGGCAGCAACTCATCAAGTCCAACAGGGTGGGCAGGTGCCTGGGATGCTTGCTTTCCGTCCTGATGACTGACAGGGTCGGTCTGGTTTCTGGGCCTGCAAAACCCCTCTTCCCAGGTCTGCCCCCCTGACCCCAGGCACAGGCTGGGAGTAGATGGACAGTGGGATCAGACACCCAGGACACGTTAGTGCTGCAGTTCTGACAGGCTAGAGAAGGACCAGGCTAAGTTCCTGGGAAGTCACAATGTTAAAAGTCCATTGAAAAGAACCAAACGTATTCCTTTTAGGCACTTAGGAAGCTTAAGCAACTAAAAGCAAGCAGCTGTGCATTAGCTTAAACCACGTTAATGAACAGCTGAGGGCGTGTGGGCTGGGAAGATGTTATGTAAGCAAAGGACTGCTGCAAATCTGCAGGAAACACAGAAAAAGCCTTGGAGAGAAAAAGGGGGGATGAAGTGTGATCGCTGTTACTAGGTAGGGGCCACACAAGGAGAGAGTGCGGTATTCAAACCTTCTGACCCCCAACTGTAGCACCATTTAAACTTTTCTCCCCATGTCCAGTCCCTTCGTGAACATCTGCCCCGATCTGCCTCGCCAACCCCGTTCTCACCTTCGTGGGTTCCTCAGGAAATGCTTCTGGAGGAAACTTAAATCCTAACTTGTAACAAAACACGGAGAAAATCTAAGTCACAGAATTCATGGAATAAAACGGTGCAATCTTGAAAAAAAACGAGCTCAAGGTAAATTTAATAGATGGAATATGTCCTTAGTCTCTCCTCCAGGAGGCTAATCAGAAGCGGAAGGCTGGCTTGAAGCTGAGCATCGCAGAGTAAACATGCCGGGAAAAATGCATTTATTTCTCTTAATGGTCTTCTCGCCACTTTGGATGTTGATATTCTTGTTAAATTTTAACTTTCCCAGTGGCAGCAGAAGTGATAGGAGATGCCGAGTTTCCGGGCTCTTAGGTGGACACAAAGAACTGGTTCATTCTTCCTTGAAATCAAAGGGTCTGACTTTCCTACACACGGGAAACAAAATGCCCCCCGCCCCGAACCATCATGAACCAACCGACACTGAAGGTTTCCATACAGAAGACGTGCAACAGCAAACTATTTTCTATCTGTATGTGCTCCTTTTGTTTTTCCGACAGTTTACAATATTTCTACGGGGTGCACATTACACCTTACAGGTTCTGATTTCCTGACGGTAAGGAAGGTATACCGAAACCAGGTATTTGAACGTTCTTACTTCGTCAACGAAACTTCTCCAGTTTTGATGAAAACTGAAGAGATCCGAGGTTGCTTCTAGGGATGTTACATTTTTTGGAAAGACCAAGTAGCATTCACTAAGTGTAAAACTCATTTCATTTATTAAAGTGCACTTTTCCTTGAATCACGATACTGAAAAGAAGTTACACTTAGACAATCCTGTATGGAGAAGCAAGCACTCTCCATCCCTGTGTTTAGAAAAGGCTTTTGAGAACGTCGCAGGGGGGACTCTAGCACCAGGTAAAGGTGGACTAGATTGGGGACTGGTGAACCATGGCCTGATGGCCAACTCTGGCACACTGGGTTTGTACAGCCCTAGAGCTTAGAATGGCTTTTACATTTTGAAATAGCTGGGGAAAAAAATCAAAAGTAGAATATTTTGTGACATGTGAAAATTATATGAAATTCAAATTTCAGTGTCCATCAATCAGGTTTTATTGGAATGCAGCCATGCTCATTTATGTACCTTCTGTGGCTGCTTTTGTGCTGTAGCAGCAGAGCTGAATAGTTTTAGAGACAACGTGCAAAGCCTAAAATATTTACTCTCTGGCTCTTCACTGAAAAAAAAAAGTTTGCCAATCCCAGGCTGGGTGATCTCTAAGGCCCCTTTCACCTCCAAATTCCTAAGAACTTTACTTCCTTAGATAAGCTGGAATCCTCCATCAAAGATAATGTACAGAACACACATTAGCCTGATAATATAATGACCCCAAAAAAACTGTTTGTTTTGTGCTGTCAACGTTTCCCACAGAGCACGTAAAATACCCACTGACTCGGAACATACTATCGACTTCACAGGTATCAATCACTTTTAAAGGTACACTCTTGGTTCTAGAAGGCAATGTTTATGATTTTTAGCAATTTCCCCCTATTAACAGGTTTAACAGACCATCTGAAAAATTACCAAGTAGAATGAAAATGAAAAAACCCAACTCCCCTAGGAATTCATGCCATAAAACATTTATTAATAAGTAAAATGATTTTCCCCTGCCTTTGGCTATTAAAAGATTTGATGGGGTATCTTTGTTGATACCAATTGCCAACAATGGTTTTACATTTTTCAGTCATGAGATAGACAGAGATAGACAGGTGATAGAAAAGGTAGATAGATCATAGACAGATGACCATAGATACAGATATAAATATGTGTAAAAGATCATACCTCACCACCATTTAATTACAAATCTTGGTTTTGCTAGCAGTTGGAAATTTACTTCAACTTACTTCTTGTAAGGGAACAATACACAAATAAATTCACTTGAATTTCATAATTCAGAAGACTGGTAATTAATACAGCTCTTGTTGAGGACTAAAAGAGAGAGGAAAACAAGAACTAACTTTGTGGGGAAGAAAGGCAATATTTCTTTGAAAAGCTCTTCTCAACTTGATAGTCTCTCTTGCCTGAAAAACAAGACATTTTGATAACGACAGTATAAAAAGCCTATGATTTGTGAAGTAAATCTAATCTGTGGTTTAAATTTCATCCCAAGTCTCAGATTTTGGCTGAGGAGCGATATTAAGTATCTCTCTCTGCAAGCGTTTCTTTGAGCTTTTCTAGGGAAGACAAGAAAATGTTTTATCAGATCCGGGCAGAAAGGCTGACGTTCATTTATAACAGGAATTACCGGCACTCAGTACTATACGGACACGGAGGTCTGAACACCAAACAGAGTGACACGCCAAGCCATACCACACAGCGAAATTAAGAGTCATCTGGAGAAGGGGCAGGTGACAGCTTATGATTTCAATATGAAAACACTTTATTACTCTTCTCGATGTCAACGTAGAGTCAGAAATTTAAAAGAGACAATCGAGAAGGGGCTGAATGGTTTTATTACTACACCATCACTCTACTTCAAGATTAAAATAATCCCAGAGTTCTGAAATGTCATCAGTTAAGTAACTATACAATTTCTTTCAGCCTCTTTTTAATGTAGGAAATCACTTTGTAATAAGATATCTACACAAGGTAAAAAAGCACAAAATAGACCCCAAAAAAGCACAAAAATAGACAATATATATATATCTTTTTACAATGCATTAAGATGTGCCTGGGAAATACTGAGATCAAGGGCTAACCTCAGAGTCCAGATTGGTTTCCTTGTATAAGAATTGTGCTCTTTACATCCCCCCTAAAACCTTGGATGCTTCTTAGAAACTGGCCCAGGTAAAAGGGAGGGAACAACTATTCTGATCTTGTACCAATACAATAAAAAATAAAAAAGAAGTAACAGTAACGAAATAATAAAAACACTTAATCAGTTTACAAAGTTCTTTTGACAGCCACACCTCAAGGGCACTTAAGGGCTCACGTGTGTCACACAACGACTGGCGACCACACAGGCACTCTTCTCCACCATAAATCAATCATGCGCTGGGATGAAACGTGTCCAGAAACGCTAATTTGGAGAAAGATGTTTTCATACAGTTTGGGGGCAAAGCAAGCCATCCAACAGAACTGTGCCACAAACACCAGCGATACGCTTGGACTTCCACGTTGAGAATCCTTCCCAAGCCCACAGCTTCTGCCTTCCTCTGTCTGGTACAGGACCCCGGCCTCCCCTTGCGTTACACAGTCACGGCTGGGTACATCTTCTGTTCGCTGTTACCGTGAGGGAAGGGGGCCTGGATCTGCCTGTAGCCCGTCTGCAGCCCGTCCAGGAACGGCGGCACCGGGGTCATAGGCACCGAGTCGTGCTGCACCGTGTACCCCACGAAGGGGGGATGCAGGTACTGCCCCTGGTGGGGCACGATCTGGGTGGCCTGCTGGCAGTTGAGCACAGAGAAGTTTGTGGGCATGTTGACGTATACGTTGTTCATGGTGCCCTCGGGCAAACAACAGTTGGTCTGTGACCTGGTCGGGGGCCCCCGGGCCCCCGAGTTGGCGCTGGAGCTGGAGCTGGCGGCCGTGCTGGACTGGCGGGAAGAGGAACCTCGGGAGGTGCTGGCGCTGGGGATCATGGGGATGGTCTCCACCAGGCGGGGCCCCCCCGGGGCCCGGCTCTGCTGGGGCTCCTGCTTGGGCCGCAGGCATCTGCAGCAGCAGGCGGCCACCAGGGACCCCAAGATGATGAAGGCGACAAACACCGACCCGACGATGAGGAAGGGCACATAGATGGGGACTGAAGAAAAGGAGAGAGACACACTGTGATGACTTCCTGTAAAGACGCAGGAAAAATCGGGGATGGGCAGCGGAGATGGATCAGTGAACAGCGCCGGTACCCAGAAGCCAGGAACCTGGGCCGGGCTGGTGTGTGCGCTTGTCGGCTGCACACAGGAAGCACCGTCCTTTATCAAGTGCTTAGGGATAGTGGGGGGCGGCGCGCAGCAGGGCCTGCCTACAGGCACCGGGGATCAGCCCCCAAAGCAAAGCTGTTAACACTGACAGCTAGACTCACCAACTGCAACGCTCATGGAGGCAAATACCCAATTTAGCAAAAATATGAGTTTAACAGTTTAAGACTGTTCTAAAATCCCTAGAGTAACGGAACTGCCCACACTTCAGTCTACCCTAACAGTTTGTAGGGTCTGCACAGAAATGAGAGTTGAAATTATTTCAAAGTCTTTTCTCCCCCCAGAAAATTATTTACATTCCTTGTAAACCTCTTTGACCTTTTTTTCGCAGGTTCTTGTTTCATAGGCAAATAAATCAAAAATTTAGGGCAGACCTTAGTCACAACCATTTCCGAAAAGAGTCTGTAAGGTACAGAGGTCGAAGGAGGGTTTTTAAATTTAAAAAGAAAAAAAAACCCTCCACACCCACTTGAAAAGCTGAAGGCTGGTCCCTGGAATGTGGGCCTGGCCGGGGGGAGGCTGCCCAGGCAGCAGGTCAGCATGAAACAAGGTACCGAGAAGGACAAGCCTTGACATCTGTTCCAGAAAGAAGAGCCCGCAGTGAGCCAAGGCCCCAGGCAGGACCACGTGGCTGAGGCGGAGCTGTCAGGTTTGGAGTTAGGACACTGGATTCCATGTGAAGAGCCACAGGGAAAGCCCGCAAAGCAAAAAGCAACGGGCATCCTACTTAACAAGGGAGGTTTATTCCAGAAAATAAAACTGTCAAGATAAAAATAAACACTTGACTAAAATCAGCAGCGAGCTCCAGTTTTCAATTATTTTACTTAAAAAGATCTTTGGGGTGCCGTGGGCCTAGCACTACCGGGTTTCAGAAGCTGGACACACTGGCTGATGGGGACCGAGAATCAGGAGGGAGGGGTCTGTGGAATCCCACCCTATATGACCAAGAACCCATGTCTTTTGACGCGTTCCTGCCCATCTCCTTAACTATTCGATTAGACGCCACACGAGGACAGGGACTGGTCCCGCTGGTCTTGGCAAAGGGCAGTGCCAGCACGTGGTCCAGGGAGACGCTCAGCTCTCCCTCGCCTGAAGTCACAGACATGAAACGCCCTCTGTCTGCTAGGGCAGCAGCCGTTCTAATCACGCTCCTTGGACAGAACTGATATTCCTGCAGTCAGTGTTTCTAGAACACAGTACCACACGGAGCCATGGAGAAATGATGCCTTATAAGTAAAGCATACTTTATCAAGTATGTAACCAAAGGCTGACGATTGAAGACTTCATTTTCTAAATTAAAGATACCAGCCTTATACGTTATCAAGTAAACAAATAACAGTTAAGAAAAAAACACCCCCAAAACAGTCTAAGTCCGCATAATGAGTTTTGGGGAGAAATCACTGCTCTCTTTCCAGGATTTTAATTGGAAGAGTAAATAACTCAGGGCAGAGAAGGCAGTGTTCCTGGAAGCCCTCGGCTCTGCTTAGACATGTGCTGTCCTTCTTGAGTGCAGAAGTACAGAATTTTTAGGAAAAAAGATTCAAAAGTGGAATTTAGAAAGCATCCCCACATACCACGGCATCTTGAGAAGTCGGCTGCCTACTGATTTGTCCACAGTCATCCCAACTTCTAGGAGGCCAGCAAAAGCCCAACTTGGCACACACAGAGAAAGCAGTCAAGCAGTGTGCCCATGGCTCATCCCCCCAGGTTTATTCGGGAGGCCACACACCCCGCTATGCTGCGCTTGCCTTTTAAGACGGCACCTCTTCTGGAATTACCCTCCCTTCTCCTCTTCAGAGTCAAGGCAGCAGCCGACCAGTAGGAGTAGCTAATAAAATGCGTGACTGCAAAGGGAAGGACGGAAAGAGCTGCCTCTCAGCAGCCCCAGCCAGCTCTGTGAACAGGGACCAGCAGGGCCCCGGCTCAGGCGGCTGGAACCCTGGGCTGGGGTGGGGGGTAGTATTAATATAAACAGTCCTCTCCTTCTCATAACGGGCGGAGACGCCCCTCCAGGCCATGTGTGCCCTTCCACCTCCACCCGGACCACATCCACCCTCCCAAACACATTCTGGGCTAGGCCCTCGAGGGAGGGGTCTGGGAGACTAGTGACAAGCGGAGGCAGTGGAACCTATCAAATGCTTTCACGCATTTGTTTCTCCAACTCTAACTTGGGCAATCTGAAAAAATACAGTTAAGGAATCGAGGCCACAAAGAGCAGGGCTGGCACCGCTCTGATGTCACACCTACCAAGTCCGACGTGGTAAGGAGACCGGGCCGGGGGAGGTGCATCTTCGGGAGGGGTAGACTCTCCCCCGGGGTCTGGTGGAGCCCATCACCCTCGGGAAGGCCCAAGGAGTGGCCTTCCCTCCGAGGAGCCCTCAGGTGCCCCGGCCAGCCCTGTTGCTAGGGGGCGCCGCCAAAACATGACCCCGTCCTCGGACTTAGACCCATGGAGACAGGAGACCCGGGAGGGGGCACGGAGACCCCTGGGCAGGAGGCACGTGGGGCTGGCTTCGGCCCGCCATGCTTTGGATGTTAGGGTTTTTTCCGGAAAACCCAAGCCAAGCCGCTCTTTAGCTGACAGATGGGGAAACTGAGGCCCAAGGCGCTGAAGCGGTGTACCGTTCCACACAAGGTAAAGGCTGCGCCAGGACGCAGGCACCGCCTCCCGCTCCAAGCCCCTTTCCTGAAATCGCAGGCTCAGAATTCCCTCCCCTTCTCCAGGCTGCCGGGTCCCGCCGGCGAGGCAGAGCCCCTTCCTCCCCTCTCTTGCTCGCCCGGCCCGCCTACCTGCCGAACCGTCGGGGCCGTCTTTGTCCGCGCGGCCGGCCTCGCCGGCGCCCTGCTGGCGGTCGTTGTCGCAGCCGCCCTGGTCCAGGCGCGCCTCGGCGCTAGAGCAGCAGTAGCGCAGCGCGCAGCTGCCGCAGCAGATGGTGGCGTCGCCGCCGTCGAAGCGCTCCGGGCACTGGAAGCCGAGGCGCCAGACGCCCTGCGCGTCCAGCCACCCGTGGCAGTACTCGCCGCTGGCCTGCGCCCCCGCCGCCAGCAGCGCGGCCAGCAGCAGCCGCAGGAGCGAAGCGGCGTCCGGGGAGGAGGCGGCCGGGCGGCGTCCGCCCCACATGGCACCACCCTGGGCGCGGGCGGCGCGTCTCCAGAGGGCGCAGGGCCGACTCCGGGAGGTGGCGGCCCGGCGCCCCGGTCCTGGCGGTGCTGAGGCCGGGACCACTTCGCTGAGTGTCCCTTCCGCGCGGGCCCCCGCCCCCCCGCCGCGACGTCCGGGAGCTAAGCCATGCCCTCCCTCGGCCGGCGGCCCGGCCCCAGCAGGGGCTGCCTGGAACTCGTGGGCACTCGCCGATGGAGCTCTCCGGGTAAGACTCAGAGGGCCCCCGGGGCTGCCGTTCCGCAGCCCCCGGAGGCTTCACCCGCGACGGGACCCTCCCCGTGCATCCCCGAGGGGACGCTCGCTCGAGCCGGAGGACCGCTGGGCGCGCCGCTGCGGCCCCGGAGCCAGGGCGCTGCCGCACAGTTTAAGCCTCGGAGTCCTAGGCGCTAGTCGTGGCTTGTCTCCTGGCCTTTATTCCACCCTCGGGCGGCGAGAAGAGGCCAAGGCGGCGGGCAGCGGGCACAGGGCTCCGGGCAGCAAGTGCAGCGGCCGGCCGCGCTCAGCCTCCTGCGCTCCGAACTCGGTCCGCATGGCTCCGGCCGCGCCGCCCGGGCCGCCCCCCGGGTGCAGCCACCACGTTCCGCTCCGCGGGCCGGATGGTCGATGCTCCCGGCGCACGCGGGCGTCCGGGACGCGGACGAGAACCGACGAGCCCCGCCGGGGTCCCGGGAGCCAGCCGCGGCTGCTGCTGGGCGCTGATCCAGGCGGGCGGCTCGCCCTGCTCCCCTCCTCTGCTCTCCGGCCTCGGCGCGCTCCGTCTGGCTCCCCCTCCCCCCTGCCGCTGCGCCCTGGGTAGGTGCGCACCGCTGGGCGCCTCCCACGGAAGTTTCGGCCCCCGGGGCTGCGGAACAACCCGAGCGCAGCAGCCGCCCACCCGCGCGCCCGGCCCCGACTCGCCCGCCGCGCCGCTGCGCTGCGCTCTTAAGAGGAGCTGGCGCCGCGGGCGCGCATGCGCGCTGGGGCCGCCCCGCCCTCGCCGCCCCCGGGGCCGCGAGCCCTTCACTTTCGGGCGTGAGCGGCCGCGGGCCGTGGGCTGCCGGGTAGAAAGGGCGCGGGAGACAACGGCGCTCGAGCTAACACAGTAACATCAGTAACGGCTATAAGGGCAAACTCAACTTGCTTATTGCAGGTCTTGGGCGGCATTCACAGTTCGGATTCTCACAAGTTCCCAAAGGAGGATGATAACTGCGCTCCATTTACAGACGCTGAAGTTGCCACTTAGACTCACTGTCCCTCCAGTTCCCAGCCCCTGATGTCCAGGCCACAGCCGGTCACTGGCCTGGGGCTGCGTGGTGGGCTCGGGCTTCTACTAGGTGGGGTGGAGACTTGCCAGATTAAGCCGCTGTCCTGATGATCTGTGTCGCTTTTCTTTCTAAATTTGGGCGGAGCGATTTATTGGATTCAAGCAGAAAGGTGCCTCGGCTCCACATTTGGCCCCGATGGTGTAGACAGCTGCGTGAGGAAGCAAACAAGTCTCCGACAGACCAGCAACGCGGCTTTGAGGAGGAGAGATTAATAGCTCCTGCCTTGCGGAAGCTGAAACAACAGGTGCTGATGCTATTAAAGCCGCCGTGATTATTTTTAAAGGATCTGGTGACCCTTCCGACACGGTCTGGAAGTCAGCGACCTGACATCTAGGCCCAGCCCGACCAGAACAAGAATCTTGCATTTTGCTGGCCTCAGTTTGTTCATCTTTAAAGTGGAGCATAAGAGGTGCTGACCACTGAGGTTCCCCGCCCAAGTCCGTGTCTATGGAACACAAAGCAATTTTATTCACAGCAAAGACGCCGCTGTTCAGACATGGTCGGGCACTTGGGCGGGCCGGGTCACCGCGCGGACTGGGGCAGGTTGGCTACCCTGCCACTCGCCCCACGGAATCTAAAGGAAAAACCGACCCTACGCCCTGGAAGCAAACACCTTACTCTTTTCAGTGAACCTCTCTCCAAGCACTGCACTTGATTTCATTGGACTTTGCGGCGGGGGGAGGGGTATTTTTAGCTTCATAAAATTATGTATTTTAAATGCACCGGCCACGAACTTTTCTAAACCTAGTAAATGAACGAGATTTTAATATCGAATTATTCGTTCCACAACTACAAGCTAAGCGGTTACAGTATACCGTGTTCTGTGTTGGGTCCTGGGGATTCTCCAAGAAGCCAGATGTCATGGCCATTTCCTTCAAACAGAGATGAAAGTCTCTGGAAATTGGACAGAGAGACAAAGACTGAATACGCAAAGACAGTACAAGTATTATAAAGCTATGATCGGTGACGTACAGGGCCAATTTAAGCACATAACCTGGGGGTTATGTGCTGGATCCCTGGAGGCGAGCGGGATCAGAAAAATCATCAGCGCAACAGCACTTAGACTAGAAGAAGCCAAGGGAAGACTCAGTTTTTCAGATTGAGTCTTTTTCTTAGAAAACATTGGTACTGTGAACTAACGTGTATTGAAGGCTTACTCCATGCCAGGCACTGTGCTGAGTTTTATGTGCACATTTAATCCTCACAGCAACCCTACAAAGAAGACGTACCTACTCGCCTCACTTTGCTGGTGAGGATAACTTGCCCAGTCCTTACAAAAAGTCACAGTTCGCCTGAACTCCAAAGCCTGCCCACCACGCTGCTGGTCACCAGTCTCCACCACAGAAAGCCCGGAATTAATTGCTGACTCTACACTAATCACCAGATGGCTAGGCATCATTATTTTCCTACAGCACCATAAAATGACTGGGGTGGGGTTCGGAGGGTTAATACTTTACTTTTTTTTTTTTTTTTTTTTGCCTTGGGGGAAAAAATGCAAGGGAATTGTCCATTTCTTTGGACAGTACTTATGCCATATCCTCCTTCCACTATCCATTTACCCTCTTCTCCAAAACACCCATAATTTGTCAGTTTATTGATGAAGAAAGCACTGTTGGCCATTTTCATACTGAAATTGATTTATGACCTGGTAATGCCAGAGCTTAAACACAAGAGGTTTTTCCCAAATGGTTCAGAACCGTTAGAATGGTTAGTCCACAATCAGCAGACTTGGAAGTGCAGAGCTTGGAGCAAATTCATCCTCTTTTTTTTTTTACTGCTGTGTTCCTTTATTCCCTAAAAGTGAAGGAGAGGCCTGTTCCGTGGTTACTCAGTGTGGTGGTTGGTTGTCATCAATGCTCAGAGACTTTATACCACTCTATTCCTCCCTCTGACTTGATTTTACTTTTTCTTTGCGTATCTAGTACATTGTATTGAAATTTTTTATAAAATAAGTTGTCAAGTACTTACTGAGCATCTCTGTGGGAGGTGCCACTGGGTCATATTAAGGTGGCAATGTTCCTTCCATAAGGAATTCCCTCACCACCCTTGACAGACAGTCTTAAACTATTTTACTAGTCTTTTCCGAGCAACTGTAACTAGTTATCAAAACATATAGGTAGTAGTAATAATTTATTATAATCAAAACTAAATGTGAGGCAGTCTGCCAAAGTAGATTTAAACACCTATGAAGGAGTGCCTTCCTCCCTCTTAAAAAGTTGAATTCTGGGCTTCCCTGGTGGCGCAGTGGTTGAGAGTCCGCCTGCCGATGCAGGGGACACGGGTTCGTGCCCCGGTCCGGGAAGATCCCACGTGCCGCGGAGCGGCTGGGCCCGTGAGCCATGGCCGCTGAGCCTGCGGGTCCGGAGCCTGTGCTCCGCAACGGGAGAGGCCACAACAGTGAGAGGCCCGCGTACCACAAAAAAAAAAAAAAAAAAAAAAAAAAAAAAAGTTGTCTGTAGACACTAACTGCAGAAGTATATTTTCAGTTTATTTGGCCTTTCAGTCTGTGCCTCTCTCTCTCTCTCTCTCTCTCTCTCTCTCTCTCTATATATATATATATATATATATGAATATAATGCATTTTATCACCATCTACCCACTTTGACCTTCGTGTTTTTGATTTGAACTGAACTTGTTTTGAACTGAACTTGATTCTTATTTGGTACCTCTGTTTTGCCTTTGGACGTGTTCCTCTTCAATTTGTTAAGATGTTTCTTAGTACCTTTCACTCTGCTTGTTCATATAGGATTCCTAGTTGTGACATGGGCTGCAATCAACCCCACTTTAAAGCACTCATGTGTAGCATCAGCATATGTGGTGAACAAAACGATGGAGTCAGCTTTATCCTCGAATCAGGCTCAGTGCAGCAAGAGGCTCATGATTGCGAGAGGCACGAGGGGGAGGAAACCACCTCAGGCTGCTTGATTCACAGTCACTGTGATATGCGTGTCTTTTGAGTGGAATGAGGGCAAAATCACACACACTGTTTAACATCGTTATTTCTCTCCCTCTCATTATTCTCTTTCCACCAAGCTCCTACACAGTAGTTGAATGTACGTAATTCCAATGTGCAAATGACATACTGTCTTAATAAAACAGAGCAGCCAGAGGAGCTAAGTAAAACACTTATCCTTCTAAAACATAGAAAATCAGTTGCTCAATATTAGTGCATTGTTAACTTTAATTGTAACAGCTAACAGAATGTTATATTTTACCTCTAGGGAAAAAAAAAATACAACTGATTTAAAAACAAACTTCTGACATATCTTTAAGAGTACAAGTACAAAAGTCACAGGACTAAAGAAATGATTACTTATAACTCGGCTAACTGGAGTTGATGCAAATCATATGGAGGTAATCATATCTCCTTTGCCTGGCAGTTCTAAAAGCTGTAAGATCTACAGTGATTTTCTGTGTATTTCAGGAAGAGCAGAGGTTCCTACCATCTGCATACCAGTCAGCAGTCTGTTTAGGAAGAATGGCTTTCCCTGGGTTCATTCACTTCTCTCCCTCCTCTTTTATAAATAGGAGTAGTACTGAAAACTCACATTTGGTTTACCAGAAGTCCTTTTAAGTTAAAGTGTTTGTGTTAACAAATGAGACCGCAAACCCAAACAAATATGTTAATTTACATTTCTTTTAATTTTGTCTTGTGGTTTACTTAACCTCATCTGAAAAAAAAAAACGGTCATAAAATTTTGAAAAAAAAAATCTTCCTTGTTGCTTTAAAAGTTTTTCATCTTTCATCCTCCTGTTTTTTCCTTGTAATTAATATACTTTCAGAAAAGTAATTTCTATACTTAAATTTTTTTTTCTTCTCCCCTACTATTAACTTGAAACATCTGACATACTGCTCTCCCTGCCCCATCCTCACCCCTAACCCCAGAGTTTTACTGAAACATTTTTATGTTGATTCTGATGTTTACTATTGGTATATTTTGTTTTTGAAGATACGGAGTTAAAAACCACCCAGGACTTCTTCCAGTAATGCCAGAGTATCTAAAAGGGTGGTGTAAACAAAATCAACATAACATCAAAAAGCCTGCAGCAAGTTTTTGCAAATCATTTAGCTGAGAAGAGCCTAGCATCCAGAGTATATATACAACTCAACAACAAAAAGACAAACAACCCAATCAAAAAACAGGCAAAGGACTTGAATAGACATTTCTCCAAAGAAGGTACACAGCAAGCATATGAAAAGATATTCAACATCATTAGTCATTAGGGAAACGCAAGTCAAAATCACAATAACACTTCATACCGACTAAGATGGCAATGGTAGTAATAATAAACAGAAAATAACAAGTGTTGGAGAGCATGTTGAGAAACTGGAACCCGCACTTTGCTAGTTGGGAATATAAAACCACTGTGCATAACAGCTTGACGGTTCCTCAAAAGTTCAACACAGGGGCTTCCCTGGTGGTGCAGTGGTTGAGAGTCTGCCTGCTAATGCAGGGGACACGGGTTCGAGCCCTGGTCTGGGAGGATCCCACATGCCGCGGAGCAACTAAGCCCGTGAGCTGCAACTACTGAGCCTGCGCGTCTGGAGCCTGTGCTCCGCAACAAGAGAGGCCACGATAGTGAGAGGCCCGTGCACTGCGATGAAGAGTGGCCCCCACTTGCCACAACTAGAGAAAGCCCTCGCACAGAAACGAAGACCCAACACGGCCAAAAATAAATAAATAAATAAAATTAAAAAAAAAAAAAAAGTTCGACACAGAGTTACCATATGACTCTGCAATTGCACTCCTAGGTATACATACCCAAAAGAGTTGAAAACATATGTCCAGCCTGGTGCAGCCAAAATATAAATAAATAAATATATATTTTTTAATAAAATAAAAGATAATTGGACAATATTTTTAAAACTGTACACATAGCATCACTATTTATAATTGCCAAAAAGTAGAAACAACTCAATGCCCATCTACCAACGAACAGATAAACAAAATGTGGTCTATCCATACAACTGGAATACCATTTGGCCATAAAAAGCAATGAAATACTGACACCCGCTACAACATGAATGAACCTTGAAAACACTATGGTAAACCAAAGAGCCAAACACAAAAAGGCATATAATGTATGATTCCATTTATATGAAATGTCCTAAATAGGCAAATCCATAGCGACAGAAAGAAGGTTAGTGGTTGCCTGGGGCTGGGGAGGGAGGGCAGAAGGGGAAGAGACGGCTTGATGGGTACAGGCTTTCCTTTGGGTTGAAAATGTTCTGCAACTAGAAATGGTGATAGTCGCACGACCCTGTGAATCTACTAAACCATATTAATGGTAAAATTTATCTTATGTGTATTTTACCACAATAAAGAAGAATCTAGGAAAAAAAAAAAGATTGCAGCTGTGAAACTGGCCATCTACCTGTGATGTCACATGAAGGTCCTGAAGCAGGTTCACTAATCCAGTCTCAAAACTCTATCCTCGGGCCTCCCTGGTGGCGCAGTGGTTGAGAGTCCGCCTGCCGATGCAGGGGATACGGGTTCGTGCCCCGGTCTGGGAGGATCCCATATGCCGCGGAGCGGCTGGGCCCGTGAGCCATGGCCGCTGGGCCTGTGCATCCGGAGCCTGTGCTCCGCAACGGGAGAGGCCACAACAGTGAGAGGCCCGCATACCGCAAAAAGAAAAAAAAAAAAACAAAAACTCTATCCTCCTAATGATGAATGGCACCGAAAGATGATCAGCTAAAACGTTCTGCGTCACAGATACTTCTGAATGTCATTCCAAGTCTCTAAGATGAATGTTGCAAAACCTCCATTATGGACTTAAATTATGCCCCACCCCCAAATTCATAGGTTGAAGCCCTAACCCCCGATGTGACTGTATGTGGAGAGGCAAATACAGGAGGTGCTAGGGAGATAATCAAGGCTAAATGAGGCCATAAGGCCCTAAGCCAACAGGACTGCTGTCCTTCCAAGAAGAGGAAGGGACGCCAGGGGTGGGCACACACAGAAGAAAGAGCAGTAAGGACACAATGAGAAGACGGCCGTCTACAAGCCAAGGCGAGAGGCCGCAGGAGAGACCACACCTGCTGGCACCTTGACCTCAAACTTCCAGCCTCCAGAACTGTGGGACATAAATTTCCACTGTCTAAGCGCCCTAGTCTGCGGTACTTTGTGACGGCAGCCTGAGCTCACCAGTACATCCTTCCTTCCCTGCTCCTTCTAACCCACTGATGGCAGGAATGCACAAGACGACTGAGGTCCTCCTAAAATGTGAGGCAGCTTGGTTCATAGCCCTATACCCGTGGACCACAGAGGGAGGAGCTGCAGTGACTGGAGTATGTGCTAGAAACAGTTTGAGGAAACTAGGTATTCATTTAGAATACGGTACTTAAGGTAAATGTATGTTGATTCAAAATGGTTGGACAGGGCTTCCCTGGTGGCGCAGTGGTTGAGAGTCCGCCTGCCGATGCAGGGGACACGGGTTCGTGCCCCGGTCTGGGAAGATCCCACGTGCCGCGGAGCGGCTGGGCCCGTGAGCCATGGCCGCTGAGCCTGTGCATCTGGAGCCTGTGCTCCACAATGGGAGAGGCCACAACAGTGAGAGGCCCGCGTACAGCAAAAAAAAAACAAAAACAAAAACGTTGGACAATTCTACTCCTGGACATGTCCAGACAAAACTTTAATTCAAAAAGATACACGTACCCCAATGCTCACTGCAGCACTATTCACAATAGCCAACAACCGTAAACAACCTAATGTCTATCAACAAATGAATGGATAAAGAAGATGTGGTATATATCAATATATACAATGGAATAGTACTCAGCCATAAAAAAGAATGAAATAATGCTATTTGCAGCAACATGGATGGACCTGGAGATTCTCATACTAAGTGAAGTAAATCAGACAGAGACAGACAAATATCATGATATCACTTATATATGGAATCTAAAATACGACACAAATGAACATATCTATGAAAGAGAAACCGACTCACAGACATAGAGAACGGACTTGTGGTTGCCAAGGGGGTAGGGAGTGGGAGAGGGATGGATTGGGAGTTTGGGGTCAGCAGATGCAAACTATTATCTATAGAAAGGATAAACAACAAGGTCCTCCTGTATAGCACAGGGAACTATATTTAATATCCTATGATAAACCATAATGGAAAAGAATATGAAAAAAAGAATGCATATATATATAACTGAATCACTTTGCCATACAGCAGAAATTACACAACACTGTAAATCAACTACACTTCTATAAAAAAAAAAAATAGGCTGGAGAATGGGGTTGGATACCCCAGATCCAGGTTCAATTTCCCCCAGAACGGTGTATCCATGTCTCTATTGATATAACTGGGATTATGATTCCTTTTGTCTTACTGTCTAGACAATAACTCCTTGAAGGCACAAATCAAATCCTGTTCATCTTTGGGTCCCACAGTGTGGACTTGGAGCAGGCTTGGTTTATGAAGCACGTGCTATATGCCAGCCACGAAAATACTGAAGTGTTACTTTCAAGGAATTGAATTCAATGAAATGCACCTAAATACGAAAGCCATTCTGAGTGTAGCAACTTGGAGATAAAATATCCAGTAAAACTAGGGTCCCAAACCTGGCGCTGGGGACGAAATCCTTGGACAGCGGGTTCAGAGGGAGGGAATTTCTAGTCGGAGCCTCCCGGGGCCCCGCCCCACAGAATACTTTTGAGGCTTAAGGTGAGAATGGTTTGCAATGAAGGGAGATGAGGAAAGGAACAAGCTGTTTCCTGGGTGTCACCTGGTGACATGGAAAAGTTTGCCTTCCACAGAATAGGTGCCAGCAGCTTGCCTCCTTTGCGGTGTTGGTGGTGGTGGGCATCACCAGGCCTTCCACAGGCACGAGCCAGGTCACCGAGGCTCTGGTTACCATTGAGAGCCAGGATGCTGCCAGCCTCCGTGGGTACCACAGAGGGGAGTCTGAGAAGCACAGGGTCACCCTGCGGGGACTCCCACACCAAAGAGGAATTTCCAGGTGCAGCAGGGCTGGTCCCTGCAAAGCAAGACAAGGTGGAGTAATGTCTAATATCATGTCCCATGAAATGATGCTGTTTTACACAGACCTGGAATTGCATATTTTTAATTGAAATAATTCAAAAGGCGCTTTGGGGTCATAGGTTCCTTGGGATTTCTGACTCTTAAGATCATTGTTTTTATATGCCTGGGTCATAGTAAAAAAAAAAAATCCCAATCATCCTGGGTGTTCAGATTTGGCGTAAACAGGAATTTCCTTCATCAAAGCTGCCCCACCAGTCTCCTGGTAAAAACATACAAAGATAAAAGGACCACTGTGCTGCTTATTTGAGCAGAAACAGAATGATGGGATTCTCAGTGCAGCCTCACAGCCCTCGTAATTATCCCTGTCCAAATACTTTAACTTTCTGAAACCAAGCCCTCCCCCATTTTATGGCATCAACCGTTTCTGGGAGTACCTTTTGGATTAGTAAGAGATTTTCTTTGGCTTTTGCAAGAAGTCAACCTCTCAGGAAACAACTGAATTAAACTTCATATTTGTTTAAAAGTCCTTGGATAGCACCTCACATCTGCGTTTCCTCAAAATGTCTCCATTGAAAGAATAAAGGGAGAGCGCCCTGCATTGTGCAAGTATTCAAATGAGCAGAAAAGGGTTTGATGAGTTCCATGTCCTACAAACGTTAGCATCCCAATTATACCTTAAGACTTGTTAAGTATTTCAGACCACTTTGCAGCTTTACAGCACCGAGGACACTTCTTGCTTGATATTGTAAGTTCTCATATAATGTAACTGTTCTCTGGACAGTCTCCAACTTGCTAGCCTTCATTACCTAATTAGAAGAAAGGTGTTTTTTTTTTTTTTTTGTAATGTCTTTATGTTAGAAAATATGCTTGAATAGCTCTAAGACTGAAGCTCAGTCAGCTAATAAGGACCCTTTACTACTGAACATCTGGTATGTGCCAGGCATTGTGCTAACTTCTTTGATTATCATTACAGTGTCTCTCCTAATAAGTTTGTTATTTAGTAAGCTAAAAAAAAGGTTTAAATTCATCTACTCTTCTAAAATTTCCAAAGAAGTTAAAAAGGAATTTCCAGCCTATGGAGAATGTCATCCAATTAATCTTAACACAAGTAACATTAGGATTCCTTTCCCAGCCTTTATTGTCAATGAACTGGTTTCTAATGTTACACAAATGAGATGTCTTAGCAGAAAGACACCAATCACTGGCATTCTTAATTTCTATTACCAATTTCCTTTTTGGTGCACAGCAGTTTGATTTTGTAAGGTATACACATTTTTAGTTCTTTTATTTCTGGAAGTAGCTTGACTGGCTTTAGAGATACGAGGTCCAGAAGAAAATATTAGAAAAACAGAAAGCAGAAAAGTATAGAAAGGCTTCAGGTGATGAGGGAAAAAAAGGTGATGGAGTTTGCATCAAAACTCCCTTTAACCACGCAAAGGATTATTTTAGGGGGGCCCTTAGTCTCCAGCACAGAGAAGGCAGACCAGAGGAAGTGGAGTCGGGTCACAGAAAGTGATATTTAAAGCACACTCTCTAACCAGTGTAGATGCAGAAGCAGTAACACAGAGAATGAAAAGAGGGGATGAAATTCCCCAGCCCCTAAGTTCCTTAAGAACTTAATTAATAAACTCCAGCCTCGGAAGGACGAGGGGTGTCTTAGGATAGCCGTGCCATAGACAGGGCCAGGACTAGTTAAATTCTTGAGATTCCTACTACTATTCCTTGAATCTTACTAGGCAATGTCAAAGCGTTAGGCTTATAAAGAAAACAGCAAACGTGGTTCATCTTTGTTCTTTTGACGTCAATCAAACTTCCTGACATCCTTCGGCAAAGAAAACATTTTAAAACCAGATGAGATGGCTGCCTCTATAGAAATGTATCTGGTACCCCATCCCTGTAATATTTTAATTAAAGTTTGGGAATAATGTGCATTTTTAGCACTTTTGAGGGTTGGGGGAAAGAGAGAGTGAGAAGGTGACCCCCTGCTCAAGGGCTACCTCGAGACCTGGTCTCTGTCCGTCTGCTGAGATAATGAGAATCCAACTCGTGCACATTCGGAAGGCAACCAGAGTGAGTTTCAGATGTAGGCAATTTACATTTATAGACCAGGTCAAGCAAATTGGACAGTTTAAGTGAGCACTGAATGAAGGGGAACATAAATATGTTGGGGCCAATAAATGGTCGTATTTATAGAGCGCAGTAAAACCCGTATCTCTCACTCCACATGAAGAAATCGTGCCAACTGGATTGAACACAGCAGTCCTGACACTGAGTGCTAAAACCACAGGAGGGGCAAACTCCACTGTTGAAATTGAACTTCCAGCATCTACAGTACTACTGCAGATGCACTTGCATATCCGATATCCTCTTGGTAGAGAACGAATACCAAGCGCTCAGAAACAAAACAAACAAACAAAACACAAGCAAACGAACAAGCAAAAAAACCCCCGCTTCCTCCTGAACTCATCGATACGTTTCCATAATCTGTATGGGGCAGCCAAACTCAGCCTGATTTTTGAGAAAATATAATCCATATGTTGCTTGATAGGAAGAGAAAGACTAAGACTCCAAGTAATGAAAAAAAAAAAAAGGGTAACTGGCTCCAAGCACAGCCCTCAACTGCTGTTTTCTTCATTATGGTGGGTCCTGCTTTGGTCATCTTGGAGGTGAAGCTAAAGATCAGGGCTGGTTTACTCTAAAGTCCGAGTGTTGGAATAGATCTCCAAATCTGGAGGCACAACCACCTGTGGGTTCTGGCGTGTGGAGCAGGTGCTCTGACACAGGCTGGAATTACAGTGGCTGAGTCATGCATGAGGCGTGAGCTCACTACACTGGAAGACTTTTTAAAAGACAAACAGAGAAAGCCAAGAACCAGTGCCTCACCTTTCCCCATGCCTCTGTGGAGGAATTCTGACACTCTTTGCCACATCTCCAGCTCACTGGAGACGCCGAGATTCCTTGGATCATGAACACTTGGGATTCAGATCACTGACACATATCAAATCTTCAAACTCCCCTAATGAATGCTCATGATGTATCATTTCACAATTATCTGTAGATTTCAGCCAACTCCAGTATTTGAGAGTCTTTCCCTATGAAGTAAGCTAAGGGCAGTGTAAGTGCTGCTTTTAACCAAAGGATAAAATCATGCCATGTCTGATGGACTCTATAAACTAGGAAACTTGTTTTTTTGTTTGCTTTTACTTTTTACTCGCAAATAATTTCAAACTTGGAGAAAGAGCTGCGGGAATAAGAACAGCATAAAGCACTGCTCTATACCCCTTTACCGTGGTCAACGACTGTTAACATTTGGGCAATCTGTTTTATGGCCAGTGACTCACAAAAATGGATTAACCCTGCTCCTGATCTGGGATGATCTGCCATACAGACATGTACACCAAAGCGCCAACATTACTAATTGTACACTGCTTGTTAGAACAGAACCAAATCCCATTCTCTCATGCTGGTGATTGATGTTTGCTTTTCCCCTATTGTCAACAAATTACTAAATCTAAATCTTACGCTTGTTAAAACACATTATTTGAGTACGCATTCCTAACAGCTTGGCTAACTTCACACATATTTTGCTACTGAATTTTGGGCTCTAAGCGTTAAATTGAAGAGTATAATTCCGGACCTTTAAAAACAGAAAAAGATATGAAAGCCATAAACTTTCCAAGATTTCTTGTCTCTGGCTCTTGAGCACCATCTTCTGGCTAAAAGTTGGCTGTGAGACGGTTAAATTGTAGCCAATTGTTACAATCAAGTAACATAGAGCATCCTGGGGACTAGATGTAAACAAAAAAGAGGCTTTGACATTATACCAGTGAAAATGGACTAAATCCACAGGAAAAAAGAAAGATCATTAAGAAGATGACTAGGAGGCTGAAGTGACCCCTCTGCTGACCTGGAATGTCAGTCTGGTGTTGGCGAAGGGGAAGATGAGGTGGGGATAAACGCTGGGGACCAGTGATGGGGAGCAGTCAGCTGCCCACCATGATTTTACTTTAAATCTTAAGCAATCTTCCTCCAAGTCACAACTCCTAGATCTAGGCTACTAGAAGGCAAGACCCCAGTGCAATTTACCTTTGTGTCGTCCAGAGACTGTACAGTTTCTTGCTGAATGAGTGAAAAAGAGAAATAAGTTTATTTGCCCTTGGTTAACACATGCAGGCATGCTGCTAACGTTTGAACCTGAAATACACAAATATTAAAGTAATACACCATTACAGTACACAATAGCTAGACACTTAGTAACTAATAGCTTTAATTAATTTATTTTTTGGGTGTGTTGGGTCTTCGTTGCTGCACGCGGGCTTTCTCTAGTTGTGGCGAGTGGGGGCTACTCTTCTTTCTGGTGCGTGGGCTTCTCATTGCAGTGGCTTCTCTTGTTGCGGAGCACGGGCTCTAGGTGTGTGGGCTTCAGTAGTTGTGGCACACGGGCTCAGTAGTTGTGGCTCGAGGGCCCTGGAGTGCAGGCTCAGTAGTCGTGGCGCACGGGCTTAGTTGCTCTGCAGCATGTGGGATCTTCCCAGACCAGGGCTCGAACCTGTGTCCCCTGCATTGGCAAGCGGATTCTTAACCACTGTGCCACCAGGAAGTCCCACTAATAGCTTTTCAGTAGCCAAAATCATAAATCAATAGATCTCTCTATTTAGTCACATTTTAAATTTGCTCCTAAAATCCAACCTATTTGCAGAAACACACGATGCACTTAGAATCCTACTAGTGTAGACTTCGAATGGGCTATAATAAGTATGTACTTTACATCCAAAACCAATAGTTACCCATTTGGTTTTGAAACATCATCATAAACAATTATACAAATTCCATCTATAGAGTCCATACATGTCGGGAGCCTGTTCTGGGTTTAATCATATTTGCAGCACACCCTTAAAAGAGGTGAAATAATTGTCATGATGCTGTGATAGTCACAGCAGAGTGAAACATGGAGATTTGGGTTCACAGAGGCAACAAGGCGTGGAGACAGCCTTCTACACAATATTAAATTTAAAACTCCAAGGGAAGGCATCGTTTTTTGCACAGACATTCCCCATCTTAACTTCGTGCCTGCTTTGACTCCAGAAGCTTTGGTGATAAGTTTCACTAGGCGTCGAAATACAATGCCATAATATGACTAATCCTGACCAAAGGCTAAAATAGTAGGAAATAGTACCTGGCATCAGCTGAACACCTACTGTGTGTCATACCTTGTCTACACACATTGCCTCACTTAATCTTCTAAACCCCATTTGGCAGTAAAGTCACACCCGGAGCTCAGCTTCGGCTTTGCTGTTCAGCTGGAATCTACTGAAAATATTAGAAGCTGTTTCAACGGTATTTCCCTGAACTTGTGTATGATCCAGGGTCATCTGCTTGCATAGGTTACCACCATATCTAATCATGTTAATGATATCAGAAATACAAACAAGGTGTGATATTTAGATTTGTTGTTAAGATTGAAAGAGTATTTACTTTCAAATATAGATAAGCATTCTACAATGAAACTTGGGGTGAAAGCCTCTTTTGTGTGTTTAGAGGCTGGAATTCTACCAGTCAGTTGAATTATAAATCTATATTTGTTATTAGAAGACTACAATGAGTGTGAAAATTGTGAAGATTATGTAGAAGAAATCATGTTGGCTTCAGGATACATATCCTTTTTTGAGTCAGCAAATGAAATGCAAATTTAAATGATAATATGTAGAATAATAAAGATTAATAGATTGTATCATAATTCTAGACCTTGTACAAGTGTTTTGGTAAACTACCATTCCTAACATTAAATAAAGTGGTATTTAAGAACTATATTTACTGGGCTTCCCTGGTGGCACAGTGGTTAAGAATCCGCCTGCCAATGCAAGGGACACGGGTTTGAGCCCTGGTCCAGGCAAATCCCACATGCTGTGGAGCAACTATGCCCGTGTGCCCCAACTACTGAGCCTGCGCTCTAGAGCCTGTGAGCCAAAACTACTGAGCCTGTGAGCCACAACTACTGAGCCCGCATGCTGCAACTACTGAAGCCCGCGCTCTAGAGCCCATGCTCCACAACAAGAGAAGCCACCGCAATAAACGCATGCACCGCAACAAAGAGCCACTCCCGCTTGCTGCAACTACAGAAAGCCCACGCGCAGCAATGAAGACCCAACGCAGCCAAAAAAAAAAAAAACTGTATTTATTGTTTTTTTTTTAATTCTACGTAAGTCATAATCCTTTTAAGAAAAAGTACTATTCGGAAATTCTTTCAATTTTGTATGGGTGCTTTAAAATCAGCATGGTAACACTGCCACTTAGAATTTCACACGGAAAAACTCCCAAATTATTCCACGACAATGCCCACGTGATCAACTATCTCTGATCCAGACATAACGAAGACTAAAGTAGAATATTTATTTTAAAATGAGTTAAATACCTTGCTTCTCTACCAATCACAGGTGAAAGTGGGTTCTATCTAGTGCTGGAAATAGGTAGGTAGCTACCAGAAGGGAAATCTAGCAGCTGACGGTGGAGAAATTGTTTCTTCACCATAATGTCAAATTTATAACATTTAACTGATAAAACTTTAATAACAGAAAAAACAACTCGAATTCTCTACCCCTCCATATGTTCATAGCCTTTGTGATGCAACTTTGAGGCCCTTCCCTTAGAGAGGTGGAGTCTATTTTCCTGGACAGTTCTGTGATTTACATTAGCTGACAGAATGCAAAAGAAGTGACCGATGTGCCAGTTCTGAGCCTAATAATCTCTAGAGGCCTTGCTGGCTGCCATGCTTCAGTTCTCACTCTTTAACCCCGCCACACCCTGAGAACAAGCTCAACTGTCTGCTGGAGGATGAGTGACCACACAGAGCAGAGTCGTGATACTGGAGCTGACACCATCCTGGACCGCCAGCCCCCAGGTCACAGAAGCCCTGTGAGAGAGCAGACATGAGCCCAGCTGAGACGTCCCGGGGCAGGCCCAGATCAGCGCCACTGCCCAGAGGACCAAGAGAACGGTGAACCATAAATGCTAATTATCGTATGCTGCCCAAGTTTTGTAGTTACTGGTTACATAGCATTATCGTGGCAACAGACACCTGATAGTTAATGATTACTTTCTAACGGCAATATCAGGGTTATTCTTTTATCCCAGAAATCCATTTTGTGATGGTGATATTTGGCTTTGGCCTCAGTGACTTTGCCATGTGACCATTTAGGAGTCAGCCCAAGCACGTGTGTGGTGCATCTCTATAGCGTAAGAATTACTGTCTCCAATTTAGAATTACATGCGCACGCCTGTGCGCGCACACACACACATACACACACCTGAGGCCACGAGGGTTTGGAAGCTTTCTCAGGTCCAAGTCAGGTCAATCTGATTCCAGAACTTAAGTTCTAAAGACTGAGCTACATTCTCTCTCTGACAGCCTCTGGGATGAGCTCAGCGAGCATGGAGAAGTTCACTTTACAGTAAGTCACCCTATGACCTGACGGACAGCTTATTCCCGGTAGGAAATTAAGAGAGCCCCTCCGGGGCTTCCCTGGTGGCGCAGTGGTTGAGAATCTGCCTGCCGATGCAGGGGACATGGGTTCGTGCCCCGGTCCGGGAGGATCCCACATGCTGCGGAGTGGCTGGGCCCGTGAGCCATGGCCGCTGAGCCTGCGCGTCCAGAGCCTGTGCTCCGCAACGGGAGAGGCCACAACAGTGAGAGGCCCGCGTACCACAAAAAAAAAAAAAAAAAAAAAGAAAGAAAGAAAAAGAGACCCCCCTCCATTTGCTATTAAAACTAACTTGAGCTTCTGGGAAAAGGGAGTCTGGATAGAAGAAAGTGTTCTATCCCACCACACACTCGCTCAGATGCGCAATTAATGTGCCTTGAGTTCATGAAACTTACATACCAAAGATACCTTTAAAAACATGTTTAAAGAAAGGAAATGTTACAATGACGATTTTCTAACACAGTCCTTCTGTTATTCTCGGGACACACTTAGTCTAAAATTAGGTAAGAGCAATTATCTGACCATATGGATCTCAGTCTAACACTGGACGGAAGTGTTGGTGAGTGAAGCAGAGTGTTTGTAAGGGACACAAGGAAACAAAGTCTGTTACATTATCGAAATGGCATTGATTTATATGTTCCAGGTGTACATTTTATGTCCACTTCTGTCTACCCTACAATATGCTCACCGCCAAAAGTTTAGTTCCCGTCGGTCACCACACAGTGGACCCCCTTTACCAATGTCACCCTCCCCTCAACCCACCTCTGGTAAAACCACCACTCTGTTCTCTGTATCTACGTGTTTGTTTGGGGGATACAAATTCTCTTGTGAGTAAATATTTGAGTGAAAGAAAGCAAACTGATTGGCTAGAGAAGAAGTTCTAACGATGGTTTGTTTCAGGACCAGCAGAGCCACTGGCGTCGCCTGGGAAGGGGTTAGAAATGCAGATTCTAGGGCCTGACTCCAGACCAATGGAGTCAGCACTCTGGAATGAAGCCCAGCAATCCGTGTTCCAGGGAGCCCTTCCACAGCTCCGACGCCTGTGGAGGGTGAGGAACAGCGGGTAAGAGGAGGTGTCCTTCAAGGAGGACTTCACACCTTCATACACTAAGTCTGCGGCTTGTGCTCAGTAAGAGAGGAAACCGGCAGCTCTGACCTTCCCAGCTCTCCGCTCCCGGAGGCTCCTGGAGGAGCTGGGGTCCCCCTGGTCCCAGCTCTCCGCTCCCGGAGGCTTCTGGGGGAGTTGGGGTCCCCCTGGGCCCAGATCTCTGCTCCCGGAGGCTCCTGGAGGAGCTGGGGTCCCCGGGGTCCCCCTGCTCTCAGCTCTCTGCTCCCGGAGGAGCTGGGGTCGCCCCGGCCCGGTTCCTGCACAGTGCAGGGCAGCGGGGGCAGGAGTCGGCGCTGCTGGCCTCATCACGTGCCCCCAGCTCCCCCTACCCCTTAACCCTAACCCTCTGGCCTCTCTGACAAGCTCAAAGCACCTGGTTTGTCAGGGGAAACTATTCCCCAGCTAAGTGCTTTGCCTCCAGCTGTGAAATTGATTAGTGGCCTTAAAATCCCGGAAGAGTCTCCACTGGCAGCTGTAGTTGCTATTTTAAAACTGCAGAAGAGTATGTGAGAGGGGGAGGGGATTGTATATTATGTAGCGGAGAAGGTTAAAAACAGACAACAAACCCTTTTCTCCCTCCAAGTTAAGGAATGGCACACCCAGTAGAAGAAACATGACATAATTTTATTTCCTACGTTAGAGTTTTTTGTTGGAATAGTCTAACTTTTAGTTAATTGTTATAAAGCTACTTCTGAAATCAGTATCAAGAAATTCAACTGGTGGGGATTTAAGAGATTGTGAAATTAGAAGATGAGAAGCAGCTGGTACAGATTCGAGGGAGGGTGGGCTCCTTGCTAAATGCTCGGCCAGGGCCAGCTGTCTACTTGCATTCAGGAACTCTGCCTGAAATACGGGACGGCAATCAAAAGTGCCTGATACAATAAACGTGATGGGTTCAAGTGATTACTCAGATCTGGATTTTTTTTTTCCTCTGCTTTCCACAAGAATGAGTTTTAAAGGTCCAGTTAAAACGTGTGGATCATTCATTGCCAGAGAACGTCAACTAAACCTGCAGGAAAGTTCAGCCGTGGACCTGGCCAGAACTCTATCTACCCAGCAAGCATTTACTGAGCATCTACTATAGGGAAGACATGGGTGAGGCGCTGGGAATGTGAGTAAAAAGACACTTCGTCTACAGGGTGGAGACAAGACCGTGTGATGTTAAAAACAACGGGTCGAAGCAGAGCTCAGAGGAGACTGGAGGAAGACCTCTAAGCTGGGTGTAGGAGGGGGACAGGGCACCTCAGGCAGGAGGGGAGCCCCTGCAAAGACACATGGGTCTGAAAATGGGCGGTGGGGAGTCCTGACCGGAGGAGCACGTGCAGAGGTGCTAGAGCCCAGGGCAGGGAGGAGAGGTCGGGCAGGCAGGTGGTGGGGGGGTGTTCAACCATCTCTAGCAGAGGTGCTAAGGTTATGTCAGCGGATGATAACTCTACCGGGAGTCTGAAGAGGGCCTGGACAGGTGAGCTAAAGAGGGCAGGGAGCTTGATCAGGGACGACAAGAGAAGCAAACTAACATTTGTCTCCCATTAGTTACAGGATACATCCTAGGTGCCCCCACCATGAAGATGATTATTTCCCCAACCAAAGCAGGCAGACACTTCAGAATCTCTGAAAGGGGCGGGCATAAAATTCACTGTTTTAAGACCACTGCCTACTTGGAAGATGAAACAAACCATTTTTTCTGAAATTTCCCAATATCATTCAAGAACGGACAGGAAAATTACTTTTAATCATTGGGTATATGGGGTTAAAAACGTTGAACACTACTGCTCCCAAAGCACATTTTATAAATTCATCCAGGTAAGGAATATTTATTGAACACAATATAATGCCTACCATTTATTTACATTTTGTTTTGGCTACCGGTGGGGTTTTTTCCCCAGTTCCTATCTTCTAGGAAATACTTCCTACTCTATGTATATTTTTTCCCTAAAGCCCCCTTTGAACACATCCTAACATTATGAAGGAGAAAGATGCTGCCTGACCAGAAGAGAACGCACTTCCAGGCCTCAGCTGCTGCTTTGGGAGCTAATTATGTGAAACAAATATTCATCTGTTGGCCCAGATGTTTGATTTGCAGTTAATACATAGCCAATTAGATTTTTACCGAGTGCAGGGGGAAAAGCCAGTTCATAATAGGAAAATAGGTAAACTGTGAAGAAAACAAACGCAGATCTCATAGGTGGAAAAGTTACAGATGTAACACTGGAGGTGTGTTCTTTCTTCATAAACTAGGGAAAGAGCTGACCAAAGGAAGAAAGTCTCTCCTGCCCCCTGGTGTCTTTCGGTCTGCCTTGCAGTATTCTAAAATTTCTGAATCATTATTTCAGGGGAAAAGATTCCTGTGGCTTTTTCCCTAATTCAGAACAATTCCTAGAACAGCAAATGAATTTTTAACTCCCCATCCTTACTTATGAGATAGTTTTTTAATTATTATAATAATTCAAGTATCTATTTAAGTACGACAGGAGGTCGGGTGTTTGCTGATGGCTGTGTAGAATTGGTAATTTTGAATGTTGCTCTAACCTAGTATAGATCTAAGACAGTCAAATAAGCAGCTCTCAAAACAAAGCAACAGAAGGAGGCCATTAAGGAAAGAAATCCCATTTCAGAGAAACAATCAAAATAATGTGATCAGAAGAGTGAAGAGAATGGTTTATATATATTTGCTGTTACCACTTGTACTAGAAGCTTCAGAAATTTGATGTTTAAGAAGTTTAAATATCTACAGAACATGAACAAAATTAAAGGCCAGACAGCAGACTTTGGGAAAGTATTTTTCGTGCATGTGATTTTTGGTGGGAGGAGGAAACAGAACACAGGGCTCAAACAATCGATTTCCCTACTTGCCGCGTCCAAAGCCAAATCTCCATCTTCTCAAGCCTGAGGCCTGAGACCCCCAGCACCACGCCAGGTGCACGCGAGATCCCGGGAAAGGTTCGTTTTTACACAATTTTGACTGATCAAGGCAAATGACGCGGCATTAAAGAGGTCCCACACATACAAATAGTGATCACTCCGCTACATCACGAAATAACGCCATCTGCGGCAGTCTGGACCATTTTGAGCAGCTGACTCTTCCTACGCTGGCGTAGATTTTGCTGGGATTTACCTACCCAGCCCTCTAGCATATTCCTACCAGAGTGCCTGTCAGTCTCCACCTACTCCACCTTTCCAGCTTCCCTATGCCCAGATAAGGTCACAAGGCACTGCTTTTCAGAGAACAATCTGTGTGTCTGCTCGAAACCTTCCTAAGGCTTAACAGCTAACAAAACGATGAGATAACTCAACTGTTTTCAAAGAGAACCTACTGAAAGGCAGAAGAAAACTAATAGTGTCAAAAAAAAAAAAAAAGGAAGGAAGAAAGAAAACTAATAGTGTCCCTTTATTGAATAATACCCCCCCCTCCGGTTGACTTAAGTGAACCCAAAGAATCAGGGGGATTTGCTTACATTGAAGCGAGAAGTTTTAAGTCCACAACTTTGATGTTTTCCTGGCCCAGGGAGAACACTTTCACAACACCAAAGCTTCTGCCCGCTTGATAGGGGGCAGGTGAAAACCGCAGCCACGCCTTACTTTTTCCAAGAATTCAAAGAACGTGAACGATGCCCAGCAGAAGAGCCTTCAGCTGTGCACAAATGAACCGAGGGTCACACTCACTTTTAGGAACCGGGGACAATTTTAGTTGTATCGTCAGTGGAAGGCAGCATGCTCCCCACTGGCCAAACCCAAAAGCTTGTTTCCCTGAAGGCTTACTCCGCGCCCAATGAAGCCCAGGGGTTCAGGGCTCCTCGCTGTGAATGCCACCCAGCGGCTTCCAACAGCAGGGGCTGAGCCCTGGCCAGACTGCAGGGCCACCCCGGACAGGGAATCCCTAAGCATGTAAAACTGCTCTTTCCGAGTTGGGCAACAACCACGTGTCGGACGTGGCTGTCCTCACGCAGTTCAGCCAGACCTGGGCGCCTAAGGAGCCGGTAAACTAACGACCGGCTTGCGGGTGTGTCCGAAGCCCCGCGCCCTCCCCGCATGGACGGTGCAAACCCGCCCGGGCTGAGTCTCTCCGAGGGCGGGGCGCCCGTGCGCGTGGAAACCCCCGCGGAGCTGGTCCGCGAACATGGACGCGCGCGGGAAGCGCCGAGTTTCCGACTCCGCGGCCCAGGGATGGGCAGCGAACCCGCGTCTCTAACGAGTCCCACAGACGCCGCGCTGTCCGCCCCCGCGCAGAACCGCCACGGGCGTGGGTCTCGGAAGAGGAGGAGGATGCCGAGGCCGGTTGGCTGGTGAACGTGCCCGGAGCCGCTTCCTCGCCTCCGAGCTCGGCGACCAACGCCTGCCCCGGCTGACCTACCCCCGGGGTCGGGGGACAAACGGCGCCCGGCGGGGTGTCGGGGCGCTTTTCCCCTCTAGCGGACTCACGTGCACGTGCAGGCGGCGCACACACCTGTGCACACACAGGCGCCCACCTCCTCCTCCGCCCGCCGCGGGCAGCGAGGTTGCTCGCCCCCGCCCCCGTCTGCTCAAGCCCCGCCCCACCGAGTCCGGCCCCGCCCCTCCCCGCCGGCCCAGCGCAACCCCACTCACCTGGCGGGGCTGGAGGAGGCCCCGGGTTGGTAAAACGAGAAGAAGGTGCCGCGAACTTGGCCGGCTTAGCAAGAGCTGGGGCGGGGTGTGGCTGGCGGGGGCGCCACCTGCCGTGAGCCTTGGGGGCGCTTTGGGAGGCCCGCTTCCTGCCCTCCGGGTGCCCTGCTACCGGAGCGAGCGGGGAGGACGCGCCAGCGCGGCGTTCACCTCCGGGCCTGCACCCGGCGCGGACGACCACCTCCCCCGGGCCGCGCCCCTCCTCTTCGCTCGGCCCCGCCCCGCGCCGCGCCCTATTGGGCCTGGATTTCCGGAGCGTCCTGGGTCTTTCCAGGTCCCCCAGCCCCCTGTACAGAGAGGAGGACCCCCAGATGTTAAAGCTCCCAGGGACTCCAAGGGATGGCCTCCTTGTTTTGCACAAACAAGATTCTTGAGAGGTGACTTGTCCAAGGGTGTCTTAATCAATTTCTGTTTTAGTTTTCAAAGTATGGAATGTGGTTGGTCTTTCTGGGCACGGTTCATAAATGTAAAAACTTGAAGATAACTGGACAAAAATGCCAACTTCAGGGGTTAAAAACTCGAATTCAGGGAAGACCTGATCTTGTAGTTGCCATGAGATCATTCATTTCCTGGTGAATGTTGCATTTCATTCTACTAGGTTGGGGATCCGTAGTGGACCAAGCGCCCAAAGGCGGCCTGTGGCTGGCATGCATTGACAGGAAATGGACAGACCACCCGTTCCACCTAGTGTCCTACTTCTTGAGAAACCAACCAAACAGCGACAACGAACAGGAAATCTAAGCAACCAGCCTTGGGAAACACAGGCTGGCAATAGACTGCACACAGGTCTTTAATAAGTTCGTTTCCGGGCCTCCCTGGTGGCGCAAGTGGTTGAGAGTCCGCCTGCCGATGCAGGGGATACGGGTTCGTGCCCCGGTCTGGGAGGATCCCATATGCCGCGGAGCGGCTGGGCCCGTGAGCCGTGGCCGCTGAGCCTGCGCGTCCGGAGCCTGCGCGTCCGGAGCCTGTGCTCCGCGACGGGGGAGGCCGCAACAGTGAGAGGCCCGCATACCGCAAAAAAAAAAAAAAAAAAAAAAAAAAAAATAAGTTCGTTTCCACCAGCAAGCCTCCAAAATAGGCTTCCTGAGGAGAAATAAGGCTTCAACGGGGAGCTCTGGAAGAAGAAATTTCCCCAGATAATTTACGTAGGATAGTCCATAGTTGGATTAGTTTTTGGTCAGGAAATCTTTTCCTCAGTGAGCCTTACTGGCTGGGGAAAAGATATTTTTCAGGGAATAGGCAAGACTCTGTTTAAGTAAAGTATGTATGTAATAATTTTTCCCTAACCAGATTGTAACCTGCATGATGTCAGGCAACTTGTTTTTGTTTCCTGCTGTTACCCCTGGCGAAATGTGCAGTATGCACCGTCTGCATAACAAATATTTACTGCAAACACATAAAAGCGTTGATGAATCATAGGATGAGTCTGGCATTCCTGAAAGTCACTCATGTAACCCACGTCAGCGAGGACACCCTATTTATCCACAGTTCCTTCACACTAACTCAATCGCCTTCCACCCTCCCACCCCCATCCCCTGGTACCTGCTCAACTAGATCACTGAAAGGACCCAGGTTTCTTCCATCTCTTTATCCACCATCCTCTGAGGGCTGGCTTTGCCTCCAGGCCGGCTCCTCTCAGATTAGTGGCTTATGGTAGTCTGACCAGAGCTGGTATGTTTCCACCAAGGATTGGACTCTTTCCACTTATTCATCTATAGGATGTGATTGTCCCTATCTCTCCAGTTATTTAGATCACCTCTCATTTCTCCCAGCAATGTTTTACGGTGTTCAGTGCTCAGTATTATTTTGTTAAATTTATTCCTAAATGTAAATCCCTACTGTAAATAGTATTTTTACTTATGATTTTATTATGACTTTGTTGATCCTGTTGATCAGTTTGGGGAGAACTGACATCTTAACAATAATGAGCTTTCTGATCCAAAAACATAGTATATCTCTTCAATTATTAAGTCTGCCTAGTTTTTTTCCATCAGTGTTTTGTAGTTTTAGTATATAGATCTTGCACATGTTTTTTAGACCTATACTTATTTCCTGTCTTCTGATACTATTATAAGTGTTATCTTAAAAGTAATTTCATTTTCCAGTTGTTTGTTGGTAACATATGAAAATGCAATTGATTTTTTTTTTTTTTTGCAGTACGTGGGCCTCTCACTGTTGTGGCCTCTCCCGTTGCGGAGCACAGGCTCCGGACGCGCAGGCTCAGCGGCCATGGTTCACGGGCCCGGCCGCTCCGCGGCATGTGGGATCTTCCCGGACCGGGGCACGAACCCGTGTCCCCTGCATCGGCAGGCGGACTCTCAACCACTGCGCCACCAGGGAAGCCCTGCAATTGATTTTTATACGGACCTTGTAGCTTCACAATTTCTGAATTTATTTATTACTTTTTAAATAGGTGATTAAAAACTTAACAGCTTTATTGAGATATAATTCTTATACCATAAAACCCACCCTTAAGTGCATAATTCAATGCTTTTTAGATTGTTACAGAATTGTGCAACTACCACCACCGTCCAAAGGAAGAACATTTGCGTCGCCTTCAAGAGAAGCGCTGAGCTCATTAGCAATCACTCCACACTCCATTCAACCCCACGCCCCCAGCCCTTGGCAACCACTAATCTACTTTACATCTATAGATTTGCTTATAAATTTCCTGTGAATGGAATCATGTTGTATGTGGCCCCTTATGACTGGCTTTTTTTACTTAGCATAATGTTTTTCAGGTTCACCCATGTTGTGTGTAGTTCATTCTTATTACGGCTGAATAACATTCCACTGTATGGCTATACCACATTTTGTTTATCTATTTGTGAATAACTTTTTGAGATGTTTATTGGGCTTTTTCTCCCAGTGTTTCCTTGTTGCCTTATTTCCATTCAAACAGGTATCAGGCTTTTTAGTTCATTTGCTCAGAAGGGTCGCTTGGCAGCACAGAAAACAGAGGTAGTTTACAAGAATTCTTGGTCTTGACCTCTAAAAACTCACTAAGTAGAATAGGATTTGAGAAAGGGGGCTCTACCCTGGACTAGAGGAGGGATTTGAAAGACATCTCTTTGTTCCCTCAAAGTGCGCTGGGGAGACGATGTTCTCCGGGACAGGAATGTTAGACCGCAGGCGTGGGCATCTCAACCTCCCCAAAGGTTCCAGTGCCCCATACCTGGCACAGAACCCTCATCAAGTGGCCAAAAGAAACTGTGTGTCTTACTGGTGACCTGTGTGGGCAGATGACAGAAGGATGGAGGTGCCAGTGCTTTGCAGTGTCTGAAACCCTAGGAAGTCTGTACACACCTAAGGCAGAGCCACAAGAGTGATTGGCGTTGAATTTTCTACTAGCCCTAATGTAGGGGGGAATCAGAGCGAGATTAATGAGATATGGTAATTCTTGCACACCTGATCTTGAGGCCCAAGATTAGTCTATGCTACACTCATTATGTGAGTTCACTGAAATCAAGACTACAGTGCACATTCCATACACATTAAATATAACTCAAACATGACAAGACAGGACACTCTACTTAGAAAAATGTTTTATATGGTGCCTTGTACCCTTAATCTGTCAGTTTTCAAAAGATAGTTTGTCTGACCCCTTTCCAATTAAGCAAGACAAGCTTATTATGCAACGTAACATCCTTTACCTTTTTTCCCCAAAACAACTTGTACCAAAGTTTAAATTTTGGTAAAACATAATGCTTTTAATTTTATACTTTAGACTGAACTGACAAATTATCTCACAGCCACAGAAAAATAAATAAATTAGGTAAAACACTGAAGATAAATTAAGAAAAAGCCAATAGGTTTCCTCCATTATTTAAACCCAAGGATCGTGACTCAATCGATACATAAATAACAAACTGGCCAGTCACAGGAAGGGGTGTTGAGGAGTACTGGCTCACTGTAGCCATCTCAGGGAAGGACATAAAATGCGGGACACAAGGACCCAGATCTTACTCAGTGGTGGACGTGGAAAAAGCAGAAGTAAAAGTCCTCCGGGGTTTGCTTTTGGTAGTGTCGTAAGAACGGACTTGTTCTTCCTGAGAAATCACAGCATGGTCTACTTGAGAAAATGCGTGCCCACCTAAAAGAGCAAAGCACAGGGGGCTCTGTTAGAGGACTAATACGTACAAGTGAACATTCTGGTGACAGAAATCAAAACTCCCACCGGACTGGGATACAGTGGCCACGTCAGCCAGGCCAGTGACCGAGGCAGGTAGTCTGGAGAGGGCTTGGTGATGGAGCAATTTGCAAACCTGGCTGCATTAGAACCACTTAAGAAGCCTTTTCTACATCCTTCTTTCTGGGGCCACAATTGATCTGTGGGTGGCTGGACATTGGTGTGTGCTTTTTGAAGTCCTCCCAGGGATTCTGATGTGGTGCCAGGCCCTACATGAGAAACGTGTCCTGGAGGATGCAGCCTGGCTGAGGGGCCGGGTGGCTCATGCCTGTTTATATGGGGCTTGTCTGAGCAGCTGAAACAGTGGCCCAGGGTCCCTCGTTTCATTTTCCCACCACCATTCAAGAGGAGAGGCCCTAGAAAGGTCTGAGTCTTGAAACTGAACCTTACAACTAGAACCCAGAAAGGTAGTTTATGAAGCTGAAAACATGTTAGGGGACAACAGACAATATTAAACTTGGTAGAGAATCCATAATGCTGGAAATATTCCTGTTTTTATTTTTTTTTATTTTTTTATTTTATTTTTTTTTTGCTGTACGCGGGCCTCTCACTGCTGTGGCCTCTCCCGTTGCGGAGCACAGGCTCCGGACACACAGGCTCCGCGGCCATGGCTCACGGGCCCAGCCGCTCCGCGGCATGTGGGATCCTCCGGGATCGGGGCACGAACCCGTGTCCCCTGCATCGGCAGGCGGACTCTCAACCACTGCGCCACCAGGGAGGCCCACAATATTCCTGTTTTTAGATATAGCATTCTTGGAATGAATCAGTGAAACAAAAAATTCTGTTCTCGTGGAGTTTACAGTCTAGCCATGAAGACAGATAATAAATAAGAATGCAATAAAAAGTTAATCATATAGCACCCAAGAGTGTGTCATGAACAAATAAAAAAGTAAACTGGAATCAGGGGTGAGGGTTGTGTAGCAAGAGGGTGGTCAGAGTAGGCTTCATTGAGAAGGTGACATTTGGGCAAAGGCTTGAAGGAAGTGAAGGGGGGCGCCCACAGATGTATGAGGGATTCGCTTTCTAGGCAGAGCTGCCAGCCAGTGCAAAGGCCCTGGGGCAAGAGTACTCCTGGTACAGTGTGAGGAGAGCACAAAGGCTGGAGTGGGATGAGGGAGGAGGGAGAAGAGTAGGAGATGACACCAGGAAAGTACGGCATCCAGATCAAGTCAGTCTTCTGGGCCACTGGCAGGCTTTTACGTTGAATGTGATGGATGGCCATTGCAGGGTTTGGGGCAGAAAACTGATGTGCTTGTGCTGACATAATTTTAATGCATCACTTTGGTTGCTGTCTGAGGGGCAAGGATAGAAGCAGGAAACTCCTTAAGAGGTTTTTGAAGCAGTGTAGACATACGACAGTGGTTCAGACCACGTGCCAGCAGTGGTGTGGGTGAGTGGGAAGTGACCAGACTGAATATAATGAGATGGCAGAGCCAATGCAATGGAAAGGAGGAATTAAGAATGACTCCAAGGGGCTTCCCTGGTGGCGCAGTGGTTAAGAATCCTCCTGCCAATGCAGGGGACACAGGTTCAATCCCTGGTCCGGGAAGATCCCACATGCTGCGGAGCAACAAAGCCCGTGCACCACAACTACTGAGCCTGCGCTCTACAGCCCGCAAGCCACAACGACTGAGCCTGTGTACCACAACTACTGAAGCCCACGCACCTAGAGCCTGTGCTCTGCAACAAAAGAAGCCATCGCAATGAAGAGTAGCCCCTGCTCGCTGCGACTAGAGAAAGCCCGCACACAGCAACCAAGACCCAACACAGCCACAAAATAAATAAATAAAATAAATAATAATAATAAATAAATAAAACTGTACTGGATGGCCCAGCCTGTGCATTAATGCAATAAAAATAAATGAGGAAGAAGCATACCTCTCTATCCACAGACAACATGGTTGTATATAGAGAAAATCCTAATAAAGAACAAAATAGCTACGAGAATGATTAGTGAATTTAGCAAGTCACAAGTTATAAGGTAATTATAAAAATTGTACTTCAAAACAGTAACAGTAACTTCCCTGGCGGTCCAGTGGTTAAGACTCCCTGCTTCCACTGCAGCGCACGTGGGTTAGATTCAAGAGCACGCACATCACGCGGCAAGGCCAAATAAATAAAAAAAAATTTTAAATGGTAACGATGAAAAATTGGAAAAGGAGAATTTAAAATACCATCATTGGGACTTCCCTGGCAGTCCAGTGGTTAAGACTGAGTGCTTACACTGCAGGGGGTGCGCGTTCAATCCCTGGTCGGGGAACTAAGATCCCACGTGCCACACGGCATGGCCAAAAAATAAATTTAAAAATTTTTAAAGAAATACCATTACTGAATTTTAAAATACCATTCAAAACTTCAATATTGACAGATAAATTTGGCAAGAGATGTAAAAAGACTGTATATCAGAAACTACAAAACATTCTTGAGAGAAATTAAGGAAACCTAAATAATTGGAGAAATATATTATATTCATGGACTGGAAGACTGGATAATGCTAAAATGTCAATTCTCCAATGCTCTTCAAATTAATCTACAATTAAATACAACCCCAACCCAAATCCCAGCATTTTTATTAGAATTTGAACAGCTGATTTAAAATTTTATATTAAAATTCAAAGGAACTAGAATAGCCAAAACTTTTTCAGAGAGGTTATACTACATGGTGAAAGATTTAAAAATGAAGTACAGTAATCAAAACAATATGGTCTATAGATGAGATCAATGAGACAGAATAGAGATTCCAGATATAAACCCATACATATAACTTCAATGGATTTTTTTTTTTTTACAAAGTTGCCAAGGTAATTCTATGGGAAAAGCATAATCTTTTCAACAAAAAATATTGGAACTGGACATCCATACGCAAAAAATGAATGTTAACTTGTACAACGCACCATAAACAAAAATGAACTCAAAGTAGATCAGAAAACTAAACATAAAACTTAAAAAGAGAACTTTTAAAAGAAAATAGCATTAAGTCTTTGTAACCTTGGATAAGCAAAGATTTCTTAGGAGAAAAAGAAAAGTACCGATCATAAAAACAATCTTTTTTGTTGGCTGCACTGTGTGGCATGCGGGATCTTAGTTCCCTGACCAGGGGTTTAACCTGTGCCCCTGCAGGGCAAGCACGCAGTCTTAACCACTGGACTTCCAGGGAAGTCCCCACAGATCATAAAAATTTTTGGTAAGTTGGACTTAAAATTTAAAACTTCCAACTTAAATAATATTAAGAAAGTTATAGTGAAGCCACAAATTAGGGGGAAAAAATTTACAGTTCACACATGACAAAGGACTTTTATCCAGAAAGAACTCTTGCAATTCCATAAGAACAATTCAATTAAAAAATACCAAGTGTTTGAAAATAAACTTCCTCAAAGAAGGTATACATATGGCAAACAACCACACAAAGAGAGAGTCTGTGTCATTAGTCATCAGAAAAATGCAAAATAAAATCACAAAGAGATAGTATATAATATCTTAGTGAGGTCATAAACAATAAGTGGTATACCATAAAACTTTTGGGCTGAACTTATTCATATTAAACTTCTAATTTAAGATTATTTGATAAGAAACAGTTAATTATATTATACATTTAAATTTACAGTCCCTGATTTACATATATCCAAATTGTAAATGGCCTCCCCATGATTTGGCTTCTTTGGCACCAAAATCTTTCCAAGACCTTTCTGAGAGGAATCTCCTGCCCAGATCTTGACTCTCCCCTATGCCCCATCCCCCATCCCCCATCCCACCTTCCTACCTTCCTGCCCTGAGAGCCTTTACTAGCACAGCTACTGGAGATACTCAGCTGCAGTTTGCACCTGACCACCTCATTCTCTGAGAGCCCGAAGAGGCTAAACAGCAATGGTCTCTGAGTGGGTCAGTGACACAATTATAATTAAGAGGGAGAAAGGCATCCCAAATTCCAAATAATTTTTAAATGGACTTTTAGAATAGAATATTTTCACTAGCTGTCAATCACCAGAAATATAATTAATACTATAGAACATAAGGCATGTTAAAATCTTTTTTTATTTGTTTTTTTTTTTTGCTGTACGCAGGCCTCTCACTGTTGTGGCCTCTCCCACTGCGGAGCACAGGCTCCAGATGCGCAGGCTCAGCGGCCATGGCTCACGGGCCCAGCCGCTCCGCGGCATGTGGGATCTTCCCAGACTGGGGCACGAACCCGCGTCCCCTGCATTGTCAGGCGGACTCCCAACCACTGCGCCACCAGGGAAGCCCAAAATCTTTTTTTAAATACATACATTTTTTAAATACTGAAAATCATCATTCTTTGCCTGTTTCTCCTTTTCTTTAGCACTTGTACTAGAGCCAATTCCCAAACTTGCTTGCACACTGGAATCTTCAGAAGAACTTCATAAACTACTTACTGATGCCTGTAACTTAACCACAGTGATTGTGGTTCAGCTGGTTTGGGGTGTGACCCAGGCTTTGGAATTTAAAAAATCTCTTGGTGATTCTAGTGTACAGACAAGTTTGGAAACACTAGTAGAAAATGATATGGAGATGATGATCCTATGCAACTCTCTTATTTTCAGGGTCTTACAGTAATAGGTTTCATGTGATGCAAGTTGAAACACAGGAGAGGCCACCACGTAGACTATGTACACCTGGTCAGTTAGGGTTGGCATTCAGGCTGGATTTACAAAGTAGGAGCCTGGAAAGTTTCCAGGTCCTCACGTCATATAACTTCATGGTGATGAGTGATATTTTGTGTTTATGTTGTTTGCTTGCCTATTATGTACAAAGCATCTTTAAATTAAATTTAAACATGTATTATTAGTGCCAAAACAGCACACCAGGTGATGTGGATAAAGAATTCAGTCCTATAAACTTTTAAGGAAATTTGCAAAGAGCATTTTATCAATTAGTCCTCCTTCCCACCCAGGAAGCACAAATAATCAATAATTGTTTATTCCTTATAGAGAATCTGAGGGTGTTTTCTGGGTGTGTGTTGAAGGAAGACTGAAATATTTTAAATATTTTTTAAAGAAATTTTTTAATCTTAAGGAAAAATAAAAAATGAATATTTTTAAAAGAAGACTAAAATTTTTGAATCTTAAGGAAAAAAGAATAAAAATGAATATTTTTATAAAGAATTAGCTGACTGAACGCTTGTCATTTAATGATAACTTCTGCAAAATAATAAAATTCAATAAAATTGTGGTACTTCTGGTTCTGGATTTGGACCCATTCTCACCACAACCGTTTATATTCCTTTATATATTTTGAAGATAATCTATGATTCCCAAATATATTCTACTTACTGTATATTGAGCCTTCTTTTCTCTGGACTACTGGGTATATTACAAAGTTGTCTTCATTACCTTTTTTTAAAAATGTGTGTGTTAATCATTCTCATGCTTTATTTTATAATTTTGGCAAATAGGTATGTATCCCAAAACAATATATATGCTTATTATAACTTCTACAAAACTGACATAAAACTGTATGCAGTGGATGGGACACCTGGTCACTCCACAGGTATTATCAGGTATATTAACTTTGCCAGTATAGTGGCATTAGATGTCTTCTCATTGCCTGATTACTGAGATGTTGTGTATCTTTCTTATATTTTTTGCCATTTATATTTCATTAACTTTCAAAAACAGCTTTATTGAGATATACTTTACATATCATACAATCCACACATTTAAAATGTACAATTCAATGGCTTTTAGTATTTTGACAGAGTTGTGTTAACTATCACCATAATCAATTTTAGAACACTTTCACTACCCTCAAAAAGAAACCCTGGACCCCTTAGGTGTCCCCTCCCAATCCCTTCATTCTCCCAGCCCTAGGTACCACTAATCTACTTTCTATTCCTATATATTTGTCTGTTCTGGACATTTTATATAAATGGACTCACACAATATGTGCTCCTTGTGACTGGATTCTCATACTTAGTATAATGTTTTCAAGATGTGTCACTGTTGTAGCACAATCAGTACTTTATTTCTTTCTATTAACAAACACTATTCCATTATATGGATGTAGCACATTTTATTTACCCATTCATTGATTAATGAGCACTTGGGCTACTATGAATAATGCTGCTATGAACACTGGTTTACAAGTTTTTGTGTGGACATGGATTTTCATTTCCCTTGGACATATACCTAGGAGTGGGATTCCTGGATCATATGGTAACTCTATACTTAACCATTAAAGGAAATGCCAGACTGTTTCCCAAAGCAGCTGCACCATGTTACATTCCTGTCGTCAGTGAATGAGGGTTCCAATTTCCCCACTTCCTTGTCAATGCTTGTTGATATCTGTCATTTTGATTTTAGCCATCTTAATGGGTGTGAAGTAGTATCTCGTTGTGGTTTTAATTTGCTTTTGTTTAAATATTAATGATGTTGAGCATATGTTTATTAGTTATTTGTATATCTTTTTGGAGAAATGTCTATTAAAATCCTTTGCACATTTTAAAAAATTGGGTCATAGTCTTTTTTTGTTGAGGTATAAATGTTCTCTATATACTCTGGATACAAATCCTTTGTTATACATAACTTGCAAATGTTTTGCTCCATTCTGTGGGTTGTATTCAATATTTTCACTTTCTTTTTTTTTTTTTTTTTCTTTTTGCGGTATGTGGGCCTCTCACTGTTGTGGCCTCTCCCGTTGCGGAGCACAGGCTCCGGATGCGCAGGCCCAGCGGCCATGGCTCACGGGCCCAGCCGCTCCGCGGCATATGGGATCCTCCCAGACCGGGGCACGAACCCGTATCCCCTGCATCGGCAGGCGGACTCTTAACCACTGCGCCACCAGGGAGGCCCAATATTTTCACTTTCTTGATGGTATCTTTTGATGCACAAAAGTTTTATGAAGTAAAATTTAGTTATTTATTATTGTGTTGCTTCTATTTTTGGTGTTGTATCCAAGAAGTCTTTGCCTAACCCAGGTCATAAAATGTTAATGCAGTACTTTCTTCTAAGAGGTTTATTTGCTCTTACATTTAGTTCTGTGATCCATTTTGACTTCATCTGTGAGTTTGATGCGAGGTAGGAGCCCAAATTCACTCTTTTGCAAATGGATATCCAGTTGTCTCAGAAGCATTTGTTGAAAAGACTGTTCTTCCCTGCCTCCCAGTTAATGGCATTGGCACCCTTGTAAATATCAATTGATCATAAATTTGAAGGCTTCTTTCTCAATTTTATTCATTTAGCTATGTATTTCTATCTTTATGCCAGTACCACTGTCTTAGTTACTGTAGCTATGCAGTAAGTTTTCAAATCAAGAAGTGTGAGTCTTCCAACTTGTTCTTCTTTGACAAGGTTTTGGCTATTCTGGGTCCCTTGCATTTCCATATCAATTTTAGAATCAGCTTGTACATCTCTGCAAAGAAGTCAGCTGGGACTTAGAGAAGAATTGCATTGGACCTTTAAACTGATTTGAGCAGTATTGCCAGTTTAACAATATTGTCTTCTAATTCATAAACATGGGATGTCTTTACATTCACTTAATCCTTCTTTAATTTCTTTCAACAATGAATTGTAATTTTCAAAGTATGAATTTTACACTTCTTTTGTTAAATTTAGTCATACGCATTTTATTCATTTTGATGCAATTGTAAGTTGAGTTGTTTTCTTAATCTCACCTTCAGTTTTCTTATTTTTATTTTATAGAAATAAAATAGATTTTTGTGTATACTGATCTTGTATCCTGACACTTTACTTAATTTATTTATTAGTTCTAATGGTTTTTAGTAGATTCACTAGTATATATATATATATATATATATATATATATATATATATATATATATATTTATTTATAAAATGTCATATGCAAAGAGAGATCATTTTACTTCTTCCTTTCTAACCTGTATGACAATTATTGTATTTTCTTGCCCAGTTGTACTAGCTAGAATTTCCAGCACAATGATGAATAGAAATGTTAGAAATAATATCTTTGTCTTGTTCTTGATTTTAGGGGGAGAGCATTCAGTCTTTCACCACTAAGCATAATGTTAACTATGGGTTTTTTGTAGATGTCCTTGATCAGGTTGAGGAAGCTCCATTTTATTCCTAGTTTGTTGAGAATTTTTATCACAAAGGAGTATTGGATTTTGTCAAATTCTTTTACTGAATCTACTGAGATGGTCATGTCATTTCTGTCCTTTACTCTATTGCTATGATGTATTACATCAGTCTATTTTAGGATGTTAAGCCAACCTTGCATTCTTGGGATAAATCCCACTTGGTTATTGTTTATAATCCTTTTATGTATTGCTAAATTTGGCATATTGATATTTTGTTGAAGATTTTGCATCTATATTGTTTTATTAAGTTGCTTTTAAAATCAGTTATGAAAAGACAGAAGACAAAGTATGCATTTACACTGTCATGTATAAATACATCATTTCCTCTACCAGTGCTCTTTGTGGTTTTGGTGGACTCAAATTTTCGTCTGGGTTTACTTGCTTTTAACCTGAAGAACTTCCTTTAGTATCTCTTATAAAGGTGTGTATTCTAGCATCAAATTCTCTCATTTTTCTGTTTATCTGGTAATATCTTTATTTTGCCTTCATTTTTGAAAGATTATTTTGCTGAGCTAAGATTCTTGGCTGATAGGTGTTTTCTTTTTTTTTCTTTCGGCTTTGTGTCACCCCACTATATTCTGGCCTCCATCTTTTCCAAAAAGAAATCATCTGTTATTCTCATTGGAGTTCCTTTGTATGGATGAGTCATTTTTCTTTCCTTTCAATATTTTTCCATCATTTTTGGCTTTCAACATTTTTGCTTCAGTGTGTCTGGGTGTGAATCTCTTAGTATTTATCTCACTTGGAGTTAATTGGGTTTCTTGGATGTGTGGATTAATGTTTTTTAGCTAATTTGACACTTTTCAGCTATTATTTTCTTGATTTTTTTTCTACTTCACTGTTTTTCTCCTCTAGTTCTGGTACTCTCATTGTGCTTATGTTGGTGTGTTTAAAGGCTTCTCACATTCTCTGAGGCTCTGTTAAATTTTCTTCACTCTATTTTTTTCTCTGGTCTTCAAATTATGTATTCTCTATTGATCTAACTTCAAGTTTGCTACCCTTTTTTCTTCCAGTTCAAATCTACTGTTGAGCCTAACACATTTTTCACTTTGGTACTTTTTAACTCCAGGATTTTCATTTGGTTCTTTATTATAATTCCTATCTCTTTATTGATAATCTCTATTTGATGTGCAATTGCCTTCATACCTTCAAGCATGGTTTCTTTTAGTTCTTTGGACATATTTTTAACAGCTACTTCAAACTCTTTGTTAAATCTGACATCTGGGCCCTCTCACAGGCAGTTTCTGTTGCCTGCTTTTTTCTCCTGTGTATGGGTCACACAGTTCTGTTTCTTTGCATGTTTCATTTTTCTTTTTTTTCTGTAGTTAAAAACTAGACATTTTATATAATATATTATAGCTGCTCTGAATACTGTTTCCTCTCCTCCTCCTTTAAGGCTTGTACTTATTGTTGAAGCACGTTTATTTGTTTCATGATTTGGCTAGGCTTTTTTAGTGAAATCTATTTCCCCCATAGTATGAAACCTCAGTGTTGCTCCTTGGAAAGTGCAGCCTTGAGCAAGCACACAGCTGCCTTGATTTTAGTGGGACTCTCTTTTTTTTAAATTATTATTATTTATTTATTTATTTTTGGTTGTGCTGGGTCTTCGTAGCTGCGTGCAGGCTTTCTCTAGTTGTGGCAAGCAGGGGCTACTCTTCGTTGCAGTGTGCGGGCTTCTCATTGTGGTGGCTTCTCTTGTTGTGGAGCAGGGACTCTAGGGTGCACAGGCTTCAGTAGTTTCAGCATGTGGGCTCAGTAGTTGCAGTATGAGGGCTCTAGAGCATGCGGGCTCAGTAGTTGTGGCACACAGGCTTAGTTGCTCCGCGGCATGTGGGATCTTCCCGGACCAGGGATCAAACCCATGTCCCCTGCATTGGCAGGCAGACTCTTAACCACTGTTGTTGGACTTGTATTACAGTTTAAGTTGAAGCATGCAGTTTGAGAAATGAAAACAATACATAAAGTAGACATAAATTTCAAACTAACAGAATCTATGACCCATTAGAACTGTTGTGCTTTCTATCACAAAGCACATAGTATCTCAAATATTTATTAAAAATTAACAATAAAAGCACTAATTCACAATTTATACATGTCAGAGGCAAAGAGAATGGTCTCTAAAGGCCATCTGTTAAATGTTCAAACTACACTCTGTTATTTAGATTATACTATTAGATTTAGGTGAATACATATCTAAATATATTTTTAATCCTATTTTCGTTCTTCAGTTCTTTCTGTAGAGACACACACAGAAACACTGACACACACCCCCCACATTGCGAATAACATGTTCTTTGCTGAATATTTGAAACAATTAAGCTATTACCATGTTCCAGCATTTTTGTGGGCAATCAGAAGAGAATGAAGGAATGGACCAAAGCATTTATACATTGAATCCAAAGCACCTAAAAGAAGACAAAGCAAGAAAGTCAAGATAGTACCCTGGTCTAAATCTAAAAATATGTGACATTATAAAGTATATTTGCTGGGTGAAACACAGTTGCAAAGCTAAAATGTCTTCCTGGAGACTGAAAATTTCTATTTCTTTATTCTCCTCTTAAAAGAAGTGACTGTGAAATTACAGTATGATATTATTTGAAAAACAAATCTATTAAATATAAATGTGTAGATCTCAAAGATAGTATATTTATTATAAAAACATATAAAAACTTAAATTATCCAGCAGAAGAGAACCAGAAGGAATTTTTTTAAAGAAATAATAAAAATACTTTCAGTCTTTAAATTATAGTAGTTTAAATATAATTTAATACCATATTTTACATGATACACTCTGTACCTTTACATTTACACCCTGGTTCTGGTTGAAATAATTTTTAATACCCCATATACAGGCATACCTCAGAGATACTGCAGGTTTGGTTCCAGACCACCACAATAAAGCAAATATTGCAATAAAGTGAGTCACATGAATTTTTTAGTTTCCCAGTACATATAAAAGTTAAGTTTACACTATACTGTAGTCTATTAAGTGTACAATAGCATTATGTCTAAAAAAAACAATGTACACACATTAATTAAAATGCTAACCATCATCTGACAATGCAGGCTTGACACAAACCTTCAATTTGTAAGAAACATACTATCTACAAAGTGCAATAAAACAAGGTATGCCTGAACAACTTTCTTAAAGGAAATCTCAATATAAAATCTATGGGATCAATCAAACAAGGGTGCACATCAGTTAGGAAATGATAGAACAATAACAAGTCTTTGTTCATTCAATTCTAAATATACCAGCTTTTTTTTTTTATTCATGCTTGCCACAAAGACTAACAGATAAAGGACTAGAGAAGAAAAGAATGTGGAAAAAACATATTTGGCCTGTGACTCAAATTTCCTGGAGTGAAGCAGATTTTAGGAAAGAATGTAAGAAACTGGTTCAAAAACAAAGCTACTACCAAATTGGAAAACCTCAGAATTCATGGAACGTTGGGTAGAGTACATAAAAACATGGCACAGGGCTGCATTCCTTGTGTTTTTTTTATTATTTTTCCTAAAGCAGCAGAAAGGGAAGAGACAAAAGTACCTTCTGGAGGGAAGTTGAGATGAAAGACCTGCAATAATCTTCTGCTTACCTTTATATTGAAAATATCGCCTGTCTGAGAAATTGTGTAGAGTTGTGGATACCTAAGCAGGCTCTCCTGACTGCAACACTGTTCAAAGATTCCCAGAGTAATAGGTGGCAGTGAAGTGAAAATCTACATAGGAAAACAAGACTCTACTAAAAAGAGCTTTCAGTCTGTATCTGAGTTAGCAATGTCATTTTCCTGGCTTTGATAATGTACTGCAATTATTAAGGTATCACTGTGGGGAAAGCTGGGTGAAGGGTACACAAAACTAATTTTGCAAACTTCTGGTAAGTCATAAACTATTTAAACACAAAAGTTACTTACAGGGCTTCCCTGGTGGCGCAGTGGTTGAGAGTCCGCCTGCCAGTGCAGGGGACACGTGTTCGTGCCCCGGTCTGGGAAGATCCCACATGCTGCAGAGCGGCTGGGCCCATGAGCCCGTGAGCCATGGTCGCTGAGCCTGCGCGTCCGGAGCCTGTGCTCCGCCACGGGAGAGGCCACAACAGTGAGAGGCCCGCGTACCACCAAAAAAAAAAAAAGTTACTTACAAAGAAGTCATTATTGAGACACATAGATTGGAACAGATCTACCAAATCATGACTTAATTTTTCTAATTGATCCAATCCTTTGATTCAACAGCGTATTTAGAAGCATGTTCCTTAATTTTAAAATATGTGTGGTTTTCTCTGATCTATTGCTGTTATTGGTTTCTAGTTTAAATTCCTGGGATCAGAGAACATATTCCATATGATTTTCATCCTTCTGAATTTATTAAGACTTGTTTTATTGCCCAGTATGTGGTCTATTTTGGTGAATGTCCCATATTCATTTGAGAAGAAGGCGTATTCTGCTGTTGTTGGGTAGTTTTCTATAAATGTCAGTTAGGGCCAGTTTGTTATAAAAGTGTTCAAATCTTCTATACCCTTTCTGAATTTTCATCTATAGTTTCTATCAACTACAGAAAGGAGTATTTAAAACTTTGACTGTCATTGTCAATTTACTTAATGTGTCATTTAATTGTATGAAATTCTGCTCCATTTCTAATAAGTTCTAATAAGCTATGTTATTAGACACTTTACATATTTAGGAATCTAATGTGTTATTGATAAATTAACCCCTTTAAAATTAAGAAATGTCCATCTTCACTATTAGCCATATTTCTTTTTCTAAAGGCTGTTATTTGTGTAATTAATATAGCCACTCCAGTTTTCTTTTGATTAGAATCTACATGGTAAACCTTTTTCATCTTTTTCCTTTTGACCTATTGGTGTCTTTAAAGTAGGTTTTATTGTGGAAATCATATAGTTGTGTCTTGATTTTTTAATCTGACAGTCTCTGCCTTTTAACTGGAGTATTTAGAACACTTGTAGTCAATGTAATTATAAATATGTCTGGATTTAAATCTACCATCTTCCTATTTTTTTCTATTTGTTGCATTTATTCTTCCTCTTTACCTCATTTCTTGACTTCTTTTGGATTAACTGAATATTTTTTAAGATTTTCTTTTATCTCCACTATTGGCTTACTAGTTATACCTTTTCTGTTTTTGTTTTTCTTAGTTGTTCTTTAAAAATTTACTTTAAACATATGCAATGTATCATAAAGTTCAAATAATAATATACTCCAGTTCCTCCCTCCCATTCATTGTGCTATAGTTACCTACCTGTAACTATAGATAGATACCTAGAGTTATCAATCTATATTGTGCTGTAGTTACAAGCCCTACAATACATTTTGCTTTAAATAGCCAAATGTCTGTTAACATGATCGAAAATGGGGTGGGAGGGTCTCTTATGAATGCCCACATAATTAACACTTCTTTTGCTTTAAATTGCTTTGGACAGACCCAGATCTCTTTCTGGTATACTTCTTCTTTTGCCTGAAGAGCTTCCTCTAACATTACAGGTATTACAGGTCTTCTGATGATGAATTTTCTGTTCTCTTGGTTTGAATTAGTTTTTATTTCACCTTAATTTTCAAAAGACATTTTTGCTGGGTATAGAATTTTGGGTTAATGGATTTCTTTTCTTTCAGATCTTTAAAGATACTCCATTGTCCTCTATGCTGCATGGTTTCCAATGAGAAATCTGCTTTTATTCTTAGATTTATCTCCTGTATGTAATTCTTGTTTTTTATCTGGCTGATTTAAAGATTATTCTCTTGATCACTGATATTCAGCAATTTGGTTATGAAGAACATTTCTGTGTCATTTTTTAGGTTACTCTTCTTGAGAAGAGATTGTTGAGATTCTTAGATTTGTGAGTTTACAGTTTTCATCAAATTTGACACTTTCAACCATTATTTCTTCAAATATTATTTTTTCACCTTCTTTCTTTGGAAACTCTAAGTTTATGAAAATTAGAATGCTTAATATTGTACCGGAGCAAAGTGAGGCTCTGTTAAATTTTTCCGATTTTTCTCTCTGGGCTTCTCTATTGCTATGTCTTCATATTTAGTAATTTTTTCCCTGAACTTTCTAATCTACTCTTAATCCCATCCAGAAAAATGTTCATTTTGGATATTGAATTTTTAAGCATAAAGTTCTATTTGTTTCTTTTCTATATCTCCATTTTTCTCCTCATTATATTCATGTTTTCCTTTATATCCTTGAACATGCTCATAAGGTCCTTATCTACTAATTCCATCATCTTATAATTTCTGGACCTGCTCTTACTGATTTATTTTTGACCTTCTATGGATCTTATTTACCTATTTCTTCGTATGCCTTATATCCTTTAGTGGATGCAAAACATGGTGAATTTTGTGTTACCGAATGCTTAATTTTGTTCTTTAAAAATTGTTTGCCTATCTACAGATTCAATGCAATCTCTGTCAAAATACCAATGATATTTTTCACAGAACTAGAACAAATAATTTTAAGAGGTGTATGGAAACACAAAAGACCCCGAATTCCCAAAACAATCTTGAGAAAGATCAGAGCTGGAGGATTCACGCTCCCTGGCTTCAGACTATACTACAAAGTTACAGTAATCAAAACAGTATGGTACTGGCACAAAAATAGATACATAGATCAATGGAACAGAATAGAGAGCCCAGAAATAAACCCATACACTTATTCCGAGTCCGCATGCTACAACTACTGAAGCCCATGTGCCTAGAGCCCATGCCCCACAACAAGAGAAGCTACTGCAATGAGAAGCCTGGGCACTGCAATGAAGACCCAACACAGCCAAAATAAATAAATAAAATAAATAAATTATTTTTAAAAAGAGGTTATCTCTGGATGATGATAAAAAAAAGATATCATCTCACACCTGTCAGAATGGCTGTCATTAAAAAGAACACAAATAACAAACATTGGCGAGGATGCAGAGAAAAGGGAATGCTCGTACAGTGTTGGTGGGAATGAAAGTTGGTGCAGCCACTGTGGAAAACAGTGTGGAGGTTCCTCCGACAACTAAAAATAGAACTGCCCTATGACCCAGTAATTCCACACCTGGGTATATATCTGAAAAAAACCAAAAACAGTAATTTGAAAAAATACATGTACCCCAATGTTCATAGCATTATTACTAACAATTGCCAAGGCATGGAAGCAACCTAAGTGTCCATCAACAGATGAATGAATAAAGGAGATGTGGTATATATATATATTGGGTTGGCCAAAAAGTTCATTTGGTTAATGAATACGTTATTCAATAAGGTTCTTGGTGAAAATGAAAAATGTATCTTTTTACTTAAAACCGAATGAACTTTTTGGCCAACCCAATATACGCATACATATATTTGATTACACACACACACACACACACACACACACACACAATGGAATACTACTCAGCCATAAAAAATAATGAAACTTTGCCATTTGCAGCAACATGGATGGACTTGGAGGGCATTATGCTAAGTGAAATAAGTCAGACAGAAAAAGACAGATACTGTATGATATCCCTTATATGTGAAATCTGAAAAATACAACAAACTAGTGAATAGAAGAAAAAAACAGCAGACTCACAGATATAGAGAACAAACTAGTACTTACCAGTGGGGAGAGGGAAGTGGGTAGGGGCAATATGGGAATAGGGAAAAAAGGGGTTATTATTGGATTATGTGAAATCATGTGTGTGAAACTTTTGAAAATTGTAAAGCACTATAGAATTTAAAGAAACTTTATTCAATTTTTAAAAATTAAAAACTAAAAAAAAATTGTTTGTGTTCTAACATGCAGGTAAGTGACTTGCAAATCAGCTTAATACTTTTGAGGTGTGCTTTTAAGTTTCGTTATGATGGGTCCAGAATAGTGTTTATTATGGGACTAATTCATCCTTATTTTTAAAAGTGTGACTTATGTAAGGAAGTTCCCCAATATCCTGCATAGTAAGTCTTCCCAAACTGGCTGATAGGAATACAAACTGTTCCCAGCCCTGAATGAGCTCCAGGAGTCTAGCTTACTGCTTTCTGGTGGTTTTTTCCTTAGCTTTGGGCAGACTTTCCTCATGCACATACAGATAAATCATCAGCCAAAGGCTCAAGGGGGCTCTCCACAGATTTCCAGAAACACTCTGTCTCTGTATTTCTCTGTGTCTGCACCTCTTTTTCTCTCTCTCCATGTCTCAGTACAATTTGTCTGTCTCTGATACTCTATCTGGCAAATTCTAGTCCTCTTGGCCCACTGAATTCAGTCTGTATCTTCAATTCAGTAAGACAGGTGGGCTTTCTTCTGGGCCCATCTTTCTTCACTGTGGCCTAGAAACAGGCCTGCTCTCAGAGATCACAGCAATGAGCAGCCTGGTGTCTAATGCTTGAAAACTGGTATTTTTCTGGTATTCTAGTTTTTTTCTGGTAGGAGGGTAATTCTGATAGCAGTTAGTCATGCAGGAGCAGTAGCAGAAATAATGTATAACCTCTAGAAGTAGTATGACAACTCATTCAAATTTAGTTATCAAATAAGTAGACAGAGTCTATCTCTGGCATTGCCAGTAATTGCCACCAGGGAAGTCCCTCCATCTAGTTTTTGAATTCAGAATAACTCAAGTAATGGTATGGGATTATTTATTGTTAGAAAATTCCACTAAAATGGAAAATAGTATTTACTGTAGGCTTGATATAAAAATTCATCATTTAGTACAAACACAGTGTGATATTTCCACAAGTACAAATTTTCTACCAAGAGGCTTAAAAGGACATGGAATTATACTATAAACATACACACATACCCACATAGACACAAAGGTAGACAACTCTAAATTATATGTATTAAATGGAACGGGTTTAGGTAGAGTTCAGCAGTTTTTACTTGGCTTAAAAATATGAAAACAGGGACTTCCCTGGCAGCGCAGTGGTTAAGAATCTGCCTGCCAATGCAGGAGACTCGGGTTCAAGCCCTGGTGCGGGAAGATCCCACATGCCGCGGAGCAACTAAGCCCGTGCACCACAACTACTAAGCTTGTGCTCTAGAGCCCGCGAGTCACAACTACTGAGCCCGCGTGCCCAGAGCCCGTGCTCTGCAACAAGAGAAGCCGCTGCAATGAGAAGCCTGCACGCAGCAATGAAGACCCAACGCAGCCAAAAATAAATAAATTAATAAATTAATTTTAAAAATATGAAAACATTGTACAGGCAGATTTAAAGAGATTTTGATTATATTATCAACATACATTGGGTACAAATGTCATGTGGTTACTCTAGAATGATCTGCTATGATTGAAAACACATGTGAAGAGTTTAGGCTTCTGTTATCTTTGATAAAGGAGGCAGGAATATACAGTGGAGAAAGGACAGCCTCTTCAATAAGTGTTGCTGGGAAAACTGGACAGGGACATGTAAAAGAATGAGATTAGATCACTCCCTAACACCATACACAAAAATAAGCTCAAAATGGATTAAAGACCTAAATGTAAGGCCAGAAACTATCAAACTCTTAGAGGAAAACATAGGCAGAATACTCTATGACATAAACCACAGCAAGATCCTTTTTGACCCACCTCCTAGAGAAATGGAAATAAAATCAAAAATAAACAAATGAGACCTAATGAAACTCAAAAGCTTTTGCACAGCAAAGGAAACCATAAACAAGACCAAAAGACAACCCTCAGAATGGGAGAAAATATTTGCAAATGAAGCAACTGACAAAGGATTAATCTCCAAAATTTACAAGCAGCTCATGCAGCTCAATAACAAAAAAACAAACAACCCATCCAAAAATGGGCAGAAGACCTAAATAGACATTTCTCCAAAGAAGATATACAGACTGCCAACAAACATATGAAAGAATGCTCAACATCATTAATCATTAGAGAAATGCAAGTCAAAACTACAATGAGATATCATCTCACACTGGTCAGAATGGCCATCATCAAAAAAATCTACAAACAATAAATGCTGGAGAGGGTGTGGAGAAAAGGGAATCCTCTTGCACTGTTGCTGGGAATGTAAATTGATACAGCAACTATGGAGAACAGTATGGAGGTTCCTTAAAAAACTAAAAATTAGAACTACCATATGACCCAGCAATCCCACTACTGGACATATACCCTGAGAAAACCATAATTCAAAAAGAGTCATGTACCACAATGTTCACTGCAGCTCTATTTACAATAGGCAACATGGAAGCAACCTAAGTGTCCATCGACAGATGAATGGATAAAAAAGATGTGGCACATATACACAATGGAATATTACCCAGCCATAAAAAGCAACGAAACTGAGTTATTTGCAGTGAGGTAGATGGACCTAGAGTCTGTCATACAGAGCGAAGTAAGTCAGAAAGAGAAAAACAAATACCGTATGCTAACACATATACATGGAATCTAAAAAAAATTTTAAAAAAAGGTCAGAAGAACCTAGGGGCAAGACGGGAATAAAGACACAGACCTACTAGAGAATGGACTTGAGGATACAGGGAGGGGGAAGGGTAAGCTGGGGCGAAGTGAGAGGTAACATTGACATAAACACACTACCAAACGTAAAATAGCTAGCTAGTGGGAAGCAGCCACATAGCACAGGGAGATCAGCTCCGTGCTTTGTGTCCACCTAGAGGGGTGGGATAGGGAGGGTGGGAGGGAGGGAGATGCAAGAGGGAAGAGATATGGGAACATATGTATAACTGATTCACTTTGTTATAAAGCAGAAATGAACACACAATTGTAAAGCAATTATACTCTAATAAAGATGTTAAAAAAACAGAACAAAACAAAAAAACTCTCAGCAGTCTAGGAAAAGAGGGGAACTTCCTCACCTTGATGAAGGGCATCTATAAAAAACCTACAGCTAACATTATACCATGAAAACACAACATGCTGGGAGAAAATATTTGCAAACTTCATTTCCGACACAGGAGTAATATCTAGAATATGTGGAGAACTCTCAAAAGTTAACAGTGAAAAAACCTAACAATCCAGTTAGAAATGACAAAAGATATGAAGAGACATTTCACTGAAGAAGATATGCAAAGAGCAAATAAGCACATGAAAAGGTGCTCAACATCATTAGCCGCTAGCAAAATGTAATTTAAAACCGCAGTGAGGGCTTCCCTGGTGGCGCAGTGGTTGAGAGTCCGTCTGCCGATGTAGGGGACGCGGGTTCGTGCCCCGCTCCGGGAGGATCCCACATGCCACAGAGCAGCTGGGCCTGTGAGCCATGGCCGCTGAGCCTGCGCATCCGGAGCCTGTGCTCCGCAACGGGAGAGGCCACAACAGTGAGAGGCCCGCGTACCACAAAAAACAAAACAAAACAAAAAAAACCGCAGTGAGATCTTACTACACACCTATCAGAATGGCTAAAATAACCAATAGTAGTAACACCGAACGCTGGCAAAGATCTAGAAAAACAGGAGAACAGATACTTTTCCAGTGACAATTTAAAATGGTAAAGTCACTCTGGAAAACAGTTTGGCAGTGTCTTTTAAGACTAAACATACACTTACCATATGACTCAGCAAATGTACTCTTGGACACTTACCTGAATAAGTGAAAACTCATGTTTACACATAAGCCTATACACATGTTAACAGGACTTTATTCATGATGGCTCCAAACTGAAACCAACCTACGTGTCCTTCAACAGGTGGAGGACTACACAGCAATAAAAAGGAAAAATGATGGTTCGTGTGACAACTTGGATGGATCTGAAGGGAATTATACTGAGTGAAAAAAAATCCAGTCTCAAAAAGTTACGTACTACATGATTGCACTTTTATAACATTCTTGCAAGAACCCAGCTGTAGGAAAAGAGAACAGATTAGCCACTGCCAGGGCTTAGGGGTGGGTGTGGATATAAAGGAGTAACACAAGGCAGATCCTGTGGTGATGGGGCAGGTTTCTACCTTTTACTGGAACAGGTCTGTATCTTGATTACTCTGGTGATTATGTGAGTCTACACAGGGATAAAAGTGCATAGAGCGACACACATGCACACATACACACATGTGCATGTAAAGCTGATGAAATCTGAATAAGCTCTGTAAGTTGTACCAGTATCAATGTCCTGGTTTTCATATTAACACCTGTATTATACAGTGTTATCTTTGGGGGAAACTGGGTGAAGAGTTCACAAGATCTCCTGTAAATATTTTTTGTAACTTCCTGTGAATCTATAATTACTTCAAAATAAAATGTTTCAAAACATATTTCCACAACCAAATTTAAAGCTTACACAGGTATTTTTAAAGTCAGAACGGTAGTTAGAAGATTCACTCCCATACCTTGGCTATTGTAAATACTGTGCCCATCTACAAAGGAATGAAGATGTGGTATATACATACAATGGAATATTACTCAGCCATAAAAAAGAATGAAATGATGCCATTTGAGACAACATGTATGGACCTAGAAAGTATTATGCTAAGTGAAATAAGCCAGACAGAGAAAGACAAATACTATATGTTAACACTTATATGTGGAATCTAAAAAATAAAGCAAATGAATGTATATAACAAAACAGGCATAGACAGAGAGGACTAACTAGTGGTCACCAATGAGGAGAGGGAAGTGAGGGAGGGGCAAGATAGGGGTGTGGGATTAAGACACAAACTACCATGTATAAAAAAAATTAAGCATGCACACATGAAAATAATATAGTATTGTAAATCAACTATACTTCAATTAAAAAAAACAATACATAAATAATAATTTTTTTTAAAAGTAGCAAGGATATATTATACAGCACAAGGAAATACAGTAGTCATTTTGTAATAACTTTAAACGGAGTATAATCTGTAAAACTACTGAATCACTATGTCGTACACCTGAAACTAATATAATATTGCAAATCAACAGTACTTCAATAAAAAAAGGAAGATTCACTACCCATACCCCATAACCCTTATACACTACATACTAGAGAAAACATGCTTTTTCAGAAGCAATAAAGGCATGGCAAACTTTCAGAGCCCATGAAAACTGCAGTTATGGATCTCTTCGTGGGTCCATTTTCAGGAAAACAGGGGCCCTGCCGCCCGGCGCTGTGCCAGTGTGGCTGTGAGGACGGCAGCCCGCCAGGGGCAGCAAGGCTGGCTGCAGTGTGGAAGCCACAGCCCCGCTGCCCCCAACACGGGGACGAGGGCGGGGACGGGTTTCTTTCATGTTATTTTGTTCATGTGGAGACAATGCTAGTGAAAAGTTTTTTTTTTGCACTTGCTTCAACCACCAGTGCTAAGTGCAGCCGAGACACAAAAGGAAAGAGCGTGCGTCTGTGAGAACAAGGCCCTTCCTGTCCCTTAATGGGATGTCAGGAAGGCAACAATAGCCTTGGGACAAGATTTCCCATGTCAGGAGGAAGACAGCTCAGAAGCCCAGAGATTTCTGGTGCCTTTAATCACCAGGAGGCTCTGGAGCCGGCAGAGATGCACTTCGGTTCCAAACAGGATATTTTTTTTTAACCACAGATTATGTCAACAAGTTATCATGATATCATAACAAAAAATATTAAGCAAAATATGTTAAATCGATTTTATGTGAGCAAAAGCTTAAAGCAGGATTATGTAACAGTATTTTAAGTGAGATAAATACGAAAAAAACTAAACTATCAAGTTCTATGTCAAAGGTAAGATCTAACTCCTCAAGTAAAGAAAGTGTTATCTCCTTTCTTACCTCAATGATGTATATAACACAACATTCTTGTACAAACGATACAATATGCATTTGGTCACTCGAAAATAATTCCAAGTTCCATGAACCAACAGCAGCTTCTCTAAGTAGCTAAACTAAAAGACAGAAATAATGGTCAATGGAGTTCAAAGGAACCTACCACTTACTGACCAACTCCACAAAACGTTGTTTTCCCACCTCAGCAGTTCCCACTCTGGAGGACAGAAGCAGAATGAAACCTGTTCCCAGACAACCTGACGTGACTGTTCACTGTGAAGGAATTTTTTTAAAGCTTTATAAAATTAACTTTTATCATTAAAATAAATGAATAAACATCACCTTTTTGCCCAGGAGATTCTGCTTGGATTTTCACTTGTCACCTACAAGGCTTTGAATTTAATCTGATCCACATCTAGGACCTTAGTCGTGAGAAGGGGGTCAGAATTATTGAATGAAGTAAGAACCTGGAAACAAGAATCTCTGTCACGGATTTTTCTGTCTGATCAAGTCTTATAGGAATCGTAAGACTTATGGGAATCGCTTCCCCCATTTCCTGTAATGAATATATAAAGAGAAAAAGTAAAATTAAAAAGGAGGTAACGTGTGATCTCTGCAGCACACCTCAGCTGCCTTACCTCATCTATGTGTTCCTTTTCCACAGCACTTTGCACCTTCAAACAAGTGAGCAGGGCTCACTGCTCACTCACTGCTTACACCCAGGATTCATGCCTAAGATGTGGGAAGCACTCAATAAACATTTTGGGGGATGAATATTCGGGAGAATTATTCCACAAAACGAGACATTCAGTAATTGTGACCACAAAAATTAAATACTGACCTCAAAGTGGCATAAGGTGGTACATATGGGAAAAAAGAGCCTTTCAAAAAAGACTGCTTAAGAGTTTGGAACATGAGAGTCAGGATGGGGAGGGAGATGCTGAGTCATAAAATGCACAGCTACACTGAAATAAGTGAATTCAAGAAGGCGGCCACCGTTTGTTTTTACCTAGAGCTTGCTATTAAACCAGTCATTATAGACAACACTCCTATCGCCCCAATTGTTAGCTTTGCACTGATTTATTTGCGGGGGAAAAAAGACATTTGAAGTCAAAGTTGTATTTCCTGGGATGGTTTTAAAATATTAAGAAGTTTAAGAGGAAGAAACAAATACTCTGCTCTTTTTTTTTTTTTTTTTTTTTTGGTGGTACGCGGGCCTCTCACTGCTCTGGCCTCTCCTGTTGCGGAGCACAGGCTCCGGACGCGCAGGCTCAGCGGCCATGGCTCACAGGCCCAGCCGCCCTGCGGCATGTGGGATCTTCCCGGACCGGGGCACGAACCCGTGTCCCCTGCATCGGCAGGCGGACTCCCAACCACTGCACCACCAGGGAAGCCCCTCTTTTCTGAGAGGAAAAAGATCTAGGTTGTGAGCAGAATGTTACACTGAACCTCTCTGAGGAAGGGAGGGTCGTGCATTGCAAGAGGCGGCAAAGGAAAGACGGCTGGACCCTCAGCTCCAGCCCACCTGTTGGGGGGCAGATGGGGCGGAAATGGGAGAATGGCCACTACGGCCCTGGGGACAAGACTCACCCTGGAGGAGTATGAAACAGCCCCCAGCGTGGAGGACACCCTTCTGCCCAGCTCCGGTCCAAGAGCTGCTCTCAGGTAAAATCGAGACTGAAAAACAAACAAAAAGAAAAACGGATGGAGCACAAAGTGTTTCCATCAACCTGAAATAGCATTTTAATAAAAAGGGGTCAAAGCATGAGTCAGATCAGTCTCCCGCATTAGTGACTGGCTTGGTGAGGCGACTTAGGGTGGGTGGAAGGAAGAAAAGAAAGCCTGGAATCCTATACCATCTGCCTGATCACAGCTGCAGCTGCAATTCTAAACCCTTTTAATATTTGGTGTAAGAAGAGAACACTGGAATTGCCTTCCCTAGAGAAAATGGTGAACAGATATTCCCCGGGGGCCCAGGACACCTAATTCCGGCCAGCTGTGTGCAGCTGAGGTGTTTACTAGGTCAGTGTTTAGGGCACATGTAATTGCTGAGCCCACAGGAAGCATGCATCCCAACGGCACTGAGCAGTGAAGGAAACAGGTGAGTGTGGTGCAAACACTCCTGTGTTTACAGACAGGTGCTTTGACGGTAATCCACTGACACTTTCCTTAACTCAGACCCCTCGTACATGGGAGCCCCAGTCTTCCCATCTATAAAACCAGGACACTTAATCCATGAGTAAGGAGAAGATTCTAGAACTGACCTGATTCAGACATTGAGACTGTATGCTTTCCATCTATGTGGCAGAGCCCTAACAATCCATGCTGTTACCACTCTAGTTTTAGGCATCCACTTACCTTTGGACAGACTACTAAATCAGCTAGCCTCTCAGGGACAGCCACCATAAGAACAGCCCCCTAGGGATGGCCTACCTAGAGCCCCAGGGTGATTCCTAGGGAGCTGCTCAAGAATTACATGTGGCTCCTGAATCCAGCAAGAATGAGAGTGTTATTGCTCATTGCTCAAATGTGATAAAAAAATTACATCTATTAAAAGCCAATATTAAAACATTGTTCCAAAATATCTTAATTGTTCATTAAAATATTCTTCAAAAGTAAAAATATTAAAATGTAGAAACAGCAGGTGTTCTTGTTAACAGCAAAGGATGGTGCATAAACATGCAGGAGGTTTAAATCATAGGACCATGCACTCTTCTTAAACACCTTCCAAAAAATGCGACAGCCACTGTGGAAGACAGTTTGGCAGTTTCTTACAAAACTAAACATACTTTTATACATACCATACAACCCAGCAATTGCACTGCTTGATGTTTACCCGAAGGAACTGAAAACTTCTGTCCACACAAAAACCTGCGCACTGGAACTTCCCTGGTGGCACGGTGGTTAAGAATCTGCCTGCCTATGCAGGGGACACGGGTTTGATCCCTGGTCCAGGAATATCCCACCTGCCGTGGAGCAACTGAGCCCATGTGCCACAACTACTGAGTCTGTGCTCTAGAGCCCACATGCCACAACTACTGAAGCCCGCGTGCCTAAAGCCCGTGCTCCGCAACAAGAGAAGCCACTGCAATGAGAAGTCCGCGCACCACAACGAAGAGCAGCCCCTGCTCGCCACAACTAGAGAAACCCCGCACGCAGCATCAAAGACCCAATGCAGCCAAAAAAAAAAAAACCCTGCACACTGATGTTTATGGCAGCTTAATTCATAACTGACAAAACTTGTAAATAACCAAGATGTCCTTCAGCAGGTGAATGGATAAACAAACTGTGATACATCCAGACAATAGAATATTATTCAGCACTGAAAAGAAATGAGCTATCAAGGCTTAAAAGATATGAAGGAACTTTAAATGCATATAACTAAGTGAAAGGAGCCCATTTGAAAAGGTTACGTTCTGTGTGATTCCAACTATATGACATTATGGAAAAGGCAAAACTATGGAAACAGTAAAAAGATCAGTGGTTTCCAAGGTTTAGGGCAAAGGGAGGCATGAACGTGTGAAGTGCCGAGGATTTTGAGGGCCGTGAAACTACTCTGTGACACTGTAATGGTGGATATGTGTCACTGTACATTTGTCCAGACCCACAGACTGTACAGCACCAAGAGTAAATCCTAATGTAAACTATGGACCTTGGGTGATAATGACCTGTCAGTGTAGGTTCATCAGTTATAACACATGTACTGCTCTGGTGGAGGATGCTGATAACAGGGAAGGCTTTGTGTAGGGGGGCACGGGGATATATGGGAAATATCTGTACTTTCTGCTCCATTTTGCTGTGAAGCTAAAACTCCTCTAAAAACACAATTTTTAAAAATGCCTGCCAAGAGGCAGTGTCTCCTTTAAAAAAAAAAAAAAGGGAAATAGGGATATTTTAAGTCTTTACCAAGAGACACCACAAAGCACAGCATACAGTACAGACTGGAGAGACTGGGGATTTGGAGGTTATATTGGTGGAGCTACAGATTCTCAGTGGCAGCAGTTTTGCCAACTCCAGAGCTGGTAACGGGAAGACTTTACTTATGCAACGTGCATACGGACAAAACTAAAGAGAACCCCAAATGGTGTAATAGGAAGGAATCTTTGTATTCTATTACAAGTTCATCACTAAAGGGATGTTGCCTAGAAGCTTAAATTACACATAATGGCACATCTTCTGGGACCCCTGCCCCCCAGGTAATGAGCATTAGGCTAAAACACCTTTGTTTAGCTCACAGGAAACATCCTGAGCAGGTCCATCTGTGAATGATTGCAGGAGGGAGAAATTAACACAGCCCCTCCAGAGGCTGACTAGAACCCAGAAGTGTTTGACTTCACTCCCTCCCCTTTCAGTATAAGAGAAGCCTGAATTCTAACCCAGGCAAGGTGGTCCTTTGGGACACAAGTCCAGCATCTTCTTGGTCTGCTGGCTTTTCAAATAAAGTTGCAATTCCTTGTCCCAACACCTTGTCTCTCCATTTACTGGCCTGTATGTGGCGAGCAGCACGAGCCTGGGCTCGGTAACAAGGTGCTGGTAGTTTCTTAGAGAAAGGAGCTTAGAGAGTGGGGTAAAGCTCGGGGGATGAATCCGAGGTCTTCAACCCTCTCCATGCCCACCTGACCACCCACACCACTGACCTGTACAGTGGCATAATCCGAGTTGTTGGTGGCCTGCATGCCCTCGTTCCCATGGATTCCCACACCCATGTGGGCCGTCTGGGTCATTCCAACATGGCTGGCTTGGTCCCCGATGGCCAGGGTGATGGCCTTTACATGTTTCTTAACCATATCCACTATCTCAGCCTTCTGGAGGGGAGATAACCTGAAAAAAAAAAAAAAAAAGACAAACGACCATGTTTTAGTGTTCTGTTTTGGTTCATTTTACTTCATCCTGTTCTAAAAGGCTTTACAAAGGAGTCAGCAATAATCTACATACAGCCACATTCAAATGGCAGTTACTGGTAAATTTCCCAATTCATTAAGTAAGCTTTTTACAGATATAAGAAAGTTCCTACCTACCCCCACCAAAACCAAAAAGCAAAATAAAAAGTAAAACCAAAAAAACACACTCACTGCTTTAACATCCCCAAAGAAATACACAATATTAGTTGACCAGTTTACATGGAGTTTGCCATTTTCCCCACCACTACCTGTTGTCTAATGCTGGCCTGCTATATTAATTTACATTATCTACATACGTGAGAGGAAGAAGTGGAGGGCTACTATTTCTGAAACTGTATGAAGGCATGTACCCAAAGACTGGAACACAGAGTAGCCTCTGAAGATCAAACTACTTGAAAAATACAAGGAGACATAAAAACGAGAAGGTTATCAGTTGGGAGAGTCAAGGTCATGCTGTGGAAACAACAGCAACAAACAAAAGCTAAGTGACTTAACAAAAGTTTGTTTCTTTCTCATGTGATGTGTCCGATGCAGATTAGGGTACATCATTGATACTTGTTTTTTCAGAGACAAGCTACAGAAGCAAATTTTATATTCCTAAAAAATTTCAGAATAGCAGACCCTGTCTACCCATAAAATATTTACAAATATGCCAAGGAAGGAGGGCAAAACTTTACCTCTAATTCTCACTCATTTATTCATTCACTCAGCAAGCTAGACACGCATTTCATCAAAAATGATAAGGGCACACAAGGGTTTTATATTCTAGTAAGCAAATGACCTCAGTTATCATTCTCTTCCCACAGAACAGCTCCTAAAAACTCATTTAAATTTAACCTTTTCAAACTTCAGGTGAGATTATTAAAAACTGAGGAGAGAGAAGGGTTCCTTGATTAGAACACACTCCAAATTTTAAGGTAGAAGCACTGTTGGTAAAAACTTTTGCTTCATAATGAAGAGAATATAATGCATTACCATCACTACATCGTAGGTATAATATGAAAAGTTTCTGAAGTAGAGGATGTTAGAAACCATTTGTAAGCCTAGTTCCCATCAAGAGATACTGGTTCTTTTACTGAAATACTTGCAATGATAATAACTTCACCATTTAGACTGATGATCACTTTCATATTTAGACTGTGATATTTGTGAAGGGGAAAAAAACTAACTCAGTTTGATTAATCTCAAGTCTGACTCTTCATGTCTTAATTCAAATCTTAATTCCATCTTCTTGGCAACCAAGTTCTCCCAATATCAGGGGCCAACCTAGTAAGCCTTCTCTGCCCCTTGCCACACACCCTCAAGTCCTTCAAGCACTTCTTCATGCAGTTCTGCACCCTTTACCAAAGCTCCAAGTCAGCTCTGACCAGTTAAGAAGAGCACTGGACTATCACTATTCTGATTTTGGAGCTCCCCACCCATATATGAAAATACAGCCTAAAATAATATTAGTCTTAACAACTATCTGTTAGTTGAGCTTCAATCAATAAAATATTTTAAGTCATGTTTCCATATGTGGGCATTAAGCCAAATCTCCCTAATCCTGGAATTGATTATACCTAATTGATAGTCTTTACAGTCATGTCTGGAAAAGTTCATTTTGTCATTCTATTGGCTGAAACAGCACAGAAGTTCCAAAGTGGTCTATTTCACAATATCTGAAATAAGGGGGAGAAATCTACTAGGGATAGACAAAAAAAAAGTGAATATGCTATATAATGCAATAAGAAAACATAATCCTAAAACACAGTAGGAATTCAAAATAGACATTAAACAGCTAATTCCTACCCTTTTCAACTGAACAGACATTATTACTTTCCAAAAAAATCAAAGAAACTATGACAATTATAAATCAACAAAAAACAGGATATCCCAAAAGAAGAATGCAAACTATTAAAAAATAGAAACTCTAGGGAAGAAATAATATACTATATGAACTTCAGATCTGAGATGGGAAAAGAAAGAATCAACTAATCTGAAATTAGACCAGTAAAAAAAAAAAAATCTATTCCAAAGAAGAAAGGGAGGAAAACTGAAGAAAAATGCACAGTGCCACAGATCTCTTGTCAACATCAAGCATTCAATCATATATGTAATTGGAGTAAAGGTAAAGGAAAACAAAAGCAGCAGAAAAATACTTGCAGAAATAACAGTTGAAAACATTGCAATTTGGTTAAAACACATTAACTTAGGGGTACAATGAATCCAAAGTAGAATAAACACAGTGAGAACTACACTTAGTGGCAACATAGGCATACTGCAGGAACCCAATGACAAGGGAAAATATGGAAAGCAGCAAGAGGAAGATGATACATCACATACAGGGCAACAACAATAAGATGACCTTCTCGTCAGGAACAATGGAGCCAGAAGACAACAGAATGACAAATTCAAAGTATGGAGAGAAAAAAACAACCGAGTATTTACGCTGACGATAGATTTAAGTTAGAAATCAATAACAGAAGGAAGATAGGAAATACCTAAATGTGTGGGAATTAAACAACACACATTTAAATAGCCCATGAGTCAAAAAGGAAATTGCAAGGAAAATACTGTACCTTGAACTAAATGACAACATATCAAAATGTGTCAGCTGTAGTTAAATCATTGCTTAAAGAAATATTTATGTCTTGAAATGCTTTATAGTAGAAAAACTTAAAATCAACTATAAAAGCCTCTACCTTAAAGAACTAGAAAAAGAAAAATAAATGAAATCTAAAGTAAGGTGAAAGTAGAAAATAATACAGATATGAATATGTTGTATTATATATTGGAATATTATATTATTATATATTATGATTATACATTATATGACTATATAATATATATTAATATGTTATATATATAATATATATGTACACATTATATATGCTATATATATATCAGAAGGCAAATAGAAACTGGACAAACCATAGAGTTGGCCCTTTGAAAAGATCAGCAAAATGGGTGAAGCCCAAGCTAGACTAATCAAGGAAAAAAAAAGAGAGAGTAAACACAAATTATCCACATGAGGAAGGAAAGAAGGAATACTACCACAAATCACACAACAGCAAAAAAAATAAAATAACCCTGTGAAGAACTTTATGCCAACACATTTGACAACTAGATAAACAAATTCCTTGAAAGACCCAAACTGCCAAAACTAACTGAAGAAGTAGAAAATACCTAAATATGTGCTGAAGAAATTGAATGATTCATCAAAATCTGTCAAATGGAAAGTCTAGGTCCAGATTGTGTCAACAGTGAATGTATCAGACATCTTAGGAAGAAATACTACTAATGCTACAGAAAGTGTTTTAGAAAACAGAACAGAGGAACGCTTCCCAGCTCATTTTATCAGGCTGGGATTATCCCGATACCAATGCTGGTCAAAGACATTAAAGGAAAGAAAACCACAAAGAAGTATCCTTCAGGGGCACAGACTAAAAATTCTTAATGAAATTTTAGCAGAATGTGTAGAAAAATAAAATTAAATCATAAAATTTTAAAGCCATGAAGGATGTGGGAGATGCAGCCTGCTCTTCTTTTTTACTGCCCTCCAC